>NC_052638.1:11109569-11411194 GCF_016161935.1 Mauremys reevesii | reverse complement strand
AAGTCTAAACTTCCTAGTGTCCAGTTTATATCCATTTGTTCTTGTGTCCACATTGGTACTAAGCTTAAATAATTCCTCTCCCTCTCTAATATTAATCCCTCTGATATATTTATAAAGAGCAATCATATCCCCCTCAACCTTCTTTTGGTTAGGCTAAACAAGCCCAGGTCTTTGAGTCTCCTTTCATAAGACAGGTTTTCCATTCCTTGGATCATCCTAGTAGCCCATCTCTGAACCTGTTCCAGTTTGAATTCATCCTTCTTAAACATGGGCTCTCCTATTTCTTTACCACAATGCAGTGTTCTATGTGTAGTAGTTAAAATTTCCCTCCAAAAGAACATGAAATAACACTATTTAGTGTATGATAGGTATATATTCTCACATTATATAATATCCCTCTACCAAGCACCAATTATGGTAATTTACAGGTAATTTTTAAAGACAGACTTTCATTCCTATGCATTCGAAATTGATCACTGAAAGATGACCTTTTATTTGAGCAAAAACGTGCATATACTCCAACCTATGCACATGCACTTTCTGGGTTAGCATGTGACTGCATGCACGTTCTAGAATTTTTACATACAACCCTGTTAGTCTTTGTGCATGTGGGCAGATTTTGGATTCTTCAAATTGCACACACAGAAGTGCTAGATTTTTTTTTTTCCTGTGTGTGTTGGTGTAATTTTTTTTTCTTTTTTGAGCGGGGGCCAGACAGCAAGTTTTTATGAAATGTACTTAATATTGTAAATACTGTAGTATTTCTTCATTTTTTCTCATATTATTAATTATATTAAATTTGCTCTCTGGCTTATACTGTATTACGACCATTAATTATATTTTTAAAAATCCTTGGTAATTATATATAAAATACACAATAAAGCACGTAATAATGGTTTAATATCAACAGTACTTTGGGGTTATGACTAAAGCTTGCTGGGCTTTCTTTTTCTTTTGGAAAATGAAAATTTGTGAAAACAAAACTATTGTGTGAAAGGGTGGATTCCAAAAAAAGTCACTGTGAAGATTTCAGTCTCTCTCTCTCTCTCTCTCTCTCTCTCTGGCCTAATTAATATAATTATGCAGGTGGAACAGCTTCAACAGGAGAGATTGAGAAAAACAAAGATGCTGACTCTACAGATGGGTAGTTTGGGTACTTGCCTGGGGTGCAAGAGACCCAGGTTCAAGTCCCTAATTCAGAGTCAGACTCTCCCCTGTGAAGCTGTTCTTCTTTGTATAAATATTTATATTCCATGGGCCAAACAGAGAGACAGACTCACTCTGTGCTCACCCAGGTCTATGTCCTCACTAAAAAAATCAAACAGAGCAGAGACTTGAACCTAGGTCTCCCACCCCTTTAGCGTCCTAACCTCCAAATTATTGGCTGTGCCTGTGTTTCTATTTTTCTGCAAAATATTTGGAAAGATCTCAGTTTTGTCCAGATGCAGAATGAAAACCAATTCTGAAACCTTCAACTTCTTTTTTCGTGAAGAAAAATCCATTTTCTGGTCCGCTGTAGTTAGAAGGCGCTATGTAAAATGCAGTGCTGTCGTAAAACAAATGTGCATTTAATAATCTGACTATTGTTGCTCCTCCATAACGAGTTTGAAAATGTTATAAAAATAAATACAAACTTTATAAACTGAAAAATAAGGCTTTTCACAAATTAGTGAAAATGTTGGTCAAAATTTAAAAGTCTGCAACTTGTCAAATACACAAATCTTATTTAAGTCAGTGGAAGCTGCGTACAGCCAGCACTTTTGAAAATCAGGCCACTTTTACCGTCATGCACAAATGTGGGTCTGAAGCATAACTTCAAATACTAAAGTTTTAAAACTTTGCCCTATACTACACCATTTTGCTATTTGTGGCGCATTTAAACTGACTAAACGGTACATGTTACAGAAGCTTGTTTTATGTACTCTAATTCATTGATAACGTTACTTTGGCCTGGTCTACACTACACAGTTAGGTCGATGCAACGCAGCTTATGTTGACCTAGCTGTGGATGTTATCTACACTTAAATTTCACTTCTGCTGATGTAACTGCCCCACTACACTCACTTTATAACACCACTTCTCCAAGTGGCATAGAGTCAAGGTCAATGTAGTAAAGTCGACACAGTGTCAGTGTAGATAGTGTGTTACTTACAGTTGACTGTTACTGGTCTATAGGAGCTATCCCATAATGCCCCCCCGCTCCTGCGTCGGGGGGAAGGGAGAAGAGGCTATGTGGGCACAGCTCTGATCCAGCCATAAAAACGCAGACATCTATGAGCAGTTTGCTTGGGGCATGGAGGAGAAGGGCTATAAGAGGGACCACCAGCAGTGCTGTGTGAAAGCCAAGGGAGGCCAACAATAGATCTGGGGTGGAGCCACAGACATGTTGCTTTTACAAAGAGCTGCATGCCATCCTCAACAGAGATTCCACCATCACCTCCAAAAGCCCCATGGATATTTTGGAGAAGCCGGAGTCACAGGTCCCCACCATGAACAGTGACCAGTGATCCAGCTGGGGACAGGTGACCGGGTGATCGAGCTGGGCAGCGAGCCAGGACATGTTTTGACTCCACTGCAGCCTAGCCAGTCCTGACAGTCAAGCACGTGCGAGCCTGATGCAGGGAGAGGAAACCACCGACAAGTATGCAGTTTGCTTTGAAATTACTGAGATGGAACCCCCAAATTAGCAACACACGTCTGTCAATTTACTCTCTTTTACTTGTGCTAAAAGAGGTAATGAAACAAACGAGATGTAATATTGCTTTCTGCTTTTCATTCCCCTCTAGAGTTAGGCAGAGGGGGCCATGTGAAGCAGTTTGTTTGTGTGTACTGGGATGTCCTGCAATATACACAACAAAAATAATATGAAGGAAGAGCATAGGCACATTTGACCCCCAAATAACCATGCTTATTAACTACAGGTCTCTCACAACTTACGCGCATTTAACATGCGCGATTTCAGCTTTACGCTGAAAGGCCTGGAGTCCCGGAGGGGGCGTGGCCTCAAGATTTAAAGGTCCTGGGGCATCAGCTGTGGCTGGGAGTCCCAGGGCCTTTAAATCACTCAGGGAGCTCCCAGCTGCAGAGGTGGCTGGTAGCCCCTGGGGCGAATTAAAGGGCCCGAGGCTCCAGCCACCATGGAGCTTCGGGACCTTTAAATGCCCCGCCCCCCCCCCGTCCTGCCGCCGGAGCTGCGGGCGGGATTTAAAGGGCTCCTCCGGACTCCCCACCAGGGCGGGAAGCCTGGTGGAGCCCTTTAAATCCCGCCCACGGCTCCGGGAGGGGGGGGCATTTAAAGCCTGCGGAGCCCTTTAAATGCCCCCTCCCCCCGTCCCGCAGTCCGGAGCTGCGGGCAGGATTTAAAGGGCTTGAGGTTCTGACTAGACGCAGTTTTTGCTTTACGCGATAACCGCGGAACGGAACCCCCGCCTAAGATGCAACAGACCTGTATGTACAAACACATAAAAATTAGCTGAATGCATGCTGCAGTTCTGATTGGTTTCTGATGGCTTACAGAATGCAGTGAGCACTCTAGAGGAATTGCAATCCACTTAAAGGGATATTACTCTATTGTAATGCACTACAATTAGTTGAACTAGTGAGTGGCTTTAGTGTTGCACTGAGACTTGTGCAGTTGCAGTGTGGCTTGGTACACTTTGATTTTTTTTTAGAAATGGGAGAACTCTTCATTTGTGGCTGGACCATCTCCACTTCCTTAGTCATAACTAAGACTGCGTGTCTGTCACAGAGGTCATAGCTTCTGTGACCTTTGCAGTGGCCGGTGCGGCTGGCTCAAGGGATTCCTGAGCTGGGCAGCCCCTGGGCTGGCAGCAGTAGTTTGAGTGAGGGAGGGGGCTCAGGGCTGGGGCAGGGGTGCAGGGCGGCGCTTACCTTGGGTGAGGGGGGTGCTCCCCAGAAGTGGCCAGCATGTTTCTGACCCTCTTAGGCGGAGACACAACCCCCACAGCTCCCATTGACGGTGGTTCCTGGTTAATGGGAGCTATGGAGCCAGCACTCATGGCGGGGGCAGCACACGGAGCCCCCTCGGCCTTCCTTCCCCCTAGTAGCTGCAGGGACATGCCGGCCACTTCCGAGGAGCTGAGCAGAGCCAGGCAGGGAGCCTGCCAACTCTTCCCTACCCCAAGCACCCCTCAGTGTCCCCAGACCGTTCCCCACAGAGCACTCACTGCCCCCCATCCCAACTTTTAGTTACAGGTCACTGGCCATGAATTTCTGTTTACTGCCCGTGACCTGTCCATGACTTTTACTAAAAATACCTCTGACTAAAACATAACCTTCGTCATAACAAATGTTGGGACAAATTCATAACAAATGTATTACACATTTAAATTTTGATAAATGTAGCTATTTTCCTGTTCACAGTTTGTTTAGAAACCTTTATGTGTAATCATAGACTTCCTAATGTCTAGATGTCCATATAATTTCTGTGAGATCGTTACAGATCAATTTGCGACAAACTAGTTAAATACTTTAGTGAAAGCTATTTGGGAGAGTTTACCTCAGAAATGAAGCTTTTGTTATGGATAGAACATATCCCAGCTCCTTGAGAACCATCTGATGGTCACTAGAATGGGTCACTTCAGGTGACCCAATATTTGTTTTTTCACATACAGTCAAAACCCAGCTCCTTATTCAAACACCACTTAACTGTAAAAGTGGGGTGAAGGAGTGACTTGGCAGGATACTGCTCAGGAACAAAGCTTTGGGGTGGGAGGGTGGCATGTCCCAGTTCCTTCACTACAGTCTGACATCGTTGGCCACAGGGACATGTCACTTGGGATGTCCCAAGAAGCATTTTGTCATGTACATTCAGTTGTTAGCTAGCTAATTACTGGTTCTGATGATCAAAATGTTACTGTGATGGCATTTCTAACAAATTACCCTTACCCTGATGGATGTTTGAATAGTTTGGGCCTTTGAATAAGGAGCTGGGAAAATGGAAACAAACCAACTGCAGGCTCGTTGAGAACCGTTCGCCGCTCTCCCCAAATCCCCCTCCCTAACACAGCCCTACATGCCTCCACCAAGCCGTTATGCAGCTTCTTCACCCCGCGAGGCCCCCTCACCTCAGCAATGCGAGACCCCTTGTCCCCATATATGTCCCCCATGGTTCCCTCAGCCCTTCGGGCCCCGCTGGGGCCAGGCCTGCGGCCACCCCCTCCTCACGCGCACACAGCACAACCGTAGCTCTCCCCCTGCCCTCTGTGGCCCCCCACAGTCCGCTCCATCACCCCTCCCCCTGGTGAAGCGCCGCCTCCCGAGACGGCAACACCCGCCCTAAGTCGCCACCCCCCGCCGCCTCTAACCGTGTCTCCGCCGACGCACCGCGCCCAGGGCCTCCACACGCCATTTTGAGCCGTGTTTACTAACAACGTCTCGCGAGAAGACGGCGGCCAACAGACTCGGGAACAAGACCTGACGCTCAACGTCGGGAGTGGGGGGGAGGAGGGAAGAGGCGAGGCGCATGTGCAAGACTCCGGAGCCGTTCACAGGACTATAGGCGCGCATGTGCCTCGGAAGTCTCGCGAGGCTTGGGGCGGGATGCAGGTCTTGCAGGGTAGCTGTGGGTCACGTGGGTGCAGGGCGAACCCACAGCAGCCCGGGGCTCGCCTCGGGCAGCCGCCACCGTGTCCTCCCGGGGACTCGCGTGTTCTCCACGCTGCCGCTGCCGGGAGGATTTGAGCCCCTCCGTAGTGCCCTGCTGTGGAGGGCCTGGGGGGACAGAGCAGAGCAGGGCTGCTGCTGTGCGGGTGTAACGCCTGCGTGGGTGGCAAGTTTGTAAAAAATTTGGTGGTGCCCAGAACCCGCCCCCCAACTCCGCCCCCACCTGCCTAAGGCTCTGCGAGGGGGCTTGGCGGGGGAGGTCTAGGGTGCAGGAGAGGTGCAGGCTTTGGGATGGAGTTTGGGTGCTGGGTGCAGGCTCTGGGCTGGGGCAGGGGGTGGGTGTGCAGGAGGGGGTGAAGGGTGCAGGCTTTGGGATGGAGTTTGGGGTTGGGAAGGGGAAGGAGTTTGGGAATAGGAGGGAGTGCAGGGTGAGGGCTGTGGGGCGGAGGATGTGGGGTTTATGATGCAGGAGGGGGCTCAGGGCTAGGGAAGAGGGTTGGGCTGTGGATGAGGGTTTCATGATGTGGAGGGGCTCAGGGCTAGGGCAGAGGGTTGGGATGTGGGGCAAGGGCTGTGGATGAGGGGTTCATGCTGCGGGGCTAAGGGCTGGGACAGAGGATTAGGGTGTGGGGATGAGGTGGGGAGGCGGGGTTCATGTGGGGGGAGGCTCAGGACTGGGGCTGAGGATTAGGGTGCAGGGGGATGAGGGCTCTGGCTGGGGCTCAGGATTAGGGTGCAGGGGGATGAGGGCTTCATGTTGCATGGGGGGGCTCAGGGCTGGGGCAGAGGATTAAGGTGCGAGGGGATGAGGGTTCTGGCTGGGGCTGGGGGATCATGATGAGGGGGCACTCAGGGCTGAGGATGAGGATTACGGTGCGGGGGGGATGAGGGGTTCATGATGTGGGGGCGCTCAGGGCTGGGGATGAGGATTAGGGTGTAGGGGAATGAGGGCTCTGGCTGGGGCTGAGGATTAGAGTACAAAAATAAGACCAGCTTTGTTCTCTTCTGACTCTGGGAGAGTGAAGGCTCCAGCTAATATATATATGATAAACAGCATTACAAGCTTCTCTGCTGCCACTATACTTTAAAACTGATCTGGAAGGACCACTTCTGCAAATGAGTAGTGCATTGCAAATACACGGGTATCTACTTTAGATTTGCAAATGGGGATATCCATGGGACCATTTCTGCAGATACCAGCACAGATAGAGATACAAATTTTGTATCCGTGCATGGCTTTGACGGTAAGAGCAGGGTAGGCAGCTGAGAGCAACCAGCGTGTGGATCCTCCACCTGCCCTGGGCAGAGGGCCTGGGGCAGCAGCAGGGCAAGGGGCTGCTCAGGCCCCATACCCAGAGCAGGTGGAGGGTCTGCCATGGCTCCCCCCAGCTGTCTGGTTCATACATAATCAGCTAATTATTTTTAAGCTAGCAATGATGCACAAGCTGGGGGAAGGGAAACAACTTTCCGCTCCTACACGAGTCTTGACTGCTTGTAGTTAAGAAGAAAAGTATTATCTTCTATCAGTTGAGCACATTTAATCTGGAATTACTCACAAATATTGAATCCCTCGGTGGCAATTTTAGTCACTTTTTCAGTTACAACCATAGTTTTATGACAAAGTATATTATTATAATTAATGAATACATTAAACAGTTTTTATTTGACAGTATAGAGATAGTTTCATATATATATTGTGTCTTGGAAAGCTGTACAAAGATGCACTATATACAGTAGGGTTAACTAGAAAGCTTTAACTTCACTTTATCACTTGTACAGGTAGATTCCCCTCCCCACTTTAAATAATTTAGTAATTTAAATTCTAATGAAGGTCAGAAATTGACGACACTAGCTAAAGCAGGAAATCACATTAGAAAGAGACAGTGCAAGGTTCTTCGCAGTGCTATCCCAGTGCAAGATATGCATTATTTTGCAATACAGACAACAGATACTTGAGACCAAACTAATGTCACAAATGATCACAACTTAATTTGTCTTAAACATGGGCAGCCTAGTCCATCCTTAACCTACTGTTTCTCTCACTTATATCTAATTCTTTGTTTTTGAAGTGCTCTGACTTGGCTGTTTAATTTCTAAGGAACCTTTATTTGATGTTACATTCACATGATATTTATATCACATTCCTTTTTTAGTAATTAATATTTGTGGTATTTAACTTGATTTCAATTACTTTTCAGAAGTGTGTAGGCTTTAGCTGCATTTGCCATTTGACTTTTATAAAAATCAGTACCATAAATTAAACTTCTGATTTAACGTTTTTACATATAGTTTGAGAGTGGGCAAAATTAAAGAGTTTGTTTATTCACAGGTCACTGCCTAGGACCCCAATTCCTGCAAAGACTTTAGGCCCATACTCAAACTATTCACATCCTTTTCATGTGCTTAAAGTTGAAGTTTTTTTGAAGAACCATTTTATCAGTGTTTTCTTGAAGACAAAAGTTTGTCTTTCTTTAATAAAATGTGTAGTTTGTTTACACCATTTTTGCATGTACCCACACTTACCTAAATCAATCTTGTTCATGAGCATGAGTCAATACCCAAACCATATAAGCTTATATGAAACAAATAAATTAGAGTTGTTGGACCCAACTGAATTTCACTCTAGGCAGTAACTCAGCCAGCCAATTGCTAATTAGCATTGCAAATATACTGAGTCATAAAGCACTTTGTCTCATTTTTATATAATACAAACCTTTGGGAGGTTTCACAGTATGAACTATCTGTATATTGGACTTTAAAGATATCTGACCAAAAATACCACAAGATATGTTTTAGAATTAGCCACCTTGTAACAGGTTTGTAATTAGTCACATCGGCACCCATCCTTTATTCAATGGGCTGAATTCTAATCCCCCTGTATGGTAAGTGGAGTTGGGTGGAGGGGGAGAATCCTGCTTTCCGAACCCACAACTGGCATGAAGGAGTCAGTTTTATTTTGCAGCCACAACTGCATCAGCTGGGTCCTATCAGAGGCTATAACCTGCTATATTGCCCTCCACCATGGGGTTTTGGGCAATGGATAGATGTAGTTTTTGGACCCATGTGAACTCTCCCCCCATGTTGCTGCCAAGAAGCACTGCTCTGCTGTAAAAGAGGCGCAGAGTACTCCTGCATGGTCTCCCTCCCTCCCGCAGTGGAACTGTACATTGTTGCTACTGCTCTTTAGGCCTGTATCCCACACAAGAGGTTGGCATTGAATGTAGGGCAAATCCTGGCCTCGTGGGTAACGGATCTATTAACACAAAGTAGAAGATACCGACTGCTCTACCAGATACTATGTGAAGTTACTTTTGCATCATTATTCTATATTTTTAATGGTCTCACTATAACAGTTAAGGGGGTGGTAATACAGAATCGTAATGATATTACATAGAAAACTGAGTGAAAAATCTACTATGCATAATTCAGATTCTGGTTTAACATGGGATTTATATGTAGACAACAACATAAAAAATAGCACATTTGACTCCCAGAAAATTTAGTTTTTGTGGTATTTACACCATAGTATATGGTACAAGGTAGGCAGAAAGTAGTAAAAAATGCTACACTACTAGCAACATAAAAGCAAATGTTACAAAATTAAATAGTTTTCACTTACAGAAGAAAGAAGACCTAAATATATTTTTAAAAGATCAAAAGACTCCACCTTAAATCATGGACTTTTTAAAATAGTTTAAGTATCTGATTAAATTCTTTAGACGTCACAGATTATTAATGGAGTATCCACTTGAAAATTGGATCAAAACCTTTCAAACTTGGTATAGGAAAGCAAGCAAACATTTTTATTTGAACTTTATTGCTGCTCTATCAGAACACACACAAACAAAAGAATTAACTAACTAAAAAGGCTTAAATGCATTCTACCTTTCTCCCAGTTTTGAAAAGTAACCGTATACATTTTTCAACATAACATCTGCAATGACAAGATTGGAAAATCAACACAAGATAGTCCACTGTAAAGAGATTTAGTTCATTTAAAATCTGAGATTGTCTTTATAACACAACATGATTAGGGATCCCCTTCAATTCTTCCAGTGCCCAATCATGCAAAACACCGGGCTATCTAAATTCCCATTCATATTACTAGGATTTCCATGGCAAGTCAATTCCATGCAGGATCAGCACACCGCCCACTCTCATTCAATTGCATGAGAAACTCAGAGATTTAACTATCTGAACTGTACTCGACAAAAATCAGTTATGTCCTGCTCAGCTGTTGCTCTGGGCCCAGCAGTACAAAAGAGGGGCAGGATCCAGGCTTCTCTGGTAACTATATTCGTATATTGTTTATGATGAAAACATATTAGCAAACTGTTTGGTTTTTTAAAGAGAGTTCTTCCAATGCTCAAAGTAGGCTAGTGCAGTAGTTTAGCACATTGGCTATTTCCTAGATGATATTCCTAATATATTCCATGGGATACGGCTTCCCGACGTAGAGCACTGTTGAGAATCTGCATTCCCCAAACCCAGAACCATTCTGGCATATATTGTACAAGCAGAAACTACAAAAGAGAGGGAGAAAAAGGATGAAAGGATCAGTTCTTTCTAGGTAAACTTGTACTTTCATGGTAGTTCGAAAAACTGCAATTCCTTTTCTGAACATCAACACTTGTTATTTTACATTAAAATAGAACTACAGTATATGATAATTCAAATTAAAAAACAAATGCTGTAACTAAATATATGTTATGAACCTCAGAACCACCTTACTCATACAGGTGTAAGATCAGGCTCTGCAAATATATCTTAGTTGTTTATTCATAAATTCCATGCTCTCCCCTTCATTTCTTCCTAATCTCCACCCCTTACGTCCCTCCTTCTTTCACAGTTTACAAAATGATCAAAATTAGCCAGGAGACGTCATTAGTGCTCACGCCAGTCCTTTTGCAAAGTGAGGTTATGGTCACATACTGTGCAATAAAGAAAAAAGGAAATCTACATTAAACAGACATTTTCAGGTAGTTGTGGCTAAAGATGTGGATTTTGTAACAATTTTTTAAACACAACAAATATTTTCAGGGAATTTTAAGTGTAATTCAATGAAAACAGTTACTGAACTGTGACATATTCAAGTTAAGAGAGGTGCAAGATGTTATAATGTTATGTTATTAAGAACATAAGAACGGCCATACTGGGTCAGACCAAAGATCCATCTAGCCCAGTAGCCTATCTTCCGACAGTGGCTAATGCCAGATGTCCCATAGGGAATTAACAGAACAGGTAATCGTCAAGTGATCCATTCCCAGCTTCTGGAAAACAGAAGCTAGGGACACCATCCCTGCCCATCAAAGCTAATAGCTATTGATGGACCTATCCTCCATGAACTTACCTAGTTCTTTTTGAACCCTGTTTTAGTCTTGGCTTTCACAATATCCTCCGGCAAGGAGTTCCACAGACTGACTGTGTGTTGTGTGAAAAAAGACGTCCTTTTGTTTGTTTTAAACCTGCTGCCTATTAATTTCATTTGGTAACCCCTCGTGTTTTTTAATGCAATTTTTTAAAATTTGGACTGCAAATTAAAAGTAGCAATCAGATTCTCCCTCTCCTTCTAAGGCAAAATATGTAGTCCAGTCATAATTTGATTAAATATGGAAGCGGTCAAGAAATATGGAGCAGTGCCTCTGGTTTAGGTTAATTGGTTTGTGCTGCTGATTAGAAATAAATGTCCAAGACTTTGCACTTGTTTTAGCTTCTGGACTCCCATGAAAATCAATAGAAGCCACAAAATTAAAATTCCCCCTTTGAAAAGGTAATGAGATTTACTAATGTAAACTAGTTGGATTAATTATGTTACCTGAATAGAATGGATCCAGTATCCTGTAGTCCTTCTGGATATCCCAAGGGTGGAAACAGCATGATGTGCATATACTTTAGCTGACGGCATAAAAAAAACCTTGTTTGACAGAATGCGATCACCAAATTGTGTCATGTTTGTGGAGATGTATAATGGGATTAAACTCTGAACAAAGATTCCTTTTGAAGCATATTCGTAATGTAGTGCTCTACTGAAGTGGTCCAAGTAGGCCTGGTAAGATAAAAGCAGAAAAATAGGATTCCTCAATTTTGCATGGGGAGGAGGGGGGTAATAAAGTCTTATTAAAACTAGTATCTTGGACAAGTATACTACTATTCTGACAAAAGGGTTATAAAAAAAGAAAAACCTATATTTTGACATAAATACTAGAAAAATCCAAAATATGTTTTTATAGCATGACCATGATTTCTAGTTTTCAGCATCTGTTTGTTTTATTTCAGCAAATTGTAGGAGACCCAGTTAATTAGTTTAAAGGTATGTCAATTTTAAAAAGACACACAGTTCTGGCTGAACTTTTTGTTGTACTGAAACCTACTATTGTTGCAAACACTACCTGAATTTACAACTAAAATATTTTTTCTTTAATACCCATTTTTTCCCCAGTTTACTTGGTGCATTAGACACCAGTGTGCGTAGTCATTTAAGTTCTGCTCCTGCAAACATTATACATGAGCTTAACTTTTCATAGCCACGTAGCCTCATTGAAGCTAACAGAAGTACTCATGTGTAAAATTACATACATGCATGTTTACAGAATTAAGGCCTAAATTTGTGGGCATGGCCCAAACACTTTCCTCAGCTCATTTTACTCCCCAATGTAAAAACTAACCTTTGGCATCATAAACCTAATAGTGGGGACTATGGAAATCAAGCACAGCACAATAAATAAGTTTGGCGCACTCTTATCAGTAGTAACATTGCTGTAATGTTATCTGCTGCACTGCTACCATGGTAAATGGTTAGTCAGATGCCTCCAATATCAGAGCAGTGCTGGTAACTAAGTGGCCAGCCAGTACGATCCTGGATTCCCACATGTGCACATACTTTCTGCATTGCTCCATGACTCATGGATTCTCTCCCACAGTTGCTCATCATGGGGCATAGTGGGAAGAAGGGAGTCATCTTCCCTTCTCAAACTCACTCTGCTTGTGGAGGGGAAACAAACTAAACATTAAAAACCACCCCCCTCAAAAAAAAACAAAAAACCACCTTTAAAAATAAAAATAATATGCCTGAAGCAGAAACTGAACCTGCAATGTCAATAGCCCCACTAGTGCTTCTCTAACTCCTGGCACCCTTGGCCGTAATCCTGCAAACACTTAGCCTGTTAGTAGTTCAACTGAAGTCGGTGGGATTACTCATATGCTTAAAATTAATAAAGTGTTTAAAGGATTGGGGCTTTCGTAATCCTACCCCTTCATAGGATCTTGTATGGAGGAGGCAGGAAGTGTCTGATACTAGTTCTACTGCTATCACGGGGATTTTGGACACTTCTAAACTTCTAGGCAGTACTGTAATATTAGTGTATGAAATTCCACATCTAGGTAAGTGAGACATTAAGGCACATCCTTTTCTCTAAATTTTGCAAAAAGTAGCACTTTACTGTTCTGAAACTGACATTTAATAAAGGATTAATTTAACAACAAAAAGAACTACCAGCAGGAAGCTACGCTAACCTACTTTTAGAGGTTTACTAGTTTACTGTAATCCACAGCAAATTACTGGGAACACTTTGCCACACACTTAAAAAATTAGCATTATCTGAGAATCTGAGAGTCTCTTATGTTTTAGTTAGGTAGAATATATCTTAAAACATCTGAAATGACCTGGGACTTGCCCTGTGGGGGTGGCTAGAGGAGAGAGGTGGAGAATGAAGTCCAGAGCCTTCCCTCTTCCTCTCCTTGTGTAAGGAGAAGGCACAGTCCTTGTACTTCAGATGGCCCAGGCTAGCATCATTTGTGACACCAGCCACTCTAAATGGACCAACAGGTAAAGCTATTTTTTGTACAGCATTTACCAAATGGTGCCCTGATCCATGACTGGCGCTCTTAAGCACTACCACAATACAAATAAATAGCCTCACGCCCCTCTGCACAAGTTAGTGAAGCTCAATTGGCACGGTAGGGTTAAGCACATTCTGCACCCTGGCTTACCTTGGAGGCTGAATATGCTGCCATCTGTGGTGTGGGTTTGCAGCAGGATCCAGAAGAAACATTCACAATCGCACCTCTTTTCCTCTGTACCATCCCTGGCAGCACTATATGCACCATCATGTTAGCAGCAGCAATATTTACATTGACAATTTCCCATAGTTTGTCCTCAGACAACCTGGTAAAATATTCCGGGTAGGTATAAAACACTCCTACGTTATTCACCAAAATCCCAATGTCTTTGTCTCTGAGGGCTTCCTTAATGGAAGAGTAAATCTCACGACCTTTGCTGAAATCTGCTACTATAACAGCAGTTTCAACTTTATAGGTTTCGGCTATCTCTTTAGCTACGGCCTCCAGCTTCTTTTTGCTCCGGCTGATTAAGATAATGTTGATACCACGGTTTGCCAGTTCTTCAGCATAAGCTTTTCCGACGCCAGCTGTGCTACCTACAGTAGAAAGTAAGATAGTAATGTGGAGATACAGCAGCTAGTATGGTGACCCCAGTTTTCTGTTTCCACTTTTATTTCATTATGATATTGTTCCCCCCCTTAAGGTGATAAGAAATAAGTGATCAGCCCTGATCTCAATAAAACCATGCCAGAGAGAGACTTGTCTGTTACAATCAGTTAAAACCCCAAATCAAGTAGTAAATGTACCCCAAAGTAGTAAACGTAACTATAAGAGTGGTGTAGGTTTTAGACACAGGATTAGAAGACTGAGGCAAGTCTGGTGAAGAGAGTATGTCAGAGGTGCAAACTTTGCCCTGAGCCAAATCTGAGTGCTTTGTGTAAGTCATTATACAAAGAATGTGAACAAGATAGTGGGTACATATCTGCCTGCCATTCTGCTACTCCAATAGTCACTTTTCAACTAGAGATCTTCTTAGATGTCAACAGCTTCTGAGTCTGATCAGACACGCAGAAGCAGCAGAGTGGCTAACTAAAGGAAAAAGAATGGCAAAATCCAGTAATATTTGCACGGAAAGAGGTTGTGTCAGATTGTAAGAGCACAACTGAAGTCAGTAGGACTCCCTAAGCACTGAGAGACTGGATCCTCTGTTTAAAAGGGATGAAAAGTATTGCTGGAGAGTTTAATTGTCAATGCTGTTATTTCAGGGCCAGTATTTACTATGAAAGGTCCCGATTCATCTGAAAAATAGCTCCACAAAATATAGTACATATATCACCAAAGAGTAGATAATTACTAAGGGCAAGGAAGGGGAAAGCATCTTTCAAATCAAACACAAGTACGACTGGCTTTCAGATAAAAATAACAGACATGCTGTTGCGTTCTCTTACCAGTGACTACAGCCCATCTTCCATACTGCTTGACAAAATCAGCCCTGCTCACCAGCTTGGGGATGAAATGCAACCTGATCAAGCTGTAAGAATCACACACAAGAGTGAAGCATTTTCTGGCCATATACCAGGCTCCAACTAAAGCCAGTGCCTCCATATAACAACTGCAGGAACGACCGATCTCCCTGTACAAGAGGTAGAAACTGTCAACTGCAGCCATGGCAATCAGAAATCTAAAAAAAGAAAACACAGGTGATATATAAGCAATTATCAAACCCCCTCTGTTTACCGGAACATAAATATTACACTGACCATAGCTTTAGAACAGAGAATAATCTGATTAAAATTCCACCTCATTTCACTCTTTTTGTACTGATGTTTAGTAAAATTTCAAGATGGAAGGAAGCCAGGGCACCAACACAGAACCATGCAACTGTTGAGCATTTGGAAAGTCCACCGTTAACATCAGCAGTCTGACTTTCTTTTTCCCATAATGTAAGCCAGTTTATCACCACCTCCCCCCAAAATAAGATTGTTTCAAATCCACCCTACTTAAAATCCTGATCCATAGTTCATCTTTTCTTGGCTTCTTTATTGCAACGCTTCCCCAGACAGCAACAAAAATGAAAAAGATTTAGAAAACCTGATCTATTAGGAACGGTAAAAAATGTGTATATTTAGTCTTGAGATAAGATGACTAATGGGGGACCTGATAACCTTCAAATATGTTACAAAGAGGATGTTGATCAATTGTTCTCCATGTCTAGTGAAGGTAAAGCAAGAACTAAGGGGCTTAATCTGAAGCAAGGAAGATTTTGGTTAGATATTTGGAAAATCTTTCTAATGATAAGGGTAGTTGAGCACTAGAATAGCCTTCCAGGGGAGGCTGTGGAATCCCCATCATTGGAGGGTTTTAGGTATTTGTCCAACCTGTTCTTATCAGGGATGGTCTATGTTTACTTGGTCCTGCCTCAGGACAGAGGACTGGACTTCATCCCTTCCAGCCCTACATTCCTATGATTCTTGGTGTCCCAAGTCCGATCTCCAGACTGTCACATGAATGATGATTTCACCCATCCTACTGCATGTTCCCACACATGGGCAATACCCTACACGACCTCTAATTCCCTATTACCTCCAAGATCAAAACTGCAGTCCTTGTTTTGAAGATACTACATGGCCTTGCACTGGCCTCGTGCTCATTCCTTCATGCCTACTTCTGCTCATTCTACACCTACCTCTTCTTTCTGTCCCAGCCCCCCACCAATTTCACCATGATTGGTGCAAAGTCCTTCTACTTTTCTACTCCCAACTACCTACAATTGTTTCCCTTTATCTATCACCTCCTCTCCCCACCCCACCCCCCTTTTTTCCTTTCCATTTCTTTTCGAATCTCAGGTGAAAAGATCACTTTCATCTCTCCTATGTATTATTTAATTTCCTCTCTGCTATTGTTTTGGATTTCTCTGTAATTGTATTATTTACTCCTATGAAACATTTGGGCATGCAAGACATTCAGGCTTGGCAGAATTCAATTTTTATTTTTTTCTAATTTTGACAGATAATATCAATGTTTATTTTTAAGCTTTTTTCTATTTTTATCAACTTACATTTTCATAGTTTCACAAAATTGGGGGTTTAAAGCTTTTTTTAATTACCTATTTATATTTGCACTGTTGTAGGAAAGTGTTGGGGTGTCAGACAATTATTTAATAACAGCCTCTAACAAGTTCTCAAGAAGAATTTCTCTTAGTTTGCTAATCTTTAAATTTCAACTATCTACGGAAGTACTGTTTAGTCAGTTTGTGTGTGGTGAAATAGATACCCACATTTACGATAAAAATCTAATCTTTCCCAGCCTAAAGATGCTACATACAGCATATAGTTGCAACATATTATACATATTCTACTCCTACAAGTGCTTGTAAAATGTTTTGCCTATGAACATTATTGTTTTCTGCTACGGTGATTGCAACACATACGAACTGGCAAGAGATTAGGATTAAAAAGAGGGAGTTAGAATTCCACAAGAGGGTGGGTCAAAATGTTTACCTCAAATTCTAGTTTGTTGCCCAAAAGAGCATAAAGTTAATGCAGTACTAATGTAAAATGTAGTTTTGTGCACGTGACTTGTTACCATATAAAAGGCTGAATTCAGCTACATGAGTCTTTTCAACAGCCTATTGTTATTTATTCTGCAGCCATTAATTACTCTTTCACTGATTATAAGTGACCATCAGTTTACAATTTAGTCATTTCAAAAACTGATTTTGAAATCATGTCAGATACTACACATACTGCTGATTCATCATGCCAATATTTGTGGTTTTACAAATATATTTTCTGAAGTTTTATCCTGCCGTAATATTTTAACATTCTATATTGCTGTGAGAGAGAGACCCACCCACACCAAAGGGCAAACAATCTATGCAGGAGATACTGTTGAAACTGATGATATACAAAGTGCTGTAAAACACAAACTTGAGAAGGAAAAAAAAATCATTTTTTCTGCTAACCTCTTTCAGCTAGTCATTACTCGTAATAGAAGCAGGTAATACAAACAGAAAGGCAGTTTTTAACTTGATGTTATCCCTTTAACTCCCCTCATAGATTTAATGCTCTTATCAGATAATCCCTGCAAGTTGTTTGCTTCTAGAATGCTTCTAGTCCGGTCCACCAAACCACCACCCTCTCTGCATTCAAATGCTGCCTTAAAACTGCAACAGCCACAAGTGATTCCATTATAATATTCTAAACAACTTTGTTTTCCCACCCGTTTGTACACATACCTAAACTGAATTACCATATGATCTACTATTTACTAGTATCACCCCACTGCCATAGTATCCAAGTACCTTCTGACTATTTCAAAACAGAAATAGTCTCTCTCTTCCCTCTCATCCTGATGGAAAAATAATGTGGCTAGTTTGCCTGTTAACCCTTGTTCTTCCCCTCCCTATTATTTGTACCTTCACTCACCATATCATATCTATTATAAATGTGTAAGTTCTTCAAATGGAAAGATAAGGTCCCTGCCCTGTTCTCCAAATCATCTACTGCACTTCTAGCCATTTTGAAATAAATGATAATTCTTCGAAG
Organism: Mauremys reevesii; assembly: GCF_016161935.1. Lineage (NCBI taxonomy): Eukaryota > Metazoa > Chordata > Testudines > Geoemydidae > Mauremys > Mauremys reevesii. The sequence continues at coordinate 11,393,183 of NC_052638.1, read as the reverse complement.
TCATAAAAATCTCAAATGCCTGTGAGAGTCTGAATTTATTTTTTCCAAACTAAGTAAAGTAAAACGCATTTTGTATTCATTTAAATCTGAAAACTGAAATTAACTTCACATTTTTAAGGAGGAGGAATATCTTCTATCAGATGCTGCTGTGAGGGGCTCTAATTGAAAAGTAAAATCATTTAAATTTTAAATTTATTTCTATAAAGGCAGTGGCAAAACTAATAAGATAAACCTCCAGTTTTAGGGATCAATCTGTGGTGGTGTTTTCAACAAAATATGTTAAAACAACTTCAGGAATGATTGAAGGATTAGACCCTTTTGAATAGTATTAAACATGCTGAAGTCTGCATGAGGAACATTCATGTTTTACTGGCATTGGACATCAAACAGAAAAAAAATGGACTCCCAGTTAGGGTTGCCACCTGTCCAGGTTTTCCCAGGATCATCCCTTTTTTGAGGTAGTTGTCCCAAGAAACCTGTAAGGGGGCTTAGTACACATTGGCAGCTGTCCAGTTTTATGGGCTCAGGATCATACTGACATGGCTGTCCCTTTTTTTGTGCCTCAGAGGTGGCAACCCTTTTTCACTGCACATGGGAAGGATTAAGGGATTGGGGAAAACAATACATTGGTTTAAAAAAAAATCTGGTCTTTAACTGACCTAAAAGTGCCCCTTTAATCTAATGCATGCATGAAGCTCTCAGTACAAGAGGCATTTTAAGAGGAAAAAAATTCAAGATCAATACAGTATAAAAGAACCTCTGCTTGTTAATAAAACTCTCCATAAGACTCTACGAAAGCCTGACCAAGCTAATAGCTCTTACACCAGTGGTTCTCAAACTTTTATACTGGTGACCCCTTTCACATAGCAAGCCTCTGAGTGTGATTCCGCTTTATAAATTAAAAACACTTTTTTACATATTTAACACCATTATAAATGCTGGAGGCAAAGTGGGGTTGGGGTGGAGATTGACAGCTTGCGACCCCCATATAACCTCGCGACCCCCTGAGGGGTCCCAAACCCCAGTTTGAGAACCCCTGTCTTACACTATGTCCAGAGGGCTGCCAAACGCAGATTCCGGTGAACTGCTGAGGACAGCAGACTATACAAGCATGCTCAACTGTGAAAGTCCTGCCACCAGCACTGGAAAGTAATCCCAGAACTGACCTGAAGATCTCAACTTCCATGGTGGGCCATTTTCATTTCTTATTCATAGAGCACTGTAAGTGTACGTGACACTTTCCAGAACACACAGAAGGCTTAGGTTCCTGTCCTGAAGGGGTTACAATCTAATTTTAACAAATACAATACTGTATATAGCACAAGTACACACAGAAGAACCATTGTGGAGGAGATTAATAATGAAAGATTACAAAAATAGGTAGGGTTTAAAGCGATGAAGGAAGCTGCTTGGCATTCAGGAAAGGGGGCTGCATGAGAGATGGTGAAAAACCAGGAGTAAGAGGAAACCAAAGAAGTTAGAGAGGATATGGAGGACAAGAGAGGGGAAGATTATGATGAAATGACATTTGAGATGTATTAAAAATAGTAAATGGTTAAAACTCCTTAACTCCCTTTTAAAAAGTGGATTGTTCTATCTTTATTTCATTCACCAATATTGACATTTTGATCTATTTTAACAATTACCTCCTGAGTAAATATATTCAGGATAAACTGCTTCTATTTTATCGTCATCTTTGTAAATTATCCAACTAAAACAGCTGTCTTCAGTCCTTATCTTTACACAAGACACTGTTGCTTATGTGTTTCATGTTATTGAAACATGGTGTTTCATGTTATTACTCTACAGAAAACACAGAACCACAGAGTCACTGGCCCAAGGAACTCCCAATTTATACAAACATAAAATACAAATCAGATAGAAAATACAAGTAACCAGAGGATGGATTCTGCACAGTGCAGGTTTTATGTAAATAATATAAAAGTATAACAGATTTTACATCTAGAAATGTGACAACTAGATACTCACACATCCATGGCTTAAAGGAGTAGCACAGAAATGCTAGGTCTCTTATCACTTCTTGGAATTTTACTCGTTCTTTAATATGTTATGGCTGGCTCAACTGAACTTCCCTAACTGCAACTCTAATACTACTGCACCTTTAAGAGAGCATACGGCTGTATTTTTAATCCTTGAGATCAGAAGCATCAGAGCTTGGCATTACAGTCTGAATTCATTACTTGGGATGCCCTACAGCTATATTAGCTATTAAATGGAGATGAAAGCAATGCAGAAAAGTAATGCAGCAGAGTCTGGTGTAATGCTCCTCAGTTGCCAAGTAGCAGGATTGCCATGACCAACATAAATAAAAAGATTTACTTCCAGCCTGATGCACACAAGATCTATTCCCTGCATACACACACACTTGTGCCCTATGAGTTCAGTAAAGCACCATCTCGCTTTGAAAATATCCTGGGACAGTCAATGCTACGTTCTTTGCAAATCAGATAATCTTGCTTCAAAATTGGCCATGTTTCTCCTCCCCCACCACTCCAGTCACCATCTGTACCCCCATGTCTTTTGCCCACAAACTCTTCAGTCCCCACAATTCTCTATTTTATCTTCCAGCCCATTTGAAGCCTGCGTGCATATATTATATCCCAAAATTACGCTTTCTTGCTTTGCTGCTTTAAGATGTTGTACAGCCACATTTAATGCACTATTGACAAACACCTCCCGATATTTCTCTTGGCTTCTTTGTATTATTCTTCCTTGTATGCTATCAGCTAAGTCGACTCAAGCTCTTTGCTGACAGCAGCAGATGGAGATCTCTGGCAGCATACAGAATGGTAGGGGGCTGCAGGTGGGTAGCATTGGTTGAAGAGGATGCAGGGTCAGAGCAGCTAGAAGATGTGTTGATCCAGCACATCCTATAACAGCAGGCTTCCCCCTGACATAATTGAGAGCTGCCTTTTCCCAGTGGCAACTGTGATGGAGCAGTACTACCACCTGTTCTCTCTGGTTGAATCACCCCCCTGTTGATCACAGCAGGAATGAATCTGACCATATGCCTACTTTTGGTTCTCTCATCAATCACTCAATTTACACTGAAATTCACACAGCACTCTCCCGTGAATATTCCTCTCTCTACTTCTCTTTATTCACTTGTGTAAGTCAAGGCCATTTGCGTAAAAAAGACAGAAGTGGGACTGACACCCAGGAAATATCCCCCTTTTCATCCTGAATGATTTCCCTTTGCTAACTCTGCCCTCTCTCTAGGCCAGTGGTTGTCAAATTTTTATATTGGTGACTCCTTTCACATAGCAAGACTCTGAGTGTGACACTCCCCTTATAAATTAAAAACACTTTTTAATATATGTAACACCATTATAAATGCTGGAGGCAAGGCGGGGTTGGAGTGGAGGTTAACAGCTCGCAACCTCTCATATAATAACCTCGCGACCCCCTGAGGGGTCCCAAACCCCAGTTTGAGAACCCCTGCTCCTAGGCCATTTTCTCAGATCAATACTTTTCTATTCTAAGCTTTTTGACCCTGTCAGTTTCCTACCTTGCAGAATTTTTACCTGTAAATTATTTAAAAAAAACACAAATGCCTCCCCTCCAGCTTCCCAATAAATAATTCATTCCGAAAAGAGGCTGATTTTAGGTGGCATAAGCATGCTCGCTTTATTTTTAATAGGTTTTCTCTTACCTGATAAGTCCAGATATTACATCAGAACACAAGTCAAGAAACCCATGAATTTTACATACCCTGTGAAAAATTGGTCCAAGGTTTCTGGTTATACTTTTGAAGGCATTTTCTATTAAATAATAAACCATGAAGCAAATCCTCTCCTAAGTTCTGCTCATTGCTTTAATAGTTTCAGCGTGAGAAGCTCCAAGATCAGAGTAAAACCTGGATAGTGGATTCTCACATTGCCTGGCAAGTGTATCAAGAGCATCACTGGCAAACTACAGGTCATAAAGATCCAAAATCCAGGTTTTCTGATGTTCAAATTTTAAAGAGAAGCAGCAAGTCTGACATTTCTAAGTCCTGCATATGCTATAAAAAAGGTAAGCGGCAAAATTATGTTTGTAGTGTAGCCATTATACAATACACTGATATTACTTGAAGATTTTAAGGCTAGGACCCAACCATAGTTCACCTGGATTTCTTTTGGGGAAAAATAGTATTTATAATATCATTGACGTAGATACCTTAAAAGAACCTGGATATAAAAGTGATAAACCCACAATAGAATGAGTCAGTCACTTGGTAATCCTGGGACATATTTATTCCTACTGAAAGACAGAGTAATTTCAGAGACTTCAATTGAATTATACCTTTTTCAGCCACTCTAAATTTGGCCCATTACATTTTTTTGCTACGGAAAACAAAATGCTTGCTTTTGTTTCATTTTTCCAAAGATGGAAATGAAATTTGTGAGCGTCACGACACTAGGGACAAACTGGGAGACGGATGTTAACTTTTTTTTTAATAGAGAAAAATGGAAATTCAAGAGACAAAAATCCTACTTAAGTCAACTATACATTACAAATATCAAGAGCATGGGTATAACTGACACAATTTTGTTATGGTTCCTAAACATTTTGAGCAGTCAATACACAATGATTATGAACGTTAAAGAAATTATCAACAAACAGATTATCATTATTCATGTAATACTAACAATAAGACTTAGTGCTATATGGAAAGAGCAAAGTATTGTTATATACCATTTTCATCCATGAGTGTGGAAGTAATTTATGAAGTGGGAAGAGCATCTCAATCCCTATTTGGCAGATGGGAAAAAATGAAGCAGAAAATCATCTCCTGGGCTTCCAATGCAATGCCCTACCACTGGACACTTAGGCTCCAATTCAGTAAAGCACTTATGGATGTGCTTAACTGTATACAAAAAAAAGTGTACAAGTCCATCTTTGTCAAGCAAAACACTAACTCATGCTTAGTGCAGCACACAATATCTGCATTATATAAATACTTCATGCAAAGCACAGTCAAGCACTCAAAAGCCAAGAAAAGCCTAATTATTGTCACATACAAAGGCCTAACTCTGCGAGGCTGAAATTGGTTCCTTGTCTGTGCTTCTCAGTTCCCCCATACACTACATGTGGATAAGGAGGCAGTTGTTAGTTGCATAATATTAATTTAGAATGATCATTTCCTTATTCAGCACACAAGACACATGATGCACAGTGAATGAGAAAGAGGTACAGCCCTTATTTTAAACAGCTTACTAAAAATAGACGCAAAGAAGAAAACAATTGGTTTCAAAGAATTTTAAAAATATTAATTCCCACTGGGAAAATTATCTACTTATTTTAATAAATGAAATATACTGAAAAATTATTATTTCAGTGCATTACTGTATCTTCCCTGTTCAATGACTGCATCCCTGCTTCATTCACAGAGCACCATCCAACCTGAATGAGGCAAAGCAATTACCAAGAAATAGTGACTGTAGAATACTGTAATATATGTTCTCCTCTCACCCAGACCTCCTCTCTCCACCCACATCCAGAACCAGAATCACCAAGGTTATAACCTAATCATTCAGGATTCAGTGGGCAAAAGGGGAAGGGAAGTGACACTCCATGTCAAAAATGACATTACCTGCTTCTAAATCACTGACAACTTGGAAGAAAATGATCTTGAATGCTTATGGATCAGTGTCCTAACAGATGAAGCACAAGATAGGGTACCAGTTGGTATCTGCCACAAACTATCCTTAGTGTGATTTGAACAGGATGACCAGCTCCTTAGGAACGTATAGAAAAAAGGCTGCATGATGATGGGGGACTTCAGTCTGAGCAACAGACACTGGAGGTTTCATATGCTGCCAGAACTAAAACATCCTCAGAATTTCAAAACAGACAATTTCCTATCTCAAAAGCATTGCAGCCAACACAGGGGAATTCTATATTAGATCTTCTCCTGATAGAAAAAGGAAATGATCACAGAACTAAAATTTTGGGGTAGCTTAGATACAAGTGATCACATTTGTTATGTGCAAACCAAATAAAGTTCAAACCAGTAATATATATACTTGGTGCTTTATAAGGGCTAATTTCATAAAAACTAAAAACTATTACATACCAAATCACATTTAAACAGAAAAACATGAATAATTGGAAATTGTTCAAGAATATTTTACTAGAGGCCCAAAAAGCCACAGTCTCACAATTGAGAAAAAAGATTGTACTGGCTAAAAAAACAACTTGGCTTAGAGGGGAAGAAAAGGCAACTGTAACAAACAAAAACAAATTGAAGGGGAGGTTGATTAAATCAGAAACTAGGAATTGTAGAACACTGATAAGGGAAGCTGAAAGAAACAAGGAACAATCTACAGGCAGTAGAGTTAAGGAAAATAAGGAGAGGGTTTTTTGTTTTTCTTTTAAGAATATTAGGAACAAAAAGAATCCTAACAATGGTGTCAGTCCATTACTAGATGGAAATGGTAGAGCCTTCAATAATAATACAGAAAGTTCAATAAATATTTCTGTTCTGTATTTGGGGGGAAAAACAGAGATAATGTAGTTATCTCATATGATAAAGAAACACTTTCCATTCTAATAGTAACACAGAAGGATGTTAAACAGCAGCTACCAAAGTTAAACATTTTAAAATCAGCAAGTCTGGGTAACTTGAATCCAAGAGATTTAAAAGAGCCGGCCAAGGAGTTTGCTGGACCATTTGTGTCGATTTTCAACAACTCTTGGAACACTGGGGAAATTCCAGAAAACTGGAAGAAAGCTAATGCACCAACATTTTAAAAGGGTAAACAAGATGATTCAGGTAACCATAGACCTGTCAGCCTGATATCAATCCTGAGCAAAAAATAATAGTGTGGCTGATACAGGACTCAAATAATAAAGAATTAAAGGAAAGTAATAATTAATACCATTCATCATGTGTTTATGGAAAATAGATCCTGTCAAACTAACTTGATATAGTCTGTTTGGTTTTTTAAATGAAGTTAGAAGTTTGTTTGATAAAGATAATAGTGTTGTTGCAACATACATGGACTTCTGTAAGGCAGTTGATTTAGTACCACATCTTTTCATTAAAAGATTAAAATGTTACAAAACTAACCTGGCACACATTAAATGGATTAAAAACTGGCTAATTTACAGGTTTCATAATGTAGTCGTAAAAGGGGAATAGCATTGTGTGGGTGTGTACAGGGACTGGTTTTGGGCCTATGCTATTTAACATTTTTATCAATGAGCTGGAAGAAAACAAATCACTGAAAAAGTTTAAAGATGACACAAAAATTGGGTGCATGGTAAATAATGAAGAGAACAGGTCACTGGTATAGAGCGATCTGGATTGCTGGGAAGCTGGGCGAAAATAAACAGTATGCATTTTAATATGACCAAACGTAAAGTCATGAATCTAGGAAAAAAGAATGTAGCCCATACTTACAGGATCAACTGAACATGAGCTTACAGTGATATACTATGGCCAAAAGGGCTGATACAATTCTTGGATGTATGAACAGGGAAATCTCAAATAAGAGTATTTAGGTTATGCTACCTCTATATTTGGCACTGGTGTGACAAATTGGAGAGAGTTCAAAGGAAGACACACAAAAGCAATTAAAGGATTGGAAAACATGCTTTATAGCGAGAGAATCAAGGCACTAAATTCACTGTCCTTAATTAAGAGAAGATTATGGGCTGACTTGATCACAGTTTATAATACTTACACGAGGAACAATTATTTGATAACAGGCTTGTTAGTAATGATAATATAGTATTTAGGCCTGTTTATTTGCCTGAGATAAAATTTTAGGTTTTGTTTGCCCATTTGTATTTTGAAGTTTTTAAAATACAACTGTTTGTGTCTTATATTCTTACTAACATAAGTGAACAAAGGCAGTGTGTGTTGCTTCTGCCTACAGCCAGATGGGTTTTTAGTAAAATGAGAAAAGATAAGAAATAGAGTTAAAGTGTTGCTGGGTAGGGTGGGAGTTTAATATACAAATGTACAATTGAAGGAAAGTTCTGCCTCAACTACTCTCCCAAGACAAGGTTAAGCAACCAGTTGGGAGGGGCAAGGAGGATGAGGGGAGAGGTATAAGAAACACAAAAAGTAAAAGAAACGGTGCCCCGGCTGGTACATAATCTCACTCCCTACCCCTCCCCATGGGGTACAAAAGAGGTGATACCAAAGCCCCCATACTCAAGACCCTCCAAAACAGAACATGACCATAAATTGTAAGGGATGAGCACTACAGGTAGAGTTAAGCCTGTTAATGGGGGGGGGAAGAGCTCTAAGGATGTACAGAGATGTACATATGCTTGCTTGTTAACCCCAATAAACATCACATTGCCTGCACTTTGGTCTATGACCTTCTGCTTTCTTTCTGCGGGACAAGACCCAAGAGAGGGTGTGGGAGCCCTAATGGGCTCTGCAAGCTAGCAGAAAATAGGCTTGCCAACTGTCTAATCACACAAACCCAAACACCCTTGCCCCACCCCTACACTGAGGCCCCTTCCCCTGCTACACACTTCCCCCAAGGCTCTGCCCTGCTCACTCCATCCCCTCTTCCTCTGTCGCTCGCTCTACCCCACCCTCACTCACTTTCACCAGGCTGAGGCTGGAGGTTGGGGTATAGAGGGGGTGCAGGGTGCAAGCTCTGGGAGGGAGTTTGGATGCTGGATGGGTCTCAAGGCTCGGGCAGGGGATTGGGGTGCAGGAGGACATGAGGGGTGCAGGCTCCAGAAGGGAGTTTTGGTGCAGGAGGGGGTGGGGTACAGGAGAGGACTCAGGGCTGGGGCAGGGGTGCAGGAGGGGGTGGGCTCCAGCCAGGAGGCGCTTACCTCAGGAGGCTCCTGGTTGGCTGCGCAGCAGAGCTAAGGCAGGCTCCCTGCCTACCCTGGCCCTGCGCCGCTCCTGGAAGAGGCTGACATGTCCCTTTGGCAACGGCTCCTAGGTTGGGGGGAGCAGGGGGTCTTCCACACACTGTCTATGCTCATAGGCACCACCCCCACAGCTCAAATTGGTTGCAGTTCCCAGCCAATGGGAGCTGTGGAGTCAGCACACAGGACAGGGGCAGCGCATGGAGCCCCGAGCCCCCTGTCCCCACCCCTCCTCCCACCTAGGAGCCAGACCCCCCCTTCCCCTCTACCCAGACCCTCCTCCTCCACACATACCCCCCCTAAGCCCAGACACCCTTTCTCCTCTGCCCAGACCCCCCTCCCCAATGCAGACCAGGGGTCAGCAGCCTTTCAGAAGTGCTGTGCCAAGTCTTCATTTATTCACTCTAATTTAAGATTTTGCGTGCCGGTGATACCTTTTTAGAAGGTTTCTTTCTATAAGTCTATAATATATAACTACACTATCATTGTATGTAAAGTAAATAAGGTTTTTAAAATATTTAAGAAGCTTTATTTAAAATTAAATTAAATGCAGAGCCCCCAGGACCGGTGGCCAGGACCCAGGCAGCGTGAGTGCCAGTGAAAATCAGCTTGTGTGCTGTCTTCGGCACCCGTGCCATAGGTTGCCTACCCCTGCCCTGGACCCTCACTCCCCACATATCCCACACCCCGTCCAGACCCCGCTTCCCCTCACCCAGACCCTCCTCCTCCTCCACCTATACCCCCTAAGCCCAGCCCCCTCTGCCCAAACTCCCTACCCAATCCCCATCTCCCTCTACCCTCACTCCCCACATATCCCACACCCTGTCCAGACCCCCCCTTCCCCTCACCCAGACCCTCCTCCTCCTCCACCTATACCCCCTAAGCCCAGCCCCCTCTGCCCAAACCCGCTACCCAATCCCCATCTCCCTCTACCCTCACTCCCCACATATCCCACACCCTGTCCAGACCCCCCCTTCCCCTCACCCAGACCCTCCTCCTCCTCCACCTATACCCCCTAAGCCCAGCCCCCTCTGCCCAAACCCCCACCCAATCCCCATCTCCCTAGACCCTCACTCCCCACATATCCCACACCCTGTCCAGACCCCCCCTTTCCCTCACCCAGACCCTCCTCCTCCACCTATACCCCCTAAGCCCAGCCCCCTCTGCCCAAACCCCCACCCAATCCCCATCTCCCTAGACCCTCACTCCCCATATATCCCACACCCTGTCCAGACCTCTCCTTCCCCTCACCCAGACCCTCCTCCTCCACATACACCCCCTAAGCCCAGCCCCTCTGCCCAAACCCCACCCAATCCCCTCTCTCCTAGACCCTCACCCCCCCATATCCACACCTGTCCAGACCCCCTTCCCCTCACCCAGACCTCACCCAGACCCTCCTCCTCCACATACACCCCTAAGCCCAGCCCCCTCTGCCCAAACCCCCACCCAATCCCCATCTCCCTAGACCCTCACTCCCCATATATCCCACACCCTGTCCAGACCTCTCCTTCCCCTCACCCAGACCCTCCTCCTCCACATACACCCCCTAAGCCCAGCCCCCTCTGCCCAAACCCCCACCCAATCCCCATCTCCCTAGACCCTCACTCCCCACATATCCCACACCCTGTCCAGACCCTCCTCCCCCACACATGCCCCCTTCCCTTGTACCTCCCTCGCCCAGCCCCTGCTGACTCCCCGCCCACACCCCCGTACCTGCGCGCGCGGAGGACGGGGACTGGGCCGGCCTACTTCCAGTTCTCCTCCAGCACCGGCCCCGCCCACTCCCAGACCACCTGACTCCTTGTTGGTAAGGTCCGGGGGCGGGACGCTCCGGACGCCGTTGCTAGAGGGCGCCGCGCAGGGGCTTCTGGTCCCGCCGTAGGGGTCGCCATGGTTACGGGAGAAGCGGTTGGTAGCGGTTGAGGCGGAGGGAAGCGGGTGAGTCTCCGCTGCGGGAAGGGGGAGGAAATTTGCCTGACCCCCCCCCCCGGGGGAGGGTCTGTACCCTACACACACAGGGTAGGGAATCTGTGAGACGCCCATAGGCATCGTTTGATTTCTGTGTTTGAGGGGAGCAGCTCCAGTCAGGCCAGTGGGACTGTGCGGGGGGGGAGGGGGAGCAGTGTATCTAATTCTTATATAAAGAAAGAAAATGAAATATTAAAAAAAATTAGACCCACTCAGCTCTAATACTAACACGTTCTGACATCCCCTAGTTAGGTTTAAAATTATAATGACTATTCTTACTCAGACACGCTTACTGAAGTCAGACGTTTCAGAGTGGCAGCCGTGTGAGTCCGTATCCGCAAAAAGAACAGGAGCGCTCGTGGCACCTTAGAGACTAACACGTTTATTTAAGCATAAGCTTTCGTGGGCTAAAACCCACTTCATCGGCTGCAAGTCTGTATCTGTACGAGTTTTTTTCATGAAGCTGATGGATTTCCACTTCATACAGCTAAATGCAGTGCCTTGCATGGTGACCGGTTTCAGAGTGGTAGCCGAGTTAGTCTGTATCAGCAAAAAGAACGAGGAGTCCTTGTGGCACCTTAGAGACTAACAAATTTAAGCTTATGCTTAAATAAATGTGTTAGTCTCTAAGGTGCCACAAGTACTCCTCGTTCTTTTTGCTGAAATCAGAAGTGACCATCATGATCATCGAGTCTGACCTTCTGCACCTTGCAGGCCATAGAACCTCACCCACTCAGTCCTGTAATAGACCCCTAACCTCTGGCTGAGTTACTGAAGTACTCACCTAATGGTTTAAAGACTAGAGTTACAGATAACTCATCATTTACACTAGTTTAAACCTGCAAGTGACCCATGCTGTAGAGGAAGGAAAAAAAACAACCTTAGGGTCTCTGCCAATCTGATCTGGGGGAAAATTCCTTCCCAACCCCAAATAAAGTTATCAGTTAGATCCTGAGAAAGTGGGCAAGACCCAGCAGGAAGATACCTGGGAAAGAATTCTCTGTAGTAACTCAGAGCCCTCCCCCTCTAGTGTTGCATCTCTATCTGTTGGGGAGTTCTGCTACAGGCATCAATGATGGGCCACATGCCATTGGTAGGCAGTCCTGTCATACCATCCCCTTTATAAAGTTTTCAAGCTCAATTTTGAAGTCAGGTTTTTTGCTCCCACTGCTTCCTTTGGGAGGCTGGTCCAGAACGTCGCTCCTCTAATGGTTACAAACCTTCGCCTAATTTAAAGCCTAAACTTGTTGATGACCAGTTTATATCTATTTGTTCTGGGGTCCACATTGGTGCTTAACTTAAAGAACTCCTCTCCCTCCCTGGTATTTATTCCTCTGATGCATTTATAGAAAGCAATCATCTCTCCTCTCAGCCTTCTTTTTGTTAAACTAAACAAGCCAAGCTCTCTGAGTTTCCTGTCATAAGGTAGGTTTTCCATTCCTCAGATCATCCTAGTAGCCCTTCTCTGCAACCAATTTGAATTCATCTTTCTTAAACATGGGAGACCAGAATTGCACACACTACTCCAGATGAGATATCACCAGTGCCTTGTATAATGGTACTAACACTTCCCTATCTCTACTGGAAATACCTCATCTGGTGTACCCCAGGACCGTGTTGGCCTTTTTCACGTCTGCATCACATTGATAGCTCATAGTCATCCTGTGATCAACCAATATACCGAGGTCTTTCTCTTCCTCTGTCACTTCCAACCGATAAATCCCCAGTTTATAGCAAAAATTCTTGTTAGTCCCCAAATGCATGACTTTGCACTATTAAGTTTCATTCCATTTCTGTTACTCCAGTTTACAAGGTCATCCAGATCTTCTTGTATGATATTCCGGTCCTCCTCCATATTGGCAATACCTCCCAACTTTGTGTCATTTGCAGACTTTATTAACACATGCCCATTTTTTGTGCTAAGATCAGTAATAAAAATGTTAAATGAGGAACTCCACTAGTAACCTCCCTTCATTCTGACAGTTCACCTTTCAGTATGACCTGTTGCAGTCTCCCCTTTAATCAGTTCTTTATCCACCTTTTGGTTCTCATATTAATCCCGATCTTCTCCAGTTTAATTAATAATTTCCCATGTGGAACTGTATCAGATGCCTTACTGACATCCAGGTAGATTATATCTACGCATTTCTTTTGTCTAAAAAATCATCTTCTCAAAGAAAGATATTAGTAATTTTGTTACTATCTCTTGAATACAACAATTGAAACAGTTGTAGAAAAATCTACAATTACTTTCTATCATTTAGGCTACTTACTTTTTGCAGTTCACTGAGCTTGGAAGAGATCATTTAACTTTAGGAAACATCCTAACAGCTCTTTCTTATCTTATCTTAATTCCCTATTAATCAATATGTTTATAAACAAAATTCTGATTCCCTGCTTCAGGGGCATAAGCTGGAAGCAGTCTTCTGTCTCCTCTGCAGAACTCGTTATATTGCACACTCAGGCTGCCTTGCCCCACTCCAAATCTGCCCATGATGACACCCCCCATATGTGGATGAAAGCTGTTCATGTGATACCCCCGTATAGGAAGGAAGGTTTGGTACCTCCACCCACAGGGTAGGGAATTTGTGTGACACCTCATATGGGAAGCAGGAGGTTAGGTGATACACCCCACAAGAGAGGGAGTTGGATGGAACCCCCACAGAGTAGGGGATCTGTGAGGGACACCCTCTTGAGATTGGCATGTAGTACGTTAGTGTGGGTGAGATTCATATGACATGCCCAGCCTAGCCCAGCTGCTATTAGAAATAAATAAAAATATTAATTTCAGGTTCAAAATGACCCAACAGCCTCTACGCAGGACTCGGACCCATAGTAGTTCATGTCTTCTGATATTGGAGAAACATTACAAGCTCAGAGCTGTGTATGGTTTCCAAGCTTCATATCACCACTGTCTGTTTTATACAGCACTCATCATCATATCTAAGAATTATAATTCAGCCCAGTTTGTTTGATCAAGAAGTCAAAATGAACCTTTGTTATTTAATATTTATACTGTGATAATGCCCACTGCCACCATTCTGCAGCTGTAGAAGAAGATATGGACCTGCACCAAAGAGTTTACAATCTAAAATGATAAAAGATAAAGAAAGTGGGGGAAAGGATCCACATACAAGCAATGGGTTAAATTGTCCCTGGCATTTACTCAGATACACAGAGGAGTAAGATTCCACCCTCTTACTTCCCCATCTGACTGAGTTCATAGAATCAATCATAGATTATTAGAGTTTGGAAGGGACCTCAGGAGATCATCTAGTCCAATCCCCTGCTCAAAGCAGGACCAATCCCCAAATGGTCCCCTCAAGGATTGAACTCATAACCCTGGGTTTTTCCTTGCAACTCACTTTGTTGCTCTGACCCTGGGAGTGTGGTGAGGGGAGAGTAAAGGCTGTTCATCCAGTAATCCCTCCAGCAAGCAAGTGGTCAGGGGAAAATTGGAGAGGGATAGAGAAGTGGGAGGAGATTTTGGTTATTCCCCAGCCAGAGTAGCCACTCAGGTACATAAGGGGCAGTAAATAACACCCTGAAAAGGGATGAAGAAACTTACTTCCTCTTAGGGCAAGAGAGGAATTATGTCTCCTTGAGGCACAATTCTTTCCTGTGCTCCTTTTGGTGTGGCACAATTTATGCTCTGCCCTTTTCTCTGGGCTGAGCCTAAGGGCTCTATCTAGCATGAAGTGACCAGGGTGCTGAGAGGCACACAATTTGATAGTTATGTATTGTATTTATGTTGATAGGCATGGGAGTTTTGTTTTTTAAATATAACCTTACTATGATCTTACGTGACTACTGTGTGTGTTTAACTTTTTGTTTGGTTTAATCCTTGCTTATTTACTCTGTTTTAGTGCTTGCTTTTTTTCATCCTTCTCTCAAAAAACACATCAGGATGGTTTTCATGAAAGATTTTGAAAATAATGCATTTTTTTTCACAATATGTTTTTTTCAGTCTTGTTTTAGGTCTCAATTCTGCAATCGGGTCCCTGTGATTGTACCTTCCTGCCCACAAAGTCACAGGTTCAAATGTCTGCCCACATCAATCCAACTGCAGGACTGGAGTTTTGGTCCTTACTCATGCAATACTCCCATTGAAGCCACTGGAAATTTTGTATGAGTAAAAGTAATAGGATTGGCTAATAGGTCATACCCTAACTTGTCATCCATCTAAATGGCAGAGCTTAAAATGCGACCACCATATGGAGAGACTGGTCCAGAAAAGGGAATCAAGCAGGAAGTTAATGAGCAAGATATGTCAGAAGAGTCTCCAAGTGATTGCAGAAATGGAGATATCCAGACAAACAATGAAAATAGTCTTGTAAAAACAGGTAATTGAAAGGAAAAGCTACATTAACACTTGACCATAGTGTTTTCTGCTAGTATGAATTTACTGATCATGTGGCTACTTAATTTTTGTTTTCTTAAGCAGGTGATATTTTACCAATTGAACTCTTAATGTCCACTCCTGCCCTTACTCACAGGGATACAGCTTGCATTGGGCTATATCCTGCTCTGTTATGCTAGTGTGATTGGGATCAAAATATGGTTCCTGCTCCCACCAAACTCAGTGAGTTTTGCCCTAACTGAGGCCAGAATAGGAACCTTAATGACAGGGTGGATAAAAATCAATGATTTAAAAATTTTTTTAAAAAATCTGATTTTTTTTATTTAAATCAGATTTTTTTTGAGAAAATGCTTTTCGAGGGAAAAAAAATCTAAGGATAGTTTTAATTAAGATACCTTATAGCTCAAAGATCTCTCATCATGGGATAGGGATTATACATTCTAATTCTATAGTATGAGACAATATATTAATGTAATGTTTAAGAAAAGTTTTGTAAATGAGTTCCAATAGTTCATGGATTAGGGACCCAATCTTACGGAGTTCCAGGAGGTTCTGTATAGATCAGGGGTCGGCAACCTTTCAGAAGTGGTGTCACTCTGATTTAAGGTTTTGCATGCCAGTAATACATTTTAATGTTTTTAGAAGGTGTCTTTCTGTAAGTCTATAATATATATAACTAAATTGTTGTTGTAAGTAAAGAAAATAAGGTTTTTAAAATGTTTAAGAAGTTTCATTTAAAATTAAATTAAAATGCAGAGCCCCCCCCCCCCCGCCCCCCGACTGGTGGCCAGGACCTGACGGTGTGAGTGCCACTGAAAATCAGCTCGCGTGACATCTTCGGCACGCGTCCCATATGTTGCCTACCCCGGTATAGATTATTTAGGTTAATCTTTCTATTTACCCAATGGGACTCAGTGCTCAGTCTAGAAGATACCATCAGAGATGCTTAGTTTTGCAGTTCTCAAATTGTGAATTTGTGTCTCCAGAGATAACATGCTTGTTGACAGCAAAAATGTTTTAAAATAAATAACTACATAGAGGTGAGAAATAACAGACCTCAACCCTATTGTCCCTCTGCAAATTTGTGTACACAGAGTTAATCCCTTATCTCTCTCTAGAAGTGCAAAGTTTCAAAAAGTTCAATGAATAGAACAGTGGTTCCCAAACTGGGGTTCATGAATCCCTGGGGGTTCGCGAAATGTTACAGGGGGTTCTTGGGAAAAAATTCCCTAATGGTGGACAGAGCTGTCCCTAGGGACCCCAGGCAGCACAGGGCCAGCAGCCCGGAACCCCTGGACTTCCAAGAGCTAAGCAGATCAAAGCAAGCCTATCTATCACACTGAGGAGATTTAAATTTCAAGACTCCTTATAAGAAATGGAAAGGGAGGTGAATTTTTTTTTGCTGTTTTTTAAATTAAATAGGCAGCTAGAATTGTTTTTAAAATTATTATGAAGAACAAGTTTAAGCTTTGTTGTAATGTGCGCTGTTTGCCTGGACTGCTCAAGACCTGAATGCTTGTGTAGGAGGAACTCTTTTGAGTTGGCTTCTTAAATACCTTCATGCTGTTTCACATCTGATACTCCTTGATGAAACATAGGAGCCTTGTCTTATAACGGGCTTATTCAAAGTGATACAAACTACGAAAGTGAGATCTTTGAAGAGTGTTGCCATTTTCATAATGTAATAAAAATAGTGTAATGATAAATAATAATTAATAATAAATAGTGTGTGGTAAGCATGTCATAAAACAAATTTTATATTTCCAAGATCACTGCTTTTATAATTTATACTCAGGTAAAAGAGAAAATCCCTGCAAATATTCATTTTTCAGAGGGGGTTTGCAAGACTTGACGTGCAAGTGAAAGGGGTTCACAAGCTGTTAAAGACTGGGAAACACTGGAACAGAAGATTGTTGGGGGTGGAATAGATCTGGACAAGGAGAAGAAGTCTAGAGATAAATGTGAGAAGGGAGGGACAGGCAGTAGAAACAAAAGTAAAACTGTTTGAGCAGCATATTCCAGAAGTCTTGAGGTCTTTCTGAGTGTAGCCTTCATTGATTTGAGATCTACCATACCATTCTCTCACTAAAATGGAAGACCTATAATGGCATCAGACCGTAAAAGATACCCAATTTGGGAATATTTTAATGAAGTTCATCTACCTGTGGGTAAGACAGGCATGCGTGCAAAATGCAAACAAGTGCAACAAAGAAATGCAAGGTCTGGTTGTCTAAATGAAACAACATCATGAGAAGTATTCCTTCTCAAGAGGAAGCTGTGTTGAAGATGATGAAAGGAACATGTCTGAACATGCAAGATCTTCAGGTTGGTAAACCTTTTCATTTCATACTTCTTTCTTAAGGACTGCCTGTCTTCCTTCTGGACTATTCTTGAATTCTCATGTTTGAGCAAAGAATATAGTTGTTACTCTATGGTACTATCATTTTAGATGCAGTTGTAATAAAAAATAAACAGCTGGAATAGGCAGATCTTCCTTTTACAATTTCACCTTTAAAGTAGTACTGAGTGGCAGTGAATGCAATTCTAAATTGTAAGTAATTCTAAATGAACAGTATGGTAGTAATAATTAAATAATTGTATTGACTTATTTTGTTTAGGAGAATCCATCCTTAACATACAGGATTCTGAAGACTATCCACCTTCAAGATCACCATCATTTTCTATAGTTTCTGAGTTATCTGCCAATGGTAGTGTTTCAGTCACAGCATGTATGTCACATAGCCACAGTATATCACCTATAGCAAAAAGAAAAAAAAATTCTCCATCGTCCAGAAACAACCATAGATAAGTTTGTGATAAAAATCAGCAGTATACAAAAAGAGGTTATTGATGAAAAAATTGCCCGGTTTGTTTATGCAACAAACTCGCCTTTCCATATGATTGAGGACCCACACTTCATTAACATGGTTCAGTCATTAAAACTAGGATACAGTCCACCCAACAGAGCAGATGTTGCAGGCAAATTGCTGGATAAAGCGTATGAAAGAGAAACTGAGTAGTGTGCAAAAGGTCTAGAGGGTAAAATTGTTAACCCGTGTCTTGATGGATGGAGCAATGTCCACAATGATCCTGTTGTAGTTGCTTGTCTGACAACAGAAGAAGGGAATGTCTTCCTTACAGAAACAATTGATACATCAGGAAACACACACAGCAGAATACTTACAAGAAGTAGCAGTAAAAGCTATAACAAACTGTGAAAAAAAATTCAAATGTCTAGTACACAGCTTGGTCACAGACAATGCTGCAAATATATCCAAGATGAGGAGAAATTATTTAGAGGAGAGTGACAAGAGTCCCAAGCTAATAACATACGGTTGCAGTGCTCATTTGATGCATCTCCTAACCAAATACTTCAGTGTTCCAGAAATAAAGGTTAATGTTGTTGAAATTGCAAAACACTTATGTAACAACCACTTTGCAGCAGCTGCTCTGAAAAAACAAGGGAGGAACCAAGCTAACTCTCCCACAAGATGTGCAATGGAACTCAGTAGTGGACTGTTTTGAGCACTATGTCAAGAACTGGCCTAATCTGATGACAGTTTGTGAACAAAATCGTGAAAAATAGATGGCACTGTCACAACCAAAGTTCTCAACATTGGGCTTAAAAGAAACGTTGAACACATGCTGAGTACCCTGAAGCCTATTACTGTAACCTTGAACAAAATGCAGAGAAATAGCTATTTTATTGCTGACGCTGTTGAAATTTGGAAGGAACTGAGTAAGATCTTAAAAAGAGAAATATGCAATGACAGAGTTAAATTACAAGCATTAAAAACAAGCACTATCTCCAGCTAATTTTCTTGCAAATATTCTCAATACTTGGTACCAGGGTCAAACCTTAACTGCTGAAGAAGAGGAGTTGGCTATGACTTGGACATCCAGAAATCATCCCTCTGTAATGCCAGCTATAATAAACTTCAGAGCTAAGGGTAAACCATTCAAGAAATATATCTTTGCTGATGATGTTTTAAAGAAAGTCACACCAGTGAACTAGTGGAAGTCACTTAAGCACTTGGATACAGAAGCTGTTGAAGTGAATTAGTCCACTTAATCTCACTTTTAACAGCAGTAGCTTCTTCTGCCAGTCTAGAAAAAAAAAATTCTTCCTTTGGACTAATTCATTCCAAACTGAGAAATCGTTTGGGACCTGAAAAAGCAGGAAAGCTTGTTTCTTTTCCAGATTATGAACAAAGAGGAAAATGAAGGTGAAGACGACTGAGTTAGCTGCAGAAGCCAATATTTTAAGTTTCTCATGTTGACCTGGCTGACAGTCAATTTAATTTTTGTTTTTTTTAAATAGTTCATTTAACTATTTTAGTTAAAAACAATTTTAACAAAAACAAACCTGATTTTAAAAAACGTCAATGTTTAAATTCAAAAATTCATATGCTTGTTTTGTTAAAATATTATATGTTTGCTGATGAAGAAAAAAATCCAGAATACATAGTGTTGTTGTTTTAGTTAAATAAAACAATTTAAATGTCTGTCTGGTGATGTTCTCCTCCTAATACAGCATGGCAAGAAAATCCTCCAAATATTAATGATTAACCTGTTGAATTGGAGACAGTTCACCTCCCAATGACTTCATAAATATCTTCTTCAGTTACCTTTGGTAAATGAAATAACCAAACAATCATTCATTTTCTGATATAGCTGAAAATTTTTCAAAATAAATCACTTAAAAAATGTATAGCATGTACCTTCTAAAAATGAAATCTACATCTATCTCTGAGTTGTGAAGAATATGTATTAAGGTTATAACAACCAACAAGAATGAACTTTTATGATTAAATCAAGTCTCCCTGACTAGTGATTTAAATCAAATCCACCCTGCTTAATGACTTTCCAATTTTTACTGTGGAATTAATTCTGCCCTTTGTTATAATCAGACAGCTTCCATGAATTCCCAACTGGTGTAACTGAAAGCCTAATTTAGCTCTGTACACACCTCTACCCTGATAGAACGCGACCTGATATAACACAAATTCAGATATAATGTGATAAAGCAGCGGGGAGCCCCAGGCCCTTTAAAGTGCCACCCGAGCCCCTCTGCTTTACCGCGTTATATCCGAATTCATGTGGAGCCCCAGGCCCTTTAAATCACTGCCCGAGTCCCACTGCCAGAACTCCGGCGGTGATTTAAAGGGCCCGGGGATCCCCACAGCTTCTGTAGCACCAGGCCCTTTAAATCCCTGCCGGGGCTCAGGCAGCTGGGCTCAGGTGGTGATTTAAAGGGCCTGGGGCTCTGGCTGCTGTGAGGAGCCCTGGGCCCTTTAAATCCCCGCCCAAGCCCCGCTGCCAGAGCTCCGGCTTTGATTTAAAAGGCCCGGGGCTCCCCTGCAGTGGCTGGAGCACTGGGCCCTTTAAATCCCCACCTGGGCTCTGGCAGCCGGGCTCGGGCGGTGATTTAAAGGGCCAGAGGCTCCAGCTGCTGAGAGGAGCTCCAGGCCCTTTAAATCCCCGCACAAGCCCTGCTGCCAGAGCTCCGGCAGTGATTTAAAGGGCCCAGGGCTCCCCGCAGCGGCTGGAGCACCGGGACCTTTAAATCACCGCTGGGGAAGCCAGTCCAGTCCGGCACAGCATACCAGCTCTTGCCGGTACACCGTACCAGACCAAGCCCAATATAATGCGGTCTCACCTATAAGGCGGTGAGATTTTTTGGCTCCTGAGGACCATGTTATATCGGGGTAGATGTGTATTTATATATTTGCTGAGGCCATCTTGTTTATCTCTAAATGGCAGAACTACAGTCCCAATCACAAGATGTAGAGCCAGAGCCTGAAGAGGGAATCAAAGATGATGTGACTGTACAAAGGAAGTCAGAAGAGATTTTGAATGATTACAGTACTGGAGATACCATGATAGCTGTAAAAACAGGTAATTGTATGGAAAAGCTACATTAACAATTAAGGTGCACTGTAATAATATGGATGTACTATTATTTTAGTTTCTTTACATGCAAGGTTGGCAGTCCTATACTAATACCAAATCACCAGTAATTAAGAGGATAGCTGTAATATGCAGCAATCATATATCATTGCAACAAGAAACTACAAGAGCTCTGATACTAATGCTCCCATTGTTACCATTCATTTTTGGAGTCATAGATACTACCATATCAAAGCTCACTTCAAGTTTATCTAGAGGTAAGCAATACATAAAATATTGGAATATTCTTAGTCTGTGATTAATAGCTACTGCTTCTAAAAAAGGTGCAATTTTCTTTAATTAAAAAACGTTAACAAAAATGTTTTTTTGCAACAAACTACTTTTACTTGAACATTTTTATGGAAATGGACTTTTTAAAAATTAATATTTCTCTTTAGAAAGTAAACAATGTAAATTTCACATTCATACTGTTATATGGCAATATTTTTTCTTACATAAAACAAGAAGATACTAAATCTGAAGAGAAAACCATGTACACTGTGTCCAAAATATATCAACATAATGAGCAGCAGTCAGGTGGTGATCATAAACCAGTGACCAATTCATCCAGTGTCAAGGCAGAAGAAAACAAAGGTTGCCTTCGGTAATTTATTTTAATGTTATTAATGAGTGAAACTGTGGTTCCATTGAAGTAAATGGAAGTTTTGTCATTGACTTGAGTAGAGCCAAGATCTCGCTGTCTGTGTTTATCTTAAATTATGCAGCAGAATGGTATATAAGATGAACCTGATGCCAGTCAAGAAATCAAAAATTGTCCTTGACATTTTACAAAATTCATACTGCTTTTTGATGTCCGTAGTAGCAAACTGCATTTTGAATACACCATGAAGGGTTATTTAATGGCTTCAGGGACAATTGCGCAAACTTAATGGTAGCTTTGTCTGTAGGATTGGACCCTTTCTCAGTACCACTTCAGACAATACATTGTTTAGCAACCTGAGTATGAATATTTCAAATTCAGAGAAAATTTTTAACAAAGAAAACGTAGTAAGTGGCTCAAAGGGATGGAATGTAAATCTTTTCTTTTTCTCTAAGGATTTTGGTTCAAATCTGTCCTGAGTTAGTATAGATTTTTACCATCTGAAGGTTATGCAGTGGCAAATGTGAAATGAGCTAGTTTTCTTAGTCCATTTCCCCTCTCTGGACAGATGTGCACGTCACAAAATCTGCCACTATAACTAGTACTAATTGGTAACCTTGTTGAAAGTTTCAGCAGGCAGATCAATTACTAAATGGACATGATATATGAATTACAGTTGTTAACGTGTTGGTAGGAGATAATATGGGGAACATTGCATTTCTGTTAGCTCTAACATACCTGATCTGCAGCGTTTTTTAAAGTGAAAGGAAAGAGTGCAACTGACTTCATCAGGATGTGGATCAGGCTGTAGATATATACAGAATTTCAGTCCCTTGGGTTACCAGCCAACACCTTTCAGAAGAACTGAAGGGAACATATGCTGTATATAGTGGCATTATTTGTGTTTCCAAAGGAAGTAGCATATTTTATTATGAGCCTATACATTGCCTGGAGGTGCCAAGAATTTAATTCAAGAGCTTCAAATAGTGTAGATTCATACCCAAAAGCAGTGAAATGTTACAAATAAATAAAACAAAACACTATGATCTATCATGCATAAAATAGTTTGTATTGTCTACTAACACTAAAGAATGATCTAGATGTAGAGGTTTTGCTCAATGTTTATAAACCCCTTCAGTTCTTATTGAATCTTCAGTCCTTCTGGGATTATTTCAGCCCCATAATGTTTATAGGGACTTAGTTACATTCTGACAGTTGCCCACATTTTATATTGCCTCATGAATTCAAGTGACCAGTCAGTTGTGTCAGAACTATTTGTTTCTCAGAAATATTGAATTATTCCAGTGTAATAAGTAAAACTCTAAATGCAGTTTATTAAGGTCCTGATTCTACCAGTTTTCCTCAGCTTTACTGTGTTAGTTTGGGCCTGCCTTCCTGCCAAGAATATCTTACCATTTTAAGCCCCAATCCTGCAAAAATTTAAGCAATTGAGTAGTGCCATTCAATGTATAAAGTTAAGCACATGCTTAAATCTTTGCAGGACTGGGGCTTTAAGGTTCAACCTGTGCGGTTTTTGTATTAACAGGAATATACAGTAGTAATGCTGAAATATGATTTTGTAATGTCTAATACAGGGGTCCCCAACGTGGCGCCCATGGGGGCATCTAAATGCGCCCGCGTCCTGGCCAGCGGTGGAGCACCCGCCGAAATGCCGCTGAATTTCTGTGAGAGGCGGCGAGGCCAAAATGCCGCAGAAATTCGGCGGGTGCTCCACCGCCGCCACGGTCCTTCGTTTGGCGCCCGCCAGACGAAAAGGTTGGGGACCACTGGTCTAATACTTGTTATAAACTAATCACAACAAAACTAGATACAAGTTTGTAATGTATGTAGGGATAAATTAATAAAGTTTTCTTTTAACCTTTTAGACAGGTTTATTTTAGTAAAATCTAGTCTTCTCAAAGACAAAAATATTTTCAGCTTGTTTCAAATACAGTAACTCTTCACTTAACGTTGTAGTTATGTTCCTGAAAAATGTGACTAAGCGAAACGATGTTAAGCGAATCCAATTTCCCCATAAGAATTAATTATCAGAGGGGTAGCCGTGTTAGTCTGGATCTGTAAAAGCAGCAAAGAGTCTTGTGGCACCTTATAGACTAACAGACGTTTGGGAGCATGAGCTTTCGTGGGTGAATACATCCGACGAAGTGGGTATTCACCCACGAAAGCTCATGCTCCCAAACGTCTGTTAGTCTATAAGGTGCCATAAGAATTAATGTAAATGGTGGGGGGGAAGGTTAGGTTCCAGGGAAAAAATTTTCACCAGACAAAAAACTATATAGTATATAGATACACACAGTATATGTTTTAAACAAACAATTTAATACTATTCACAGCTATGATGATTGTGAAGCTTGGTTGAGGTGGTGAAGTTAGAGGGTGGAAGAGGGTGGGATATTTCCCAGGGAATGCCTTGCTGCTAAATGATGAACTAGCACTCGGCTGAGCCCTCAAGGGTTAAAACGTTGTTAATGTAGCCTCTCACACAAGGCAGCACAAACACAGGGGGAGGGGAGACAGCGTAGCAGACAGAGACAGACACACACCTTGTGTGTGGGAGAGAGCGAGAGATGCATACTGCCCCTTTAAGTAAGCTGACCCACTCTTAAGTGCATTGTCTTTTTAATTGGATCATGAAGTTGAGGCACCAGCTGCTGCCCCAAGCTCTTTATGTCTCTCTCCCTCCACGTCCCCTCCCTGCTCTATATGGAGAAGGGGTAAGCGGGGTGCAGGAGCAGGGGGAAGGGGGACACCCTGACATTAGCCCTCCCCTTCTCTCCCTGCAGAGCAAGCAGGAGTCTCTGGGAGCAGCTCCAAGGCAGAGGGCAGGAGCAGCACATGGCAGTGGGGGGAGGGACAGCTGAACTGCCAGTAATTGATAGCCTGCTGGGCGGCTGCAGCATAGGGAACTTAGGGGAGTGGGGAGCTGATAGGGGGGCTGCCAGTCCACCCTGGCTACAAGCCCCCACCAGCTAGCTGCTACGGGCTGCTCTTCCTGCAGGCACTGGACAAAGCAGGCAGCTGCCAAACCACGTTAGAGGGGAGCATTGCACAACTTTAAACCAGCATGCTCCCTAATTGATCAGCAATGTAACAACGAAACAACGTTAACAGGGACGACTTTAAGTGAGGAGTTACTGTATATTCTATATATGTTAAATATTTAAGTTTAAAAGCTTACATATTAAAACAGTTCTGTTTTTGATAATACCCAACATGTGTTAGGTGATACACAGATTACTAAAAGAGACAGGGGCACTGATCCTGCATGTGGGGCTCCACATGGGTAGATCACAGTGCCCATGCAGAGCCTCGTTTACTTCAATGGGGCTGTACATGGACACTGGGGTCTGCCTGCCAGTAATAGATTCAGGGGCTAAATAACAACAAGACACAACAAATGGAAACAAAAAAATTAAGGGGTGGTTAGAGGAAGAGAAAAAGAAGTTCTAACAAAAAGGATCATGTGGTTGCTTAACTAATTAAATTCATGAGGAAATATTAATAGCCTATGTAATTTCTTGTTTGTTTTCTTTTTTTAGCAGCATAGAAATGATAAGCAAAACATCTGCACTCTAAACAAGCAGAAATGGAAAGCAGTTCTAAAATAACTACTATATGATTCCTCTGAGTAATGTTCCGAAAGGGTAAAGCAGCTAATGAGTTACATGTCGTTGAGGAAGCAGATTGTTCAGCTATATGAAGTCAGGCAGATATTAAAGCTTTCAGAATGTGTTTTATAATTTAAAGTTTTTTTATGTTGTTCATACTTCCTGTTAATAATTTTAGAATGACGAAAAAGCTCCTGCGAGACATCTGCAAACAGCAAAAATTATACATGACCCCAAGTTTGAATGATACACTATATTTACATTATAAAGGTAAGCCACACACACACACACACACACACACAAAAATCACATTTCAGAATTATTGTTCTAACTAGCAATATAGCAGGGGATCTGGATAAGGTTCATTGAGGGAAGGTATCTGAAAATTGTATTAGAAATATAATTTAATTTGATGGGAAAATTTAATTAGGGGTGGAGCTGAGTCAATAGCAATGTACAAAAGTACTTCAGCATCAGTGTTAAAGCCTGATCCTGGAAGATCTTGCAGCTTCCATTAAATTCACCGGGAGCTGAGGATGTTCAATGTAGCGTAGGATAAGATTCTAATGACCAAGGCTAGCGGATTCAGCAACAACTTTGATTAATTTTGTGGCATTTGTGTATCAGCCAGTTATGTGATTCTTCATTTAAAGACAACAAATTTAAAATTGATATAAGGAAATGCTCGTTCTTTACACACTGTTTAGTCAGCTGTGATATTCATCATCAGCTGAAATCAATCGGATTTATGGCTTTTTTGGAATTTTGAGAGAGAGTTTATATACATATATGAAAAAAACCCAGCACATGTAGCTACATGAGCTGGCTAGATAGGCAAAAAATACTAGGGTTATTATGCCTCATGGTTAAGGTTATACTACTTTCTGTGGGGGTTAGAAAGCAATTTTTTCTGTTATGATAAAATATTGCACTGTTGCCTAGGTGCCTTTTTGGAGTGTTTTCAACTTATTTTGAAACATGCCAGTATTGGAGGCAAGATACTGAAACTGAGGGAGTACTGACATGTATTGGTTTGACAATTTTGATGTTGCTACAGACAACCAGTTAATCTAAATTTGAATCTTACTCTTTTAAATGTACTTTTAACTTCTAAACTGTGACCAACAATATTCATGAAAAACAAGTTACTATAAATTAAGGAGGGATCTAGGTGGCACATTGAATCAAAACACTAGCTTCTCACTTCTAAAGACTTGGTTTAAAATATTGGTCTTGAATATCTCATGAGCAAAAATGAACCTTATTCCTTCTTAAATGTTCTTTTAGAAAAAGACTGTTTTTCAGCTACAGGATCCTATGTACTGATGCATAAAGAATGCCCAGAAAAAAATATATAAGCACATTGCATTCACATACCATCAGTTTTATTATTAGTGAACAATACCCAAATGTGGATACTTCACTTTCTGCATTCTAGTATTAATAAAGGGAAAAAAGAGTTCCTAGAGCTAATGTGAATGGTGCCCTTTGTTGTCTTTAAGGACATTTTTATGTGGTATAGCCAGGGGCGGCTCTAGGAATTTGGCCGCCCCAAGCACGCCGGCATGCCGCGGGGGGCGCGCTGCCGGTCGCCGGTCCCGCGGCTCCGGGGGACCTCTTGCAGACGTGCCTACGGAGGGTGCGCTGGTCCCGCGGCTCCGGTGGAGCATCCGCAGGCATGCCTGCGGGAGGTCCACCCAAGCCACGGGACCAGCAAACCCTCCGCAGTCATGCCTGCGGGAGGTCCACCGGAGCCGCGGGACCAGCGGACCCTCCGCAGTCATGCCTGGGGGAGGTCTGCTGGTCCGCGGCTCCGGTGGACCTCCCGCAGGCATGACTACGGAAGATCCGCTGGAGCTGTCTGCCGCCCTGCCGGCAAAATGCCGCCCCAAGCACACGCTTGACGCGCTGGGGTCTGGAGCCGGCCCTGGGTATAGCTAGCCTTTCCATAACAGCTTAAAAGTGGTTATATATATGACATGCTAGTCTCTAGAGAGCCCATCTCCCATTTAGTGGCACTATTTGTGCCATTATGCCAACATATTTTCTTTGACATTTAAAATCATTACCTTTGTAAATCTTTAAGCTTCCTTTCTGATGGGCCTGATTCTTGAAGTCACTGGGAGTTTTGCCATTGACTTCAATGGGAGCAGTTCCTAGATTCCAAAGCCAGAAAAGACCATTGTGATCATCTAGTCTGACCTCCTGTGTAACAAAGGCCATAGGACTTCCCTGAATTAATTCCTGTTTGTTTGATTCTAATCTTGATTTTAAAATTGCCAGTAATGAGAATCCACTACAACCTTTGATAAATTGTACCGGTGGCTAATTACACTTGTAGCAATTAGTTTATTTAATCATTTTATAGAGATTTATTGTTGTGACTAAGTATAATTAATTATAATGTGTGATGGTCAGGTTTAAGTATGATAGGATCATAGGAGTATAAGATTGACAAGCCTGCATGAGCGATGAATGTGTATTAGATATATAAGCAAAGTAAAGCTATAATACTAGGCCTACACGCTAAGCTGAAATCTTACAGGCCTCAGCCATACTGGGCCTAAAGACAGTTGACATAAGTAGGTGACCCAGAAATAATCCTTAACCAGTAAAGTTACAGGATTACTGTAAAGAATGTGCTAATGGGTAATGTTTGGGAAAACAACCACAACAATAAATCTTCTAAGAAATTATTAAATACACTAATTGACTACAAGCCCCCTTCTTTGATGGGATGAATATTATGGAAAAATAAGAAATTCATCACACGCAAATTATATATCAATAGGAAGCAAACACTATAATTCACTACAAATATAATTTAAAACTTGTATATGTTTAATTAAGGGCTAGTAGTTTCTTCATATGGAAGCTGGGGGGATTGATACAGTGTTTCTACAGGCTGTTGGTGATGTACAGAAACATATGGAGGTTCTGGTACTTGATATGGTTTTATGCTATGTATATCTTCATAAATACTCTCTACTGTGACTATGGATACTGCTGCTGGATTAATTGTGGCTTGACGAGGGATAGAAACAGGTTGGACTGAACCAGGCTGGTCTCTGTGCATTTCTTCGCTTAAAGTCCTAATCTTTCCTCCCATATAACCTAAGGCAAAAATAATGCCTGTAGTGAGGATACTTTGGACAACAATCCATCCCTACAGGGGTGGTTAATACTGCATCCGTTCCATCTAATAATTTGTTCAATGTTTGCTTTGCTTGATCCATATTACTAATTTCAATTAGATGCCAATTTTTCCTTTCTAACACCTGTTTTAGCTGTAAATCTAATGGTCATATGTGTACAGAATACCGTGCTGGGTATTGCATGGGCTCTTTCAGGTTTTGTATATGTGTTGGTGATTGTAACATTGATTATCTGTTTAGTGAAACTTATAATATGGACAACATTCCTTATTTGTGACTGTGTTTGTGGCCATTGTATTAATTCTTTGTGTGCTCCTAGGGAGTCTCCAGACCTAAGAAAATCTCCCAGGGTCACTCTCACCCCGCTGATTTTAAAACTGTAGCTTCACAGGTGACAGACTCACTCACTAGGGACACTGTGGTTTAACACAGAACTATTGATCACTATGTCAATTCAATTGAAATACTGTAAAAGCTATACCCTCACTGTCATGGATCACAGGTTACATCAGCATCATTACTTAATTTTTCTCTATACTCATTTTCAGCCAATCTCTTCTTATTTAAACCCTGTTTTCTGCAGGATTTGACCGCCTTGAGAATCTTGAAGAGTATACAGGATTAAAGTGTCTATGGCTTGAATGCAATGGTTTAACAAAAATTGAGAACCTGGAGGCTCAGACAGAGTTGCGCTGCCTGTACTTGCACCTCAATTTAATTAATAAAATTGAAAACCTGGAACCCCTGCAAAAGCTGGATTCGCTCAACCTCAGTAACAATTATATCAAGATTATTGAAAACCTCTGTAAGTATTTCTAGTGTAGTGTTTCATTTATGTTGTATTCATTTTTCCATGCATCAACTTACTAATTACTAGTGATCATATTTTGCAGGGTTTTTTTAACTGGGTTAAAATATTTGCAAAAAGTGCAGAAGCAATTTCAGGGAGGCTTTTGGATGGAAAGTCAAACCTATGTGTTTAAAATTTAAATTTTGGAGGGGTTAATTGATCAAAAGAACAGGTTTTACAGTTACTGACAGTGATGACTTGAACAATTTATATAAAGTTATTCCTTATCTTGGAATACCTACTGAATCCTTTGATTTCATTCCTCTTTACCTAGCACTTTTTCATTTGTGTTTTAAGTTGGATGTGCACTAGTGGCCAAGGACATGATAGCCAAATCTTTCCTGACTACAGAGGAATTTATGCCATGTTGAGGTAGCTACACTTGACATGATAAAGAGGGATTTCTGTGCACCACCACTTGTGTGTTTTAGAACTAACTTGAAATAGTGGCTCTTGCTTCTGTGTAATTGACTATTTCAAAAGATAAATATGCATTTAAAACATACTCAGGCATTCTAGGCTTTGTGATAAAGAAACAGAAATGGTGTGGGGGGGAAAGGCTTGAAAATACATTGCCAGACATCAAATATATATGAAACAGTCACAAAGTGAAAAATAGTCATGATATTTAAAGCAGCAGTTTTCTACTCTGTCCAGAAAATTCTCCTTGCACAGAAGGCTGTGAATTAATTTTCCTTTCATTGTATTGTTATTGTCCAACAGCTTGTCTGAGTGTTCTGCACACTCTGCAGATTGCTCACAATAAGTTACAAACAGTGGAAGACATACAGCACCTGCAGGAGTGCCCAACCATCTGTGTCCTTGACCTTTCTCACAACAAGTTAGATGATCCAAATATTCTAAATATCCTGGAGACCATGCCTGATTTGGTAAGCAAAATATACATGAGGATTTTGTATATGTTCACCTACATGAGTTAGAGACAATAGCCTCATTAAATTGTCTTATCAGAGAGAACCCAATACACAATAATAGTAGAACTTCATCTTCATTAGACGAAGGTGTTTTAGAGAAAAAGTATATGGTTAGTAGCACTGGGCAAATAATTGAATTTTTGGTTCACTGAAAAAGTCACATATCGTTTTGGGTTGAACAAAATGTTTTGCCCAAAAATGATACATTTAGACATCAGGTGTTTTTGGTTATTTTTAAACACACAGCTCCCCCACCCCCTTTTTTAGTTTTTAGTTAAACCTAGCTAAAATTCAAAATAAAATGTTTCAACTTCTTTGGAATAATTTTTCCTCATCTGAAACTGTTCACTAAATTCAACCCAAATTCATAAACAGTTTCAGTCAACCTGAAGCTGCATTTTTCGGCAAATAAAGTATTTTCCCCCAAAAATTCACCCAGCTCCATTGATTTGTTATAGTCTCTAAATATTTTCTCTGATTCTTCCCCTGAACTTTTAAAAGAAGTTCCATAGATTATTTGAATTCTAGGGAAAAAAACTAAGTATTGTACAGTTAGAAAAGCTCCAAATTGTTGTCAAAGACCCTTATTGTAATCTTAATGCTACCTACTGTAGTCTCATGGACATTTTTTTCTCTGTATTGTATGTGCAAGTTTGGTTTCTTTGTAAAAACAAAGATAGCCCTGATGAGATGGAAAATAATTTTTATACTGTAATTTAAACTGAACCTTAACTACCAAAAAACTGCTTGGAGATAGCTAGATTGAATAGGAAATTAGTAAGATTAGGTCTGTGATTATCAGCAAATACTACTGTAGCAATTTTTAAAAAAATTAAATGTTATTATTAATGCAAGTTTGTCCATGATTGGAGGTTTTCCCCATGTTGTTTGCATTCTGGGGTATATCACTCTTTTTTTTTTAAGCCTCTTGGGTTCACAGATTATAGAGAAAGTGCCTATCAGGAGTTAATTTTTACCTCTTTTTTAAAAACTATGTACCTTGCTTTTATAGCGTGTGCTGAATTTGATGGGAAATGAAGTGATTAAGAAAATTCCTAATTATAGAAGGACACTTACTATTCGACTAAAACAGTTAACATACCTGGATGATAGGCCAGTTTTTCCAAAGGACAGGTGAGAAATAGTGAAGTCTTCTTTACATAGCAATGCAGATTAAATACTAATTATCACACATTCCATTTTTATCAATATTTTTGTCATGCATGGAGAAGAAGAATGTGACCAAAGTAAGGCATCCCAGGATAAGAGGGAAGGCCCTTTTGTTTATGAGTAACTGGTTAAAAGGCAGAAAACAAAGAATAGGAATAAATGGTCAGTTTTCAGAATGGAAAGAGGTAAATAGTGGAGTCTCCCAGGAGTCTGTTCTCAGACCAGTGCTGTTCAATATATCCATAAATGATCTGGAAAAAGGGGTAAATCAGTGAGGTGCCAAAATTTACAAATGATAAAAAATTACTCAAGATAGTTAAGTCAAAAGCAGACCGTGAAGAGTTACAAAGGGATCTCACAAAACTGGGTGACCGGGTAACAAAATGGCAGAAGAAATTCAGTGTTGATAAGTATTGCACATTGGAAAACATATAATCCCAGCTACATGTACAAAATGATGAGGTCTAAATTAGCTCTTAACTGTCAAGAAAGAGATCTTGGAATTCTTGTGGATAGTTCTCTGAAAACTTCTGCTCAATATCCAGCAGCAGTCAAAAAAAGCAAACATGATGTTAGTCACCAGTAACTGCACACCGCACCATAGTAACTCTAGCTCAGGAACCAACCCATGCAACAAACCTCGATGCCAACTCTGCCCACATATCTACACCAGTAACACCATCACAGGACCTAACCAGATCAGCCACACCATCACCGGTTCATTCACCTGCACGTCCACCAATGTAATATATGCCATCATATGCCAGCAATGCCCCTCTGCTATGTACATCGGCCAAACTGGACAGTCTCTAAGGAAAAGGATAAATGGACACAAATCAGATATTAGGAATGGCAATATGCAAAAACCTGTAGGAGAACACTTCAACCTCCCTGGCCACACAATAGCAGATCTTAAGGTGGCCATCCTGCAGCAAAAAAACTTCAGGACCAGACTTCAAAGAGAAACTGCTAAGCTCCAGTTCATCTGCAAATTTGACACCATCAGCTCAGGATTAAACAAAGACTGTGAATGGCTTGCCAATTACAGAACCAGTTTCTCCTCCCTTGGTTTTCACACC
Source organism: Mauremys reevesii (assembly GCF_016161935.1). Lineage (NCBI taxonomy): Eukaryota > Metazoa > Chordata > Testudines > Geoemydidae > Mauremys > Mauremys reevesii. The sequence goes on along the minus strand of NC_052638.1, from coordinate 11,360,640 downwards.
TCAACTGCTAGAACAGGGCCTCATCCTCCCTGATTGAACTAACCTCGTTATCTCTAGCTTGCTTCTTGCTTGCATATATAAACCTGCCCCTGGAAATTTCCACCACTTGCATCTGAAGAAGTGGGTATTCACCCACGAAAGCTCATGCTGCAGAACGTCTGTTAGTCTATAAGGTGCCACAGGATTCTTTGTTGCTTTTACATGGTGTTAGGAACCATTAAGAAAGGGATAGATAATAAGACAGTAAATATCATAATGCCACTATAGAAATCCATGGTATGTCCACACCTTAAATACTGTGTGCCGTTCTGGTCGCTCCATCTCAAAAAAGATATGTTGGAATTGGAAAAGATACAGAGAAGGGCAACAAAAATTATTAGAGATATGGAACAGCTTTTGTATGAAGAGAGATTAAAAAGACTTGGACTGTTCATCTTGGGAAAGAGATGACCAAGGAGATATGACAGAGGTCTATAAAATTGTGACTGGTGTGGAGAAAATGAATAAGGAAGTGTTATTTAGTCTTTCACATAACACAAGAACTAGGGGGCACCCAATGAAATCAATAGGCAGCAGGTTTAAAACAAAGGGAAGTATTTCATACAGTGCAGTCAACCTGTGGAACTCATTGCCAGGGGATGTTGTGAAGGCTAAAACTATAACAGGGTTGAAAAAAGAACTAGATGAGTTCATGGAGGATAGGCTATTAGCCACGATGGTCAGGGATGCAACCCCATGCTCTGAGTGTCCCTAGCCTCTGTTTGCTAAAAGCTGGGAGTGGAAGACAGGGGATGGATCACTCTTTGATTGCCTGTTCTGTTCATTCCCTCTGAAGCACCTGGCATTTGCCACTGTTGGAAGGCAGGATACAGGGCTAGATGGACCCTTGGTCTGACCCAATGTGGCCAGTCTTATGTTCTTATGACCATAGGTTATAAGTGGGGATAGGTGGCCTTGTGTACACTAGTATCTTACAGTTAAGAGCTCTGCATTCTAAATTCTTAATATAAGGAAACACAATATCTTCCTCAGAATGGGGTATATTCCTATACATAATTGCTTTTCTCCATAATCAGTAGCCCAAACTCTGCTCATGATGTCAGAGTGCTAGCACAGAAGGCATAAAGATCAGAATTTGGGACTTATTTAAAATTTTACTAACAAAAGATGCAAACTCTGTTGTTGTAATCACTAGCCTTTACAAACTTGTGTTCCTTATCTGTTCTGTTTCACCTACAAAATATCTGTACCTTACATAGCAGTCCTTGCTGCTCAGGGAAGCATTTTTTCTGATGCTCATCTGCTCAGTAACTTTTCTTCTCTTGCAAATAGACATTTGAAGGCTCCCTTTCCTCATGAACACACTGTGCCACTGTATTTACAAAACTATGTTACAGTGGTCTTGTCTATTGTCATTAGAGCCTGTGCAGAAGCCTGGGCCATGGGTGGGCGTGAAGCAGAGAAGAGTGAAAGGGAAAAATGGGAGACCAGGGAGAGAAAGAAGATCCAAGACAGCATTGATGCGCTAACAGCGATCAGGCGAAAAGCTGAAGAGAAGAAAAGACAAAGAGAAAAGGAAGAAAGAGATATACTTAGAAAGTGTGAAAATAGAGGCACAACAGAGGCCCAGGAAGGTTTGTGATAAGCTTTTGGATAAAGCTCCTGTTTCTCTCTGCTTTAAGTCTAATTGACATTCTAACTGCCTAATATTACCTTACTTTGACATTACTTTTTATCAAGCAATGATCAGTGCACAAAATTCTCTTCTTATTTTCATGAGTGTACATCCAGAGTAATTCTACTGACTTCAGTGGAGTTACAACAGTATATGTCTGTAGAAAATGAGAACAGAATTTGACAAGTTGACTATAGCTTAGACGATTTAATGCAGCCCTGATGCTGCAATAATAAAGATGATATCTTACACTGATCTAAAAGACAAGGTGGGTTAGGTAATATCTTTTATTGCACTAGCTCCAGTTGGTGAGAGAGAGAAGCTTTGGAGTTATACAGGTCTGGGAAAGGCACTCAGAGAGTACCAACACCCACCTTGTATCTATAATATCCTAGGACTGACACAGCTACACCAACACTGCATAGAAAGTGATTTTAGAAGGAATCAAGCAGTTATTTTCCCCATATATTGATATTTTAAAATAAATCAATATTCCCAAAGGTTCCTAAATACATTAAGGTAAAAAGGATCTTTAAAAAAAACCAGACAGTTTTCTGTCCGTATCTCAGCTATCATTCTCTACTATATTAATTGACAGTCAGGACTGGAGCCTGTAACTTATCAGCAGTCACTGTTATGCAAGCTGTGTGTGGATGATTTTAACAACTCACTTCACTTTCTGCCATCTCTACACCATGGAATCTCCTTCCACATTACTTAACATAAGCAGTGTATGAATAGTAAAACTTCCCAGCTGAGACTTCGGGTAACAGCAAATAGGTTGCAAGATGGCCAAAACACCGCCCACAAGCCAAGTGTAGCCAGAGTGTTTGCCTACAAAGCATATTTTCAGGGATCTACCCACTGATTAAAATTTTAGAGATTAGAGGCAGTTTTGCAACAAATAGATGAGATCTCAGAGTTATGAAATTTATGTAAGGAACTCCCTCTTTGGTTCTTATCCAGAAAAATGCTGAACCATGTACTTAATTTCAGGTACATAAGTAATCCTTTTGAAATCATTGGCTTAAATTCAAATACTTAAAGTTAAGCATTTGCTTAAATGCTTTTCCTGGATCAGCTCTTTTGACTGGGCACTGGCAGATGGGCAAACCACTTGCACAACATGTCTATAGCACCTGAGAGATATTGATTCCTGAATGACAGACCAAATAGAAAAGAGCTTTTTGGTGTGTGTTTGAGAGCTAAGGGTGAAGACCATATATTACAGCCTGAATACTCTTACCCTGCAAGAACTTGCTCTACTGCTTTACTTTTATTGACTTTCCTACTGCTTTAGGAGAGGTTCCACCCACAAGTTACAGCAGCGATGTGACTAACAATACTTCAGGGATTTCAAATGCTTCTGACGAGACAGAAACTCAGAAGATTAAGAAATTTGTAAATGAAAGCATGGAGGCCCATGATGAAGTTTTAGCTGAAACATCAAGTAAAGAAGAGCTGGATCGCCTGCATACTAACGTTACTGGTAACATTCAGAAGGATGGGCAAGAAGCTAATTCTCACAAATACCCAAATTTCAGTACTAATGAAGAAGGTAATGTATGCTGTAAAGAGCCAAACAGAAGTGAAGAGAAACAGATTGATGAGCCAAACTTTTTGCTGATATACATCCCCAGTGACCTGATTGAATTCATTGGGGTTGCCTGGGATGTAAGAATGAGGAACTTGGCTTAGCATCTTTCCACAGTATGAAACTGAGGAAAATGGAGTTTTGGGTAACATGGCATTAAACACCAATAAAGTTTTTTTTAAAAAGGGGGAAGGGGGCTGATACTTTGGTGCCTTTATAAGTGAAACAATTGCGTTGACCTACATTTCAATTTCTTTCTTTCAAAATGCAAAAATCAACTTATATAATTCAAAGGCATTCACTGGTATGATGTAAAGACAGAAAAGTGAGATACGGCTGGATTGGGTGCAAAACTTTGGAAATCTATAATGAAAGAAAAGATTCATCATGTCGGGTCTAATAACACTTTCCTAATCTTAAAAATTTCTCATGTACTTTGGACCTAATTCTGCAAGTTAGACATACTCTTATATTTTCTAACACATTGAGTTTCATGAATGCAGAAAAATCCAAATTTCCTTGGCATAGACAAGGCCAGAGACTGGAGATAAGATGAATTTAGATCAGTGATAGCTTTGAATATCAGAAGGGAGACAGACCTGAATTAGGGACTTAACAGACAAATAACTGACTAAATATTTTTCCTTTTTCCTTAGCGATACTAGTAGGGAATATGGCTACCGAAGGTGCCCTGGTTACTGAACTGGATGAGTCTGCAGAAACAGAGCAAATTAAACTGGAGATACCAGAGAAGCTTTTCATTGATGTATGTATTAGGGCTGAGTATATAATCATTTGTTTTGTATTTTGAGGGATCCAAATTTAGATCACATCTGTTGCCCACAAATTCACTCCTCTTATATACTGGCTAAACAATTGTGTGAGGCCCAGGTTTTGTAGAAACTTTTCACTGCCAACAAAAATTCCCTGGAAAAAAATATGAAGGACAATGCAACATCTCCTGCTAGGAACTTCATGGCATCTGGCGAGGTTTTCTGAAGTTCCCTTGGTAAATTTCTTGACACATCTTCCACATCTCATCTGCTCTGTTGCAAATAGTAGTTCTAAAGTCAAACTCTTTAGAACTCTGAAATCTACTTTCATTTTGTAAAAAAAAAAAAAAAAGTTTTCAATTTTAAAAACATCTCAATTACAATATAATTATTGTATTATTGTATTGTATTATTACAATTCTCATTGGGAAAAAATGTATCCAAGAGTTAGCCAAAACCCAAATCTAATGTACAATGAAAAATATAAACTACTGAACAAAAAATTATGAGGAATAAATAGCCACCCAGCCATTTTGTATACATATTATTTGAGTCTAGAGCAATAGGTAATCCTTCAACAATAGTTATATTTAAAAAAAATAAAGAAATATACATTAGCCAATATATATAATGAAAGATTACCAATCTAATACCCTTTTTCTGTTATTTGGGCCCTGAGTATGTAGATAATTATAGTTACTTATTTGTTTAACTTTAAGGATATGAGTAATCCCACTGAAAAAAAATCTCTCTATATGTAATAGCATAGAGAATCTAAAGTAACCAAAAAAGAAAAAAAATCATTTTTAAACTTTAAGGGATGCAGATTCTGCCCCTACTGACAAACCCAGAATTCTGAAATTATTATTTTTCAAAGCACTCTCTCTGTTCTCTTATTTAGAATCAGGATGCAGTAAATTGTGTTTTATTAGCAATGTATCTTTTAATTGTCTTTTAGTTTCTCTTTCCCTAAGGGGGGGGGCACTTTTTGCCTTGGTGGAATGCTCGCTACAATGTACTCCCACTGGTTACTTTATACTTTATCCTTCTGTGAATATTTGCTGGATCAAGCCCTTAATCTGCAATTTGTATGGTATCAGTTTAGAGTGCAGATTTTGAAGCCACTCAAAAACTAGCTTAAAAGCAATCTCAGTATTGTGTGCACCCTCACTGGGAAAATCACCTGGGCTATGAGTCGGGCCCTACCAAATTCATGGCCATGAAAAACACGTCATGAACTGTGAAATCTGGTCTCCCCCCATGAAATCTGGTCTTTTGTGTGTTTTTGCCCTATACTATACAGATTTCATGGGGGAGACCAGCATTTCTCAAATTGGTGGTCCTGACCCAAAAGGGAGTTGCAGGGGGGTCACAAGGTTATTTTAGGGGGGTCATGGTATTGCCACCCTTACTTCTGCACTGACATCAGAGCAGGGCGGCCGGAGAGCAGTGGCTGTTGGCTAGGTGCCCAGCTCTGAAGGCAGTGCCACACCACCAGCAGCACAGAAGTAAGGGTGGGAATACCATACCATGCCATCCTTACTTCTGCGCTGCAGCTGGCAGTGGTTCTGCCTTCAGAGCTGGGCTCCCAGCCAGCAGCCGCTGCTGCTCTCCAGCTGTCCAGCACCGAAGGCAGTGCCTCCACCAGCTGCAGCACAGAAGTAAGGGTAGCAGTTCTGCAACGCCCCCTACAATAACCTTGCAAAAAAACCAAACAAACTTCTTTTTGGGTCAGGACCCCTACAATTACACCACAGTGACACTTCAGTTTTAAATAGCTATAATAATGAAATTTACCATTTTTTAAATCTCATGACCATGAAATTGCCCAAAATGGACCATGAATTTGGTAGGGCCCTAGCTATGAAGGATTTCTTTTCATGGGGCTACCTGTCCGCAGATCAAGCCCCTTTGCAGTTGCCCTCATAGTTGGTTAAAAAGTATTCAATACCATTCTCATGAATTTGTTTCATTCAGATTGAGAAAGATATGTTTAAAAGAACTCAGTGATGCATGAAAAATAAAAATAGGTACTATAGCTTCCTCCTAAAAAAAGGGTATAACAACGTCTTGTTGCATGAGTTTCCTTTGACTCTTAGGAGACATTCATCTCTGAGCTATACAGACAAAGAAACAAGACCGAGATAAAATGCTAACAAATGCCAGTGCCCTACAGTTCTCTATTCTGCAGCTGTTTTCAGAATTGCTCAACAGTAGAGACACATTCTGGCAGCAACATCCAATACTCGTGCTACTGCACTCATCAGTGACATCAATAGGAAGGACAGTGATGAGACCAGTGGAGAGAAGCTCTACCAATAGTACAATACCCAGCACTCCTGCCATGGTGTTTACAGTGGTACTTAGAAGTGACTTAAGTAGGAAGGATAGAGGGAACCCTTTGCAAAGGGGCTGTGCCAGTGCCAGCCAGCAGATCCCTTTATCCTGTAGCAGTTCCACATCATTTTATCAACCAGTAACAAGCAGGAAGAGCAGGGAGTGTGGGAGCCTAGAAGCTCCAGCAGCAACCCCCTTCATTTTTAAAAATTAATCTGTGCGTTCTATTGCTTCAGTATTGCCAACCTCAAGAGATCAAAAATCACGAGTTGGACCCAAAAATCATGAGATTTAAAAAAAATCAAATCAAGTTTTTTGGTCAGTCTTTGGATTTTTAAACTCCCCTCTACTACTCTGCCAATGTGTGTGAGATAATGTGAGGTTGAAGAGTTAACCTTGAACTTACGTAAAAATGCATGCCTCTCCCTGGGTGCTCAGATGGAGACTCCACTTACCCTTTCCTGACCTCTATGCGAGGGGAACTGCCATCCATTTCCTATTATTGTGTTGGCTCTCTCCTCTCTTAGTTTATTTCCTTTGATAAAAGAAGGGCTGAATGGTAAATCGTTTGAGAACACTCACATGTAGAATTTATATTACTTTTTCACGTTGCTGAGTCATGGATATACATATTACAGACCTTTCCATTGACTTCTGCTTTCTGAATTTAGCTGAGCGGGGTGCAGAGGAGTGTCAGGAGATGGGGGGCTCCATTCTGTTATCTCTGTTGTCAACTGGCTTGTAAATTCCTTTGGGTCACTTATCCCTCTTGTGTAGTACCCTTATATGACCTAGGTACCACTGTGCTTTAACGTTGGCTGCATAGGGGCCGGTACCAGCGGCCTCGTCTTACCAGTATGCCATACCAGCCCACTTTCACCCCTGCATAGTAGTGCAATAAAAGAACAGGTGACTAATCAATATTAGCTAATGGGCAGCTAACGAGTAACCAGCATCTTTAGGGAGCACAGTGTTATGAAAATATTTGTAAATGATCTTATATAACGGCAGTGTTTGTGTGCAAAAATGTAGGTCAGTCATTCATATAAGCAATAATTTCATAGTAAAAGCAATACGGGATTGGGTGAGCCTTTTGCAAGAAGCTACACTTCCCTCACTCCCACCTGCCTTCCATTCCTCATAGAGCTTACCCAGAAGCCATGCTGCTATTACATCCCCCCACTTTAGTTGCAGATGACCACCTCTGAGAGGAATAGATGTCACAAAAGGGGAGTGGAGTAGGAAGCAGCATTAACATTTCTATGTAGAAATCTCTTGGGTTTGAGCAGCACATACGCAGTGCAGATGTTCCCTGGAGAGCCCCAAATCAGCCTATGCCCTAGAGATCCCCCCCTACCTGACAGTGGGCATGTAGATGGGTTTCTGTGGGCTGACATGCAGGAGTGAACACTGCTTCTTCTTCTTCACTATCTTTTTAGAGCTGTCCTATCCTTTTCTCCTTCCTTCCTCCTGCATGGTAGTAGAGTGGATTTGGCACTCTAAACTATTGCTAGCCTGATTTTGGAAGCAGATATTCTATTCCATACTAGGCATGCATTTGAAAGACAAGGCTGCCATTTTGGAGGGGGGACACAATTGTGGGGAGTTCTAATTCGAGTGTCTGTTTTAAAAGTTTTGCTTCAGAGCTCAGGTTTCAAATAGGGTTTTGCTTTTTAGGAGTTAAAAATTGCTTATACGGTTGATAAGCTATTTTGTGATCTTCTTCAGGAACTGCCTGATTTAGAAGATGTGGATGTTAGTGAATTCTCACCAGTAGAGGAAAACTCAATCAGAAAGGTGAGCTTCTTGCTAATTATTCTTATCAGGCTGGTGCTCTTCTACTCACATTTACTAATACGTTATAATATGTACAATAAAGTACAAATGGTGCATTTCTGTTCGAGAGGTGAAATAGTGATTTAATTTATAAAATGTGATTGGCAAAATTTACCAGCACATTCTCTATACATTAAAACGATGAGTTGCATGTTACCTTTCAATTTGAATTGCCACATTATCACACTGTAACAATAAAAGGATAGTAATGTGAAACCTAAATAAGATGAACCTCTTAAGAGTGTATTGTATTTCATTTTTACTTATAAAATGTAAAAGAATGATATACATTTACTGTAATGAACTGGTTTGATTGACAAACTGCCCTCTACCGAATAAAATAAGAAGTTCTCAATTGGATTTCGTAGGCCCAATGCTGCAAACAGCCATAAGATATAGTCTTATTCTGCTCTGTTGGTAGGAGCCTGCAGTTAGTTTTAAACCCACAGTTGCCAATGAGATTCCAAATGAGCAAAATGTGCAGCATAGTGGCAGCTGTCAAGTCCCAGGTGAATGTCAATTTTTATAGTATTACATATAAATGATACAATATGGTATTTTTCTGTCCTGGTGTTATATAGAAGCTATTAATATTGGCTTAATTGGATACACTATATAACTAGATACATTAAAATTGGAAAGCTACCTAAGAAAATATTTCTCATCACTAGTCACCTCCCCATTCTTCAGTCACTTATACCCAGGGGATGGCAACAATAGAAGCACCTTCAGAAACTTTCCAGAATTTTTAGTCCCCCTTCACATGAGGCAGGAGTCTACTTTATGCAATCTTAAAAGGACCTTTGATTCGCTTATAACAGAAAAATCCATGTGGTTTTTTCTTCTCCTCTGGACTTGAATCTGGAAACATAGAAAGAATTTATTTGGGAATGCTCTAATCCTCAATTAATAATTTGTTCTGATGCAAATACTTGACCAGATCTACTATTTGGTCAGCTTGCACTGCATTTTAATCTGTTAGAATAGTGCCATCTTGTGAAAGAAAGACTCAGTACACATTTGTACAGGCAGTGCTGGGGAATGAGACACAATCATTTACGCATAGTTATTGAGGTTAACAGCTGACAGAAAATCAAATAGGGAGAAAAACTAGCAAGATTGCAGCCTTAGACTGTAACTAGTCCCATGTGTAATTTTCCATGCTGGCTTCATCCCTTCCTTCTTTACATGGACCCTTGGGAGTAAGCCCACTCCCCAAAATTTTCCCTCCTGCAAAGAATAAACATTCATCAAAAGGATGTCCAGTTTGTATTTAGCTTAATAGCCCTCCATCCATAGAAATCAAAACTGCGGTTCTCAGCCCAAATTTACCCCCATTCTTGTATGTGGGACTGGCATAGGTAAATGGCTCTTTCAGGGCCCCCCACTGCACTGTATTGATCCCACATCACCTGTCCCTCCAGGGGAAGAGGAGGAAAATCAGGAGCAGGAGGGATCCTTGGGCACCTGCCTCCCACAGCACACTGTAACTCACCCACAGGTGCTAATGGAGGGTCCCTACCAGGATCATCCTCAATTTGTCCACCCTCCCTCACTTGTCCCTGGATTAGGGGAAGCCAACCAGCACTCTGACTCCAGCAGAGCTGAAGCCAAGTGCAAGATAAAGGCTGTCATTCAGACACAAACCCCAATGGAGAGCACTTCCAGGAGGGCCCCACAGGGTCACCCTGGGGCTGCCACAGTACCCTAGCTCTGATCAGAAGTCCCAATGGAGATCCCATGCTGCTGCTCTGCCTGTAGCCCCAAGTGTACCCTGGTCTTGTTCCATGTAATCTCTGCCCCCTGACATCATGTGACTTCTGAGCTTTGATGCAAATGACCTGACTTAGAGCAGGCTGAATCCCTGAGGAGCTGGGATCAGGGAGCCAGCCAACTTCCCCGTGGCCCAGGAATGGGCCAATCGGAACCACTGGAGACAGGCAAGAGAGCCTGACAAGACTGCCAGAAATACTGCATGAGAACCTCTCCCCTAAGGCTGAAAAAAAGCACAGGGCCCAAGAAGTCCCACTCCATAAGTGGGACAGGCACAAGTAACCTCAACTGCTTTGCCATTTATACAGCTTTGATTTGTTTTGATTGTTTTAATTAAAAAATCTGAAAGACATAATTTATTGGTACTTCAATTTGGTGACTGACTCCTGGCATACATTAGAAATTTATATTCTTTAAAAACAAAAAACAAATAGTTTTTTATGAATAGTTTCTGATCATTTTAGTTAGCGGCGGCATCTAGAAAGTTTTATAGGCTGTAGATCCTCCAACATTGAAAACTGCTTAATCAAGTGTGCCTCCTGAACTGTAATTAGTTTATGACATGCCAGTTAAGACTGATGTCTGATAACTGATTGGGGGAAAAATCAGCTCTTTTCCACCAGGCAACCCTGATATTTCTGCTTTCCTTGGTCTCTGTATGAAGTGGATGTTGCGTGGGGAAGCAGGGTATTAAAACTGAGAACTGTCTCCTGGATCTAAAAGCAGAAGTTTGCCTTTGAATTGTAATAGTCCATCCCTTAGTGGCTACTTCAGTAGTAACAGATTATTTTCAATTATGTTGTCTACCTTTATAGCAAGCATGTCATCCAAAGATTGAAATCATTTCTGAAGTGAGTGATGACAAGGACTCTGCTTCAGAGGAAAACAAAACCTTATTTGGGGACTCAATAACCGAAGAGATCCCAACAGCCATCTTTTCAAATATATGTAAGGTACCTGAAGACAGTCAAAGGGAAACCACAAGACTCCTTGTAGAAGGTTTAGCAGAGCCTTGGAGTCCAGAGAGAGACTTAGAGATCAAAGTCAAACAAGCCAAACCTTTGAAACCATTGATACAAGAGATTATTGCTGAACCAATGGATGAGATACTGACATCAGCAGCCTACAGTAAAGTGGATGACCTAACCCCAGAGGAATTGGACAACAAAGACAGTCACATCAAACCCTCCTGCCCTGGTAAGATTATAACAGAATTTAAAAGGGGGGACAAAGCAGGTAAACAAGCGGGGAAATGGAGATGATGGCTGTATTTTGAAAGAAGGAGTTTGTTCACCCATTGTCAGTGACTTTAGCTAGTTAGGACTTGGGGAAAGAAGGGACTGAGGAAATCCCTGAGTGCTCTCTTCCCCCAAGTTTGTTATACCCTACTGGGATCCCAGTAGGTTGAGACAGAGTATTTTTCTGTGACTATTTCCATGCAAATGTTCATAGTAGGTTTCAATAATTGGGATTTGTTTCTTTTTCCAGTAATAAAGATGATTAATCACAATTTCACTTGTCTTCATGCTTTAACAGAGAACAGCACTGAGGACAAAATGGTGCAGTGCCTGGCAGAAAATGGAGGATCCCCTCATAAACCACAACAAGATAACGAGGACATCGAGTATGGGTTAGATTAAGTGATGAATAAAAATGGACCAAATATGGAATACACCATCCAGCCCACTATTTGTGGTTACTCCTACAGTGGGTCCCTCAGTAAAACACCTGAAAATACACTTTGTGTGATGTCATTCATCAAATGACTGCCTTAATATAGGAACTTTGTGTTCTATCACAAAGTCAGCCAGTCATGGCCAACATAACCGTATAGCTCTCTGCAGCACTACATTAAAGTCAAGTATTTCTGTGAATGATGCCAGACAAAACTGTGCCACACTGCTATGCAGAAGAGAGGGGCTAATTGCCAGCTTACCCACCAGTACCAAGTGCATTGTGGTCTGATTTTCAAAGGTGCTGAGCACCTATAGCGCCCATTGCAGTCAATCACTTGTGAGCGCTCAGTACCTTCAAAAAATCAGGTCAGTAATGTTTAAAGGTTGAATTCAGGTTTCTTTTGAGAAGTTATTTCTTTCAAAAAATAGGGATGTTAAATGTTTCATTTATTGCTGTAGTTTTAATCCACTGTGTTACATTTATTTTTGTTCGGTCTAAAGAAAATCCGGTTATTAAGGTGTTGCATTGTTAATTTGTACAATATCCATGTGTGTATATTCCAGCAAATACTTACCAAACGTGCTCACTGAAAATAAAGTTAGTTTGCTTCTTAGTAGGATACGTTAAGATTGTAAAGTTCTGATATTCATAATTATATGCAGAAAGTGTACAGAAATACTGTGTTCCTGCATGCAAATTATGGGTGGACATTTTTGCACACAGAGTTAGGGCCACTTGAACCTAACTTATCAAAGAACTGTGATGAAGATGCACCCCCACATCACACTTCTATACATGGAACAAGTCTCAGCCCCGAGAATTAAGACTTTTCAGTTCATTTTTAAAAAATTAAAATAGATTAAAATATTTACCTGCTAGGGACGTCTGAGATGAAGAGGGCACACAATATTGTTGTTGGTAGGCTCTCTCTAAACTGCCCAAATTCTGGGACTAGCTCCACAAATCTTTTAGGGAAATAACAAGTCAGTCAGCAACAACAGGCCTGAAGTTTCTACTATTATGTTGGAGGCCAGAAGAAAGCTGTACCGAGGGGAACCATTTCTTCTGTTCTAGGCTTCTCTTTTACCCTGTAGTGGCAGCCTTGTGCCAAAATTAAGTGTGGGCTCAGCTGAGACTCTGAGCTCTGTCCCCTCCTCATTCAGTACTGCTGAACACTAGGACAGGACTGCAGGAATTTATGCAAGGGGTTCACTCTAGTGCTTTGCTTCCTTTGTGCCATTGTAGAGGGGAAGTTTGGGAGAACAACCAGTGGAAACACAATTTCATGGATCCACTTAGCTCATGGCCTCCAAAATCTATGTGGTTAAATTCCTTCTTCACCCCCACACTCCCTCTGTACCTCACCACACACATTGAATTGCTGCATAAGGTGATTCCCTTGCAAATCCCAATCTGATGAAGCACTACACCCAGCTAATCAGAAACAGCTAAGTTCCTCTTATGAGTTGAGGTGGCAGAGCACCTAGAAATCCTATAATAGGAAATTAAAAAAGAGGGAGAGGGAGAGATTGCTAGAAACTCCAACCAATTCCTCCACATACCACCCTGTGAAAAGCATTCCCACTTTCAGTGATTGCACATGTCCCATCCACTTCAGGTGTGTGTGCACTTCCAGTTCACCCAAGCTGGCTAGTTTTTCCTCATAATGGTAGCCACTGTAGCGTCCATGAATTCCCCACTTGCTTGTGCTTCTAAGCTGGTGGTATAAAGGGGAGGGGCCTCCCTGACCTTCTCTCAGTTCCGTCTCACGACCTATGGCCGGGTAGAGTGTGTGTACCTGCTCACACAAATTCCTGAATCGGGTGTCCTCAAGTGGTATTTGCAAGGCTGCAACCTGTTCATTGGTACATACTTGCACTAGTCATTATGCTATTTCCCAAGCATCAAGGGCTGATGCTGCTAGATTTGGAAATTGTGTTGCAGTTCTTGTTCAGCCTCCGAAACCCTCCTCTTTATCATATTGCTCGTGAGTTGCCTGAAGTGGGATGGACATGTGCAGTCATTTGAAATCTAGCAAACTATCTTTCTGTGGCGTCTTCTCCCTGTGGGGTTAGCCTCTGGATGGTTCTTTGTCTTTCCATTCTGTTATGATCTCTGTAGGCTCTCTGGGTCTTGTCTGCTGGCTCGTGTCTCCTGTTCCTTTGGGTCACTATCCCTTTTGTGTAGTTCCCTTGTATGACCTGGCTGCCACTGCACCCCTCATGACGCCTTCTGCCCACTCCTGGTGTCTCTAATGGCTGGATCCTCACAGGAGTGCTGTGTCCAGGGCCGGTATCGCCTTGGCTGAACTTTCATCTAGGTAGGAACACTATGTGAAGCGCCCAGTAGTCCTGGATTTTTCCAGACACACACATCTAGCCCAGCAAGGGACCTGGTGGCAGGAGGCATTCGAGGTGTTCACTAACCTAACCCTTCAGGAACATGACAACATTGGAGAATAAAACTGCTATTTTACCTTATTGGGGAGGAAGCCAGAGCAGTCTGCACCACTGCCTCAAGTATCACAGTAATTCTAGGAGCCCTGGATACCTATTGCTCCCCAAAGCAGAATGAAACTGGAGTGACACAGGTTTTTCACTAGATACCAATCTGAAGCGGAGGGGATTAAACCCCTATGTTACTGCCTTATGCACATTGGTTGTTACATGCAATATTTGGGGACTTGACAGACTCCTTAATTTGAGACAGGATTGTTTGCAGAACTTGGGACCACCGCACATGACTGGCTGCTCCAGGAAGGCACCCTCACATTAGACAAATGTTTAGTCATGGGACATGCAGTGGAAGCCTCGAGAGAGAAGGCCTAGGAGGCACAACTCCTGTACATGCCATGAAACAACAGCAAAGGAGAGCAAATGGCCAGGTTTCCATAGATTGCAAGGCCAGAAAGGGACCGTTACGATCATCTAGTCTGACCACCCTGTATAGCACAGGCCATAGAACTTCTAAAAAATAATGTCTAGCCTTCATCTTTCAGGAAAACATCCAATCTTGAGTTAAAAATGGTCAGAAATGGAGAATCCAACATTAACCATTGGAACAATTTACCAAGGGTCATTACTCTCACTTCTCATTTCCAGTCTGAACTTGCTTAGCTTCAACTTCCAGCCATTGGATCAAGTTATACCTTTCTCTGCTAGCCTGAAGAGGCCATTATTAAATATTTGTTCCCTGTGTAGATACGTCTAGACTGTAATCAAGTCACCCCTTGACCTTCTCTTTATTAAGCTAAACAGATTAAGCACGTTGAGTCTGTCACTATAACCATGCTTTTAAATCCTGTAATCATTCTCGTGGTTCTTCTCTGTATTGTCTCCAATTCATCAACGTCCTTCTTGAATTGTTGGCACCAAAACTGAACGTGGTATTTCAGCAGTGGGTAGCACATGTTCAGCTGATTATCCATCACAACCTCCATTTCAGAGTCATTGCTTCCCAGAATAGTACTCCAGCCTGTAAGTATGGCCTGCTTTCTTTGTTCCTAGATGTACATTTAGCTGTATTAAAAGCCATATTGGTTGGCTGTGGCCAGTTTACCAACCAATCCAAATCACTTTGAATCAGTGACCTGTCCTCTTCACTGCATACCACTCCCCCAATTTTTGTGTCATCTGCAAACTTTATCTGTGATGATTTTATGTTTCTTCCAGGATATTGTTTAAAAATGTTAAATAGCATAGGGCCAAGAACCAATCCCTGTGGGACCCCACTGAAAATACACTAGCTCAATGACTAGTCCCCATTTACAGTTACATTTTGAGACCTATCACTTAGCCAGTTTTAAGCCATTTAATGTGTGCCATGTTAATTTTATATCATTCTAGGTTTTTTAATCAAAACGTCATGCAGTCCCAAAGTAAAAAGCCTTACAGAAGTCTAAGGGTTTGGCTACACTTGCAGCTGTACAGCGCTGGGAGTTACAGCTGTCTTCGTACAGCTGTGTAGGGAAAGCGCTGCAGTGTGGCCACACTGACAGCTGCCAGTTCTGCAGTGTGGCCACATTTGCAGCATTTGCAGCGGTGTGGTGCATTATGGGCAGCTATCCCACAGAGCACCTCTTCCCATTCTGGCGCCGTGGGTTGTGGGAAGGGGGCGGACGGGGCGGGTCATTCTGGTTCCTGTCCCAACGCCCAATGATGCATCGCTTCACATTCCAGCAATCCCTGTGTTTCCGTCCACACTTGGCGCCATCTTTGCACGGTTTCAGTGCAGCGCGATTCTGTGTTCCATTTTGGAGGAGCGGGAAATGGAGCCTGACCTGCTGAGGAGTATGCAGACGAGTCTCGCCAGCACATCACTTTTGGCAGTTGAGCTATTCCTTAAGATCCAAAGTGACAGTGAGGAGTCCGGCGATGATAGCGAGTCGCATAATGCGTATAACACGAAATTGCTTGTGGCATTCACAGACATGCTCAGCACCATGGAACGCCGCTTTTGGGCTCGGGAAACAAGCACTGAGTGGTGGGATCACATCGTCATGCAAGTCTGGGATGATGAGTAGTGGCTGCAGAACTTTCGGATGAGAAAAGCCACTTTCATGGGACTGTGTGAGGAGCTCGCCCCTACCCTGCGGCGCAAGGACACGAGATTGAGAGCTGCCCTGCCAATGGAGAAGCGGGTGGCTATTGCAGTTTGGAAGCTGGCAACTCCAGACAGCTACCGATCGGTCGCGAACCAGTTTGGAGTGGGAAAGTCGACCATTGGAATCGTGTTGATGCAATTTTGCAGGGCCATTAATCGCATCCTGCTAAGAAGAACCGTGACTCTGGGGAAGGTGCAGGACATTGTGGATGGCTTTGCACAAATGGGTTTCCCTAATTGTGGAGGGGGGCGATAGATGGGACACATATTCCTATTCTGGCACCACCCCCCACCTAGCATCCGAGTACGTTAATTGGAAGGGGTATTTCTCTATGGTTCTCCAGGCGCTTGTGGATCACCATGGGCGTTTCATTGACATTTACACAGGCTGGCCCGGAAAGGTGCATGACGCACGCATCTTTCGGAACACTGGCCTCTTCAGGAAGCTGCAGGCCAGGACTTTTTTCCCAGACCGGAAGATCACATTAGGGGATGTCGAAATGCTCATTGTGATCCTTGGAGACCCCGCTTACCCATTAATGCTGTGGCTCATGAAACTGTACACAGGGAGCCTTGACAGCAGCAAGGAACGGTTCAACTACAGGCTGAGCCGGTGCCGAATTACTGTGGAGTGTGCTTTTGGCCGTTTAAAGGGGCGCTGGCGATCTCGGTATGGGAAGCTGGACTTGGGGGAAAGCAGCATCCCCGCGGTTATATCCGCGTGCTGTACCCTCCATAATATTTGTGAAGGGAAGGGTGAAAGATTCAGTCAGGCATGGACCTCCGAGGTTCAACGCCTGGAGGCTGAATTTGCACAGCCAGAGAGCAGGGCTACTAGAGAGGTCCAGCATATGGCTGCAAGGACTAGGGATGCCTTGAGGGAGGAATTTGAGGCTGAAAACCGACAGTAATGTTTGGTGCCTTGCACGGGAGTGAAGTGCAGTGGTTACAATGTTAGTAGGAATCTGTGTTTCCTAAGCTGATTTGCAGTGCCTGTTTCTTTCCTGGGCTAAGGTATCTTTAACTTTCTGCAATAATAAAGACTGTTTTCAAAGCCAAAAATTCATTTATTGAAGACACACAACTTTTTTGGAATCTGACAGGGCAAGGGGGTGGGGTGGGGAACTGTACAATCACAGGTTTGCATATGTCCTGTCTGGAGTGCTGTGCAATGACTGCTGCACTTCAGGATGCATATACTGCATGGTGATGGGGGTTGAGTGCAGAGGGTAAGGGTCGTAGTTCTCAGGGCTGGTTGGTGAACGTACAGGTGTTGGAGGCAGCTGGTGGTGGTAAGAACCCGGATGCTGGGGTAGGGGGTGTGGAGCTAGCATGGGGGCACAAGGGAAAGAGCTTTGGGACAAGGGCGGCAGAGGCGGGCGGTGGCAGTAGTGCTCCGCCTGCATGGCTACAAGCGCCTGGAAAGAGTCCGCTTGGCGCTCCAGGATGCTTATCAGCTGCTCTGTGCTTTGCTTCCTTTGTGCTGCGTTTTCCTTGCGGATCCTGCTTTCCCTCTCCCTCCACTCCTGCGCTTTTTGATTCTCTGTGAGAGATTGGTGCATCACTTCTTGCAGCATGTCCTCTTCTCTTTTTCGCGGCCTCTTCCGGAGGTTTTGTAGTCTCTCAGCCGGTGATAACATGGACAGCCGAGATCTCGAGGTTGCATCTGTAAAGGCAAAATGCAACACTTAACAGAGGCAGCATTGTTTATACCAGATAGAGTAATTCCCCCACATTGAAGCAGGGCACATTAACAGTCTTCACAATAGCATAATTTTCCCATCCCAAAGAGAGCGCACATAACCTACGGGAGCCCCGAAATGGTGAGTAAGGGGGACTGATTGGTTCAGGGCTGTACTGGGGTTTCTGTGCGTTGGGGAAAGCAAACAGCTGCAGGGGGCACCTACACTGAACACTATCCCAACAGTTTCCACAGGAGTTTATCCTGGAAGATATCTCGCTGCTGTGGGTCACCTGGGAAGCGCGGGAGGGTCTTCTACTGCAATGCAGATTCCGCCCTGGCCCCTATGCAGCTTGCCTGTGTGCAGCAATGGTCCCCCCACCCCTCGCGGCACAGTGGCGCAGACGTGTTAGCCGACTGGGACAAGGACCACAGTGGCTCTCCCAATAAACCTGTGCAAGCGCATTGCCCACACTCTGGCTGAAACTTTTGAAGAGATTACCGAGGCCGATTACCGCAACATGATAGACCACATCAATGCGCTATTCCACATCTAGGCATGCATGCATGCAGCCCTAACCCTCCCTCCTCTCCCAAAAAATTTCCATCCTGAAAATAAAAGCCACTTACTGGGAACCCGCTCCTCTGTTTGTCCTCCACCAAGTACCGGCTGCTGCGACTGGCTACCTTCCTCCTGGCTTGAGAAGAGCTCCTGGCTGCATGCCTCCAGGGACTCCGGGGTGTCTCCCCCCACCCCAGTACCCTCACTCTCGCTTTCCTCCTCCTCCTCCTTCCCCCACTCTGAAGTGTCCATGGTGGTCCTCAGAGTGGAGGTGGGGTCACCCCCAAGTATCGCATCCAGCTCTTTGTAGAAACGGCAGGCCGTGGGGGCAGCGCCGGAGCAGCGGTTTCCCTCGCGGGCTTTGCAATAGGCACTCCACAGCTCCTTCACTTTAACCCTGCACTGCAGCGCATCCCGGTCATGGCCCCTTTCCAGCATGGCCCTTGATATCTGCCCATAGGTATCGTAATTCCTACGGCTGGAGCGCAGCTGGGACTGCACAGCTTCCTCCCCCTCAAACACTGATGAGGTCCAGCAACTCACCATTGCTCCATGCTGGGGCTCGTTTGGAGCGTGGAGGCATGGTCACCTGGAAAGATTCACTGATTGCACTCCACACCTGGCTGAGCAAACAGGAAGGGGATTTTTCAAATTCCCGGGGAATTTAAAGGGCGGGTCTGATGGTTGGTCACCTGAGGCCAGGGCAGTAGAGGTCGAACTGATGAGCAGAGTGGCTAGAACAGGCATTCTGGGATACCTCCGAACACTTCTGGAGGCCAATAACAGCACTTTTGGTTGCCACACTGGCCGGGCAGCGCTGCATCAGCAGCGCTATAGTCTTTATTCCTCTTGTCGAGGTGGAGTACAGCCAGCGCTGTAGCCAGGGAGATACAGCGCTGTATGTGCCTTGCAAGTGTGGACAGTGATTCAGTTGCAGCACTGTAAAGCCACCACCAGCGCTGCAACTCTCCAGTGTAGCCAAGCCCTAAGTATATTACATCAACACTATTATCAACCAAACTTGTAATCTCATTAAAAAAATATCAAGTTAGTTTGACAGGATCTATTTTCCATACACCCATGTTGATTAGCATTAATTACATTACCCTTCTTTAGTTCTTTATTACTTGAGTCCCGTATCAGCCACTCCATTACCTTGCCCAGGATCAATGTCAGGCTGACAGGCCTATAATTACACAGGTCATTGTCTTTACCCTTTTTAAAAATTAGCATCACATTAGCTTTCTTCCAGTTTTCTGGAACTTCCCCAGTCCTCCAAGATTTACTGAAAATCAGCATTAATGTTGAGTGTGCTCCCAGCCAGCTCCATATCCAAAGCAAGATGAATTTATTGTGGGAGATAGCTTGAGCAGGTAAAGGAGATGTGCCCCACATTAGGACAGCATTGCAAGGAATGTGACAAGTTGAACCATTTTAGCCATGTGTGCAAGAGCAGTGGAAGATCTCAGAAAGACTGCTGCAGACTTGCACAAGAGTGGGATTCCATGTCAGACAGTAGTGATGACATCATGACTCCCCTTGAGTGCAAGAGCATATCAAGTTAAAGCTGGACAGGAAAACAACAAGTGATAGTACCAACCTCCGTGCATGTGACAATGTTAATAGGGAAACCGCCCTGTGCAATTTCAGCAGGATAGCAATCTAATAATGTACAAAGAGAGCTTAATGCAGCCCATAAGAAAATATGATCTCTTAGTAACTAACCCAAAAAAATAACAGTCCCCCCAGGGAACATGGGCGTCTGACTAATTCCACAGATCAAGATATAATGTCCATTCCACTGTGCCCCAGGTGAGATGACAACAGATTGAGAGACAGGAATAGTTTTAAGCCTGTGGGGTTTTGTCTTGAAGCTATTACCCCCCCACATGCTAATGTGGGTTAGGCCTGGTCATTATTTGGATGGAGGACCTCCCGGGAAAACCCAGTAGCTGCAGAAAATGGACCTGGTGATTCAGCACATGGCCTTGTTCCTTGCGAACTGGTACTGGAGCAGCCTGGTGTTGGGGGCACTGCTATCCTTTGGCTCAGATGTCAGTCATGGTCAAAGAGAGCAAGTCATGGCAATTACAGATCCCATAGAACCGTTCTTTACACCCAGGGATGTTAATCCCAATGTCCTTGCTACAGTCCACCTTCCACCTCCCTAAACAGGCAAAATGCCACTGGGACCTGCTGACTTGAACTCCCTAAGAGTCCAGGAGGCATTGTGCCTACTGGATGCTTCTTCCCACCCTTGCATACCACAGGGAGGGTTGAGCCCTCATGGTATAAAGTATATAAGGTCAAGTTGGGGCGAAGTCTGCCCTGAGGGCTGGGAACAGGTTGAACAACTCTGGTGATATTGTTCTGTTCCTTTCCTGTGTGATGAGGACTTAACGGAAACCTGCCACTCCCTTTAAGTAGACAGGTCTGAGGAAGACAGCAAAGAAAAATCCAGTGTTAGATCAGTACAGGAGCTGATCAGGCACTTAGTGCCTACAGTCCAGCAACAACTATGACAAAATGGCTTATATTTATACTGGTCAATTACGTGGCATTAGGTAAGTCTTGGACTTAAACCTTCATTTGAAATTGAGCACAAAGCCTTAGAAACCGGACTGAGTAAAGGCCTGTCTGTCTCTTTTCATGCTCCTGTTATCATACATTTATGAAAACAGTCAGAGGGAAAGGCGTACATTTTGATATAGACAGGGGCAGCCCTTCTCCAGAAGGGGATTATGTCAGCAGTGTCAGCCCAGTTCAAAACAGGTCTGGGATAATTTTCCTTGGATTTGGTTTGCATGTGTTTGTTCCTGCTGCGTTTGCTTAAATGGTTCGGTGAAATGAAACTTAGCTTGAAGTTGACACATTTTGTTACATTCTCTGTGTGAAACTGTTTAGTTTGGATCAATGTCAGAAGTAGAATAGCAGCCATTGTGGGAAGTGTTTTTTTATGGGTTGATGTTCGGTAGGGAGCCTTGACTTCCATCCTGTGGCTTGTTCTACTGAACATGGCTCAAACTCAAAACACAGCTACAAAGCACAGCCCCAGAAAGCTGTGGATATCCAAACAGAGCAAAGCATTTGCATCTAGTTTCAAAGAATGGATGAAAATTTCACATTAACCACTGTTGATTCATGAATGCAGACAAAACACAACCCTAGGTTGATTAGGAAGGAGATCAAGGGTTAGAGTGTTCTGTTATTTACAATATTATTTTCTGTCAAGTTCTGACTGGAGCCTGTGATGGAGGATAGTCACTTCCATGAGCATCACTTGTCAGCTGGATGCAAACCTGCACTCTTCTCTGCTCCCAGTGCCCCCTGTTGGCTGTTGCCCTTGCTGGGTGGGACGTCATTGGCTCAGCCCTCCAGCTAAGTCACCTGGCTAATAGGTGACTGGATGACCCCTTCTGGGGTAACAAAGTTCAACATATGGTTGGCCCTCAACAGGGTCTTTGGCCCCAATTCTGGGCCTGTTTAAACTCCAGCCCCTTTCTCAGGCTTTCAGCAGAGTCTTGTCCCCTTTTGGGACTTAGGTCACTTTCTCCATGGCCAGTAGGGGAACTCAGCCCACTCCAGGTCCCAACCCAGGGGCCCTATAACAGCAGCCATGTACTGCTTCCCTTAATAGTTGCTGCTGCTATTCTCCCTGGGCTGCTTCCCACTCAGTCCCGTCACTTCACCAGTTACCTTAGGGTTACAGTCCTTGGGTTCTCTCTGTCTAATCCCTGGTCGATCAGGGTCTCTCCCAGGTCTCCTTGCCTAGAGAGTTTCTCTGTTTTCCAGCCCTTCCTCACTCTTCTGGTTCCAGCCAGCAACTCATGTACTCAAGCTCTGCAGCTCCTTTTAACTGAGCCTGCTGCACTCTGAGTGGCCACTTCCCTGCAGACTTTCTCGGCAGGCTTGGAGGACCCACCTTCAATTCTCCTTTCTTGGGGTTGGGTGCAATAGGACCACCAGGCCTCCAGCAGGGGCCCTCAAAGGGCTTGGTACACCCCATCACACAGGCTAACTAATGACTAGCATTCTTCAGGAAATACAATTGCTGTTTTTCTTGTTTGATCCATTGTAGCCCCATATATAAGAAATATTAACTTAATACGTATGTACATAAATAAATAGGTAAAGCAGGGAGATATCTTTCCTTTGGAGAACAAGGCTAGGATGAAGATTTTGCAGGGTTAGGAATGATCGAAGTGTTGTAAATAATTATACTTATGCTTCTTTCAGGGGGTATTTTGCAAGTGCATCCATTTGATTGCCCACTTTGCTGGTAATACAGAATTCTCTAGGTCTGGGTTATTACCAGCTGAAGGCTGTTGGGTGCCTTATGTGAAATGAGTTGGTGATCTCAGTCCAGGATTTATTGCAGCAGTTAGTGGTGGCAAAGTGATTTGAAGATGGAAATGCCATATAAGTGCAAACTATGAATATAGGTTCCTCCTCTTCGCCCCAAAACTCCCCATCACAGCTGGTGCGAGTTAGTACCCTTCTTCACAGACTAAGCAGAGATGCCAAGCATGGAGTTGAGACTGTGGAGTGAATTATCCTCACACCCTCTCAGGAGTTGGGGGCTGAGTCCCACTGCAGGGGAGATGTGATGGTGTTTGCCCTACTGCTCGCTCCCTGTGCTGCATTGTACATTACCTGGCCTATGCACAGAGAGAGGGTCTCCGTTTTCAAGGGTCTCAAATCAGGACCATCAACAGCACTAAATTTACCCACAACTTCTAAAACAATAAGAGAAGAGCTAGTCCTAGAACTAGATGCATGCAGTCCATTTGAGAGCTCCAGGATGAGAGCCTCACCAGTAGCACTCAAGGCCCCTCTCGGTTTCTCTGGGAACAGGTCTGACAGCCAGCCAGGAGACCTGCAGTTATTGGGATGTGATGAACAACCTGAGTATTGCAGATGCTAATCCTCGCCTGATGAGCGTGCGCCCAGTGACTGACTGGAGAGAGCCTTCCATTGTCAGAATTGATGTCACCTTACACGCCACCCTGGACCTGGTGAGGGACTCTACCAGTGCATGGGTGAAAATTCTTGCATCTTCTTGTCTCAACTCAGGGACCTGCACTGATGCAGCTACACCACTTGTTGGCCACTGATAAAACACCAGTGCTATTCCCAAGTGCAGAAGTGGCCTTAATTTCTCTATGCAACAGATCCTTCTTCCTTCTTTTCACCAGCCTGTAATCGGGTGTGAACACTCATAACTTTTTTTCTAACATGACTCAGCCACTCCCATTAGCTGCTGGTATCTCAATTTCCTTCCAGGTCTCACTAGCCTGTATCTAGCAGTCATTACCCATGCAGGAAATTTTCTGCATCTTTATTAAAGACACAAATAGATATGAACTCATTTCTTTCTCTTCCTCTAGGATGAGAAGTTACAAATTCTTACGTCTCTAGTGAAATTCCAGATGGTGAGGATCATGTTCTTAATTTACTTTGTCACTTTATCACACTCACTAAATGCGAATCTTCCCCTAACAATCCTTTTTTTTTTCCAGAGCTGGAAAAATCAGTTCCTCACTTGGGATCCCCAAAGCTTCTGTGGAATCTCTAAGATCTCCATCCCTGTGGACTCTGTATGGAAGCCTGACCTCTTTGTCTCTGAAATGTAAATTCTCAGTATTAAGTTGAGGACAGGGGTCTCCTTTCTTTCACTGTCAAAATTGGGGATGAGGCTATGAATGGCTGGTGAATAACATGTGTGAGTAACATGCAGTAATTTATTGGGTCTCTTGTCAGCTTTTGTATGAATGAAACTACACAAAAATAAACTGCATGGCATTGCTCTTCTCAACCAGTATTACACACTGCAACTTACCGCAGGATATTATGTAACAGAACACAACAAATTCATCCTTTCCCCTCTTCCTTCAGTTGCTAGTTGCTAGCA
The DNA here is from genome assembly GCF_016161935.1 of Mauremys reevesii. Classification (NCBI taxonomy): domain Eukaryota; kingdom Metazoa; phylum Chordata; order Testudines; family Geoemydidae; genus Mauremys; species Mauremys reevesii. Next base: position 11,336,219 of record NC_052638.1, on the reverse strand, counting down.
TTTTAGGCTGCAAAATCGATTATTTGATATGAATCAAGGAAGTGTCTAAACACTCATCATTATTACATATGCATGGACCAAAGGCTGTGTTAACAGTCTAGACACCTTCCTATGATCTATTCCTTCCTACCTCTCTGTCTCCATTGGCAGTGCGTTGGCAAAGACCTCTGAGTTCTTCAAGGAGCCAATGTTGATATTTCCAATGCATTTTTTTCCTTCTTTAGGACTGAAGATCCTCAATCCCCCACAGTTCCTTTCATGTCCCTCTCCAGTGATGGCACCATCAACCAATGGAAACCAATCAGGATAGTGAGCACTTGCAGCTTGGATATCTACAAGTTTCCATTTGACACCCAGAAGTGCAACCTGACCTTTGGTCCCTATGTGCATACAGGTACGTGGGTTGGTGCAGGATGGTGGGGGCTCCATTTAGCATTAATAATATGGGAAGGGCTGGTGAACAAAGTTGTCACCCTTGGAGACTATTTAGCAGAAATCTGACTGCCCATAGGGCACTTATAGATAGCTCCCTGGAGAAGTTGTAGACAATTCCTAAAAGGGGTGAGGACTTTGTTCAGTCCTCTCCCAACCAACCCAGAGGATGCTCTTCTTGAAGACACAAAAATGCTTTGCCCAAACTGAAAATTAATGATGGGCTGACTCAATAGGCGTGGGGCATCTATTGAGATACACATGCAGCCTGATAAAATGTTCTGCATGAGTCAGCTTTCAGTCAGCTCCTTAATTGCCACCTTCTCATTCTTCTGCTAACGGTTTAGGGCCAGATGGTGTCCGATCCTTGCATGAATGTGCGTGTGGGAAAATGTGCAATGGGCTCCTGTGTGAGTGCCGGGCACAACTGCATGCCACACTGAAGAAAGCATAGGGTCTTCTCCTTCCTGGCACCCTCCAAGGGTGAAGAGCCCTCAAAGATGGAGAGGAGGAGCCATTCCCCTCCCCACCAACATGCAGACTCTGGGACCATCGTACTGTTCTGTCCTAAGTGTTCCAACATCTCCTTCATGCTGGGGAACTCTGGGATCCCAACTGGAGCTCCCCCCGGCAGTGCTGCTCCTGCCTGTCCAGCACGGCCCTGTGACTCTGGCCCGATCTCCCCATTAATCTCGCAGTGCCATGCTGACTGTGAGAGAGCAGGATGGTGCCAATGCTCTAAGGCTATTTGAGGAGTGACTGCTGGGTGATCAAGCCCTCCACTCATTGACTGAACATGCCATCTTGGACACCTGCCCATCACGATCCCTGTGGAATATCCCTGCAGGAATGTGCAATGAGATTTTAACTCACACACCTAGTGATCACGGAGCACATGCCTGTAATGGTTTTTGTCATTGGAAGAAGTCCTTCCAAATGCATCAAAGAGGAAATGAATCATATTCCCTGGGAATGGATTAACCCGTATCATTCTCCTTTCTAACTTAAAACAGTTCAGGACATAGTGGTGGTGCCAAAGTCCAACTCCTCTGCAGTTACACAAGCTTCCCAGGAGAATTATGCGAAAAGCGAATGGCTCCTTAGGAAAGTGGATGTTCTGAGCAATAACGTATCCACTGAGGAGAAAGAATGGAGTCAAGTCACGTATCAGGTGGGACTGGAAACAATACACACCGCACCCCTATAGCTAGGGGATTTGATCCCAGATTATAATATATATTTAATAATCCAGTTAGCACAACTGTTGTCTATCCATCCCTAGTCTACTCAAAATCCATCCTACTCCTAATCTAGCCTTTCCACTTGACTTTCTTCTTATAGAAGGAGGAGCTAGGGGAAATCTGTATATCACAATCACTTTGGAACACAAAGCTGTGAAAAGGAAACTACACAGATTTCCTTATATCATGTTGTATTTCCTTTCTTGGCTCGTTGATGTTAGAAAACATCTTATTGCAATAGATTTTTTTATAATTTGCTGGCTTGATGCAAGAATAGGACTGTTTGGCCTTAAAGTCCCACCACGATGATACACACAATTTTATAAATAAAGTTTTTTCAAACTTGTCACCCAAGAAATATTTTTGCCAAATCCCTTGTCCAACCTTGATCATCCTTCATCTTGACCAGGGGGTGGGCAAACTTTTTGGCCTGAGTGCCACATCGAGGAATATAAATTGTATGGCGGGCCATGAATGCTCTCAAAATTGGGGCTCGGGTGCGGAAGGGGGTGCTGGCTCTGGTTGGGGGGTGCAGGCTCTGGGGTGGGGCTGAGGAGTTTGGGATGTAGGAGGGTGCTTTAGGCTGGGACCGAGGGGTTCGGAGGGCAGGAGGGGGATGAGGGCTGGGGCAGGGTTGCGGGAAGGGGAGCAGGTTCCGTCTGGGGGTGTGGGCTCTGGGGTGGGGCTGGGGATGAGAGGTTTGGGGTGCAGGAGAGTGCTCCGTGCTGGGATCAAGGGGTTTGGAGAGTGGTAGGGGGATCAGGGCTGGGGCAGAGGGTTGGGACATGGGGAGAAGCTCAGGGGTGCAGGCTCCAAGCACTGCTTACCTCAAGCAGCTCCCGGAAGCAGTGGCATGTCCCTTCTTCAGGTCCTACGCATGGAGCAGCCCCTGACCCTCAGAAAGGGGCCATGTTGTGCTGGAGCGGGGCCGAGCCCCGTGATGTGGGCCCCGACCTTGCTCCCCAGAGGGAGCTTGCGGGCTGGCTTAAAATGGCTCGCAGGCTGTAGTTTGCCCACCCCGATCTTGACTGTTCCAGGCACCTAATCCCTGGCCTTCCACCTCTTGCCTCACCATCTCCAGTCTCTGCTTGAAGTTTCCAGCCTCTCTCACTTCTCCAGTCACAGCAATGATCATTGGTTCCCTTTAATTGACTGCCTGCCTTTCACTGCATCAAGTTTGAGCCACTCACTCTTTCCTTCAAGGCCTCGTATTATTGTCTCCCTCTGGTTTAACCTACAGCTCTGCTTTCGCTACGGTATAGTCTTCCTCTCTTTTTGTTTACTGCATCGCCTGCTTCTGCTCTCAGCTTTGGGCCTACTGTGTTGCTGTGCCTCACTCTGGGAATAACATTGCACCTCCTTTCGTCCCGTCTCTTCTCCTTCAGACGCTCCTTTATACTCACTTTGCCCAGGAATCCTTCCTAAACCGATGACCTCACATTATCTCCACAGCTTCTTGTGCTGAACTGTTCCTTTGCGGTTTGTTTTTGTCTATTAGATAATACATTCTCCAGGGCAGGAATCTTGCCTTATTCGCCATCTAAAGCACAAGGTTAAAAAAAGGTACATTTCTGGGGCTATATAAATAAACAACAACCACCAAGCGAGAGACCCAAGCAAAGTCCCATTCAGGTAGACTGTGTCCATCTTTCCGTTAGAATAGTGAGGTGGAACGTTTTAGTGCACTGCTCACAAGTGTTGCTCTTTAACAGATAACCATACAGAGGGTACCAATCCTATATGTCATCAATCTCATAGTCCCTGCCGGTTTCCTGGTGCTTGTGGATGTTGCCAGCATGTTCATACCTATGGAAGGAGGCGAGCGGCTGGGGTTTAAAATAACAGTTGTTCTAGGATTCTCTGTGCTCTTGCTGATATTGAACGATTTGCTTCCCAATTCAGAAGTCACGCCAATCTTGGGTAAGAGCTGCACAGTCTGTCATTACTATTGTGGTTTTTATACTGAAATAGCACCTAAAGCCGCCAACGGAGCTCAGGCCCCTATTAGACTATGCAACTGTACAAACACATTGTAAGAAACAGCCCCTGACCCCGAAGTTTACAATCTCAAGCCAGGCAAAGAGGGATGGGGGCGGGGCACAGAGGCACAGAGCAGAGACATGATTTGCCCCAGGTCACACAGTAGCTTGGTGCCAAAGACAGGATTTGAATTCAGGGTTCTGGAATCCCAGTCTAGTGTCCTATCAACTGGCCCCCCCCATAAAAGACTTCACGAAGTGCCCGAGGGATCTGGCAGTGCAGATCTAGTTTACCATTCAGATTTTTTTGATGGCCACTATATAAAACTCTAAGATACACAGATACATTAGGTGGGATCCAAGAAGGAAGGGTGCAACTTTGAGCGTCGCAGGGTCTAACCTTCAGGTGCCTAGAAAAATCACCGGAACAGCACTACAGTCCACACAGGTGAGGCTCCTGCTGCAGTGAATGGGGAGAGATAGGCACCTAAGAATGCATTTCTCAAAAGCCAGCACACTAGATGTGGAGCCACCTAAGCCAGCCAATGGGAGATCATGCTGACAGGAGTGTGTGCTAAGCCCCACCCCTCTCTCACAGATCAGCACCTTCCTGCAGCCCAGTTTTAGGTGCCTAGCTCTGCGTAGCCATCCACACCCAGGAAGCAGCTTCCTGGAGCCAGACAGCTTAGGCACCTAAGGAGTTTCTTGCAGGAATGAGTTAGGCACCTGCCTTGTGCCATACAAAGTGGTCAGAGACAGAGGAGATGAGGCTGATGAACATTACAACTTTTAGCCCAGTGGTTAGTGCACTCACTTGGGATGTGGGAGACCCAGGTTCCAATCCCCCCTCTTTGCCAAAGGTGGAGAGAGGATTTGAACAGGGGTCTCATCTCTCAGGAGTATGCTGTAACCACTGAGCTATGGGATATTGTGAGGTGGGACGCCTGCCATCTCTCTGCTGCAGCTGCTCCACAGTGGCTAAATTATTAAATAATGATGGCACGACTGGAGCAGGGGCCTGGACCTGGGCTCTCCCATCTCCCAAGTGGTGCCTTACCTCTGGACTACAGAGTCACCCCCCCACACACACATTCTCTCTCTCTCTCTCTCTGGCCCACTGTGCATACATACTTAAATAGTCACTGGGCTAGAAAGACAGAGAGTAAGTGACTCCATAGCTCAGTGATTAGAGCACTCTAAGAGGTGAGAGACCCCACTGTTCAGATCCTTTCTCCTCCTTAAAAAGGTGGGGGATTGAATCTGGGTTTTCCACATCCCAGGGGATAAAAGTTATAGGGTGGGCTGCTCCTCTTCTCCCCCTCCCCTTGGATTTTAAATAGAACCTGATCTGGTATGCACTCTCTGACCACACCTACTGGATCACGCCCCACATGCATGTTAGGCATAGGACCACCTGTCTTTAACTGGTTCATGGATCGCTCTGGGGCTTTGCTGGGAGATAGGCATCTGGATGCCTAGAGGGAGGCAGCAGTGCACAAGCTCAAAGGCAGAACCATAGGTGCTTAGGGAACTTTTATCCTGAAAACATAAGTGCCAAGTGGATTAGGCACCTACAGGCTTTGGTGGGAGTTTTGTGAATCACAACGGCGCCAATGCTGCAACGTTGGCAGTTAAGTGCCTTTGTGGATCTGGGCCATTGTGGGTAGGTGACATTCATGATCAAGGAGATATGCTTATTCTATTGCAATTATTTCCAGGTGTCTTCTGTGCTGTGTGCCTGGTGATCATGATAATCAGCATTGTCGATTCCATCTTTATCTCCTACATGCTGCATCTCTCAGCAGTGCGACCGGATGTGCCCCAGTGGCTGAAGATCTGGGTACTGAAGCATTTGGCTTTCATACTTCGCATTAACACAGCGGAAGTTAGTGAAAGCAATGCTGCTGGAGTCAGGAACACAAACAAAGGTATCCACTGGTGTTAATCCAACAAGGCCAAGCTGGGCACCTAACTCCCTTAGGCTCCTTTGTGCAGCTCAGCCACTGACCAGGACCCTCCCCCTCCTAGGATGACTGTGGACTTCAGCTAGTTGTAGATAAGGTTTTTTGAATGAGGGAAATGTGTGTTTCCTGCCCTGGGGCGGGGGCAGGGGGGGGCTATTCGTTACTTTCCCTCATTACTAGGATCAATTCTCCCAACCCCTAGATGGCAGCAGAGTCAAGCACATTAAACAACCAAAATTGGTTTTAGCAACAGTATGTTATTTTCACAAAGAACATGCCCAGAGATCCCATCTGGTGAGCTCTTGCTGATTTTGTATAGAAAAGAAACAGTGAGATCCAGGTAAGAAGTGACTTGCATGAAATGAGTGAACTCACCTCAGTAGGCAGGCTCTGAAATGGGAGGCTGATTTCATTCACCAGTAACCCACTGCATCAATGCAGGTGATTAATTGATTAGTTGATTTTGTTCATCAAAAACTGGTGGCTGTGCAGACTAATGGTTAGAGCACAGGCCTGGGCTGGGGGAGGGGTCCATTCCTTACTCTGCCACTGTCCTGCTGAGGGCAAGTCACTGAACCACTCTTCTTTGGAAGAATGAGGTGGGATTTGATAGCTGCTTTCAACTACCTGAAAGGGGGTTCCAAAGAGGATGGATCTAGACTGTTCTCAGTGGTACCTGGTGACAGAACAAGGAGTAATGGTCTCAAGTTGCAGTGGAGGAGGTTTAGGTTGGATATTAGGAAAAACTTTTTCACTAGGAAGGTGGTGAAGCACTGGAATGGGTTACCTAGGGAGGTGGTGGAATCTCCTTCCTTAGAGGTTTTTACGGTCAGGCTTGACAAAGCCCTGGCTGGGATGATTTAGTTGGTATTGGTCCTGCTTTGAGCAGGGGGTTGGACTAGATGACCTCCTGAGGTCCCTTCCAACCCTGATATTCTATGATTCTAAGAGAATCAACATTTCTCAAACCATCTCTAATATATTGGAAATAATTGTCCCCCCCACATCAACACCTTAACATACAAATTATTTTTCTGTTTGTGATTGTAGCTACTTCTGTGGTGGGAGAAGCAGCAGACATACAAACCAGGAGATGCTTACAAAAAGAACATGACAGTGCGGAAATTAAACTGCTGAAGAAGGTGCTCCTGGAGCTCTTAATGATCCGTCGTCACATGATCATGAGTAAGAGAGAAGAGGAGGCCAAATCAGAGTGGAATATGGTGGCGTTTGTCCTTGACAGATTCATCCTGATTTGCTACCTTCTAACAGTGTTCATTATTTTGATAACAGTTGTGGTAGTTTGGGCTTTCTAAGCTGTTTAACAGGCCATACTTGTAATTTGGGAAAGACGCTTCTTTTTCTGTGATGTGTCTATAAATCCAAAGTAGATAAGCAAATCTGAGATGAACTTGTAAACAGAAGGGTGATAGCTCAATAGCTCTGATTACTGCCCGGAGCTTCCTGTGGGTCACTCTCACAGGTTTCCATTCCAGTTTCTAGAGGGTCTTACTATAACAGGCCACAATGACCTCCTCTTGTCTGCTGTGCACCTGGGAAAACACAGCTCCTGTTCCAGTCTAGCTTGAGTTACTACCCAGCACAAATAAGTAACCTGGCAGAGGATATCCCAACACTGGCACAGCAATCAAAGCCAACTTCAGCTCTTGGAATGCCTAGCTCAGCCTGGCTCTCCACAGGAATGGTGACTTCTTCTCTGTTAGTCTATGCAATGGGGCAGCTATCCCAGCAAAGCTCCAGGAAACCTCTGGTAGTAGGAGACAAGCCGCAGGAACCCTTGAAGCTGGTGGATATGCTGGGGTTCTGGCCACGGCAGGCACTTTTCCCTGGGTCAGTGGAGATCCATTCCTCACTAACCACGTGTCCCAGAAAGCGTTTCCCTTTAGAACAGCTTGCACATGGCAGGGTTGAGCTTTAGGTTTACTCCTGGAAACTGCTCTACTTGCCCATTCCAGAGCTGTACAAGAGTTCCTGTTCAGATCAGCATGTTGTGTGAGTACACGGACACCTGAAAAGTGGTGGGTTGCCCAGGGCCTGCTCCATTAACAAATGTAGCTGGTGCATTATGTCATCCAAAACAGCATGATACTGAACTCCCACAAGCCCTGTCCCTTGGTAAAGGTGGTCTTCACATGGGGTGACTTTCCCCCCTCACCTTGCCAGCACCCACTCTGTTGGTCCAGTGCAGAGAACCATTTGGATTCTGCTCATGTCTCCAGCATATTGTCAGTGTGGGGCATAGGATCTGAGTCCTTGTGAATCACCTCATTCAAATGTGGGTAATCGACACAGATCTGTGTTGTGCTGTCTTTCTTGCCCACCAGTGCCATGGGGGATAGATAGTCAAGGACTTTTGGATGGTTCAAGTATCAGGGGGTAACCGTGTTAGCCTGTATCCACAAAAAAAACAAGGAGTCCAGTAGCACCTTAAAGACTAACAGATTTATTTGGGCATAAGCTTTCGTGGGTAAAAAACTTCACTTTTATCTGAAGAAGTGGTTTTTTTACCCACGAAATCTTACACTCAAATAAATCTGTTAGTCTTTAAGGTGCCACCAGACTCCTTGTTGTTTTTTGTGGATGGTTCAGTAATTCCTGCAGTCGCCATCTCATGAATCTTCCATTCAGTTTCCTCTCGGTGGACCAGAGGCAAGTGATGTGGGCCTTCCTTAATAGGCCAGGCATTACCTGTATTGCTCTCATGCTTAACTAGGTTGGTTTGACCCAAATTGTCTGACCCCTTGGAGAATACTCCCTATAATTTCACACCAACTGCCATAAAATCACCCTCTGACTTTGTGTCAGTCGGGCTCCTGCACACTGATGCATCTCCTCTAACACACCTGTCAGAACCCCCAGGGCCTCTGTTCCTGGATAACACCTACCCTCCTTCCCAACTGTATTAAACCCACATGAAATAGGTGACCCTCAGTTCCAACAGTCAGATACCCAACTAGACCTGCAAAGAGACTGTTAAAGTTTCAGACAGTCCAAACCCGAACTGCAGCTATCCACCTTTCCTGGGCCACCTTCATCTCTCCAATTCTAGTTTTCAGCAAGGCCTGTCCAAGTACTGGGGCCACCTCCCCCCATTTCATTCTTCCACTGCCAACTGGATGGGCCCAATCTTTTTCTTCAGGAAGTATCCCCATTTGTCCAAAACTGCAGGCTAAACGATAGTCACAGATGGCCTTGTATCAATTAACCTGCTACAGTGAACACCAGTATACCCTGCTTCTATTGGCCTGCGTAGGCGGTCATTTCATCACCATCCCATCCTCACATCAATGGAGCAACACAGGATCCCAAATAAATGAGGTGAGATTGTATTATCAAAAATCCAATAAACATTTCAATGCAGGCAGTTTCCCCTCGAGACACTTGGAAGCTCCACTCCAAAAGAATGCTTTGTTACCCTTTGCATTCCCCAGCCTCTCTCAAACCACACCCACCTATTTGCCCAACCAGCGGGGGAGGTGAAGCCCTGTACAATACCTTTTGAGTTTTATGTTCCATTGACATCTCTGCTCCAATTTCCATAAAACTGATGACAGCTTTAAAAAGAGAGGACATGTGATTCCATGAACAGAGCGAGGAGGGCCTGGAGCTAAGTCCCACAGGTTCTATTCCCTATGGTCTTTGTCTGAATTGTTGTATGTTGTTGGGCAAAGCACCTAGAGTAAAATTTTCAAGTGTGGCTAAGTGACTTTAGAGCTTAAGGGTTTCAGACCATTCAAAATTTATGTCTTTGCCTCCAAATCCCCATCTGTAGCAAAGGCACTAATGATACTTATCTAATTAAAGGTTTTTAACATGGAGTATGATCATTGGAAGCGATGTAAATTGTAAATGCAAAGTAGTGTTGTGGTTGTGAAGGGGAACACTCACTGCTAGTGCCACCCAGGGCTCAGGTTGGGGGTGGCAGGTTGTCTTCCTCCAGAGCATTCCCCTTTCTTACTACAATTCCACCTTGCCATGGACTGTCCTTTCAGTGACTCAGCCCTCCGGCCTGGTCATATTTTCAAGTTCACCCTTTTCGGGATACATAAAAAGAGTCTGATAATAGGGAATGCTTCAGAATTCAGTGAGAGTTTAGGGATTCCTTCTTGGACTGGGGTCTTGTGGTCCATAACCCTTGTACTTTCAGGATCTTCTCCCAGTTAGGTTCCCCACCGAGGGATAAACTTATGTCATTGTCCATCTTCGGGTCTGGTAGGGGAGCCTGGGCCCATCCTCTCCATCAAGCTCCGATCCAGGGCCCAATGATACGTAGCTAAATCCTGCACCTTGGGGTCCTATACTGCTACCTCACTGATCACTTCTACATCTCAGGTCAATTTTTTGTAGGCTAGGTCAGATCACTATAGCCTGGCCACAGGCAGCACAAGCCCCTTGTGGTGCTCCTTCTCGGTAGCTCATAGTGCAAGTCAGTTTATCTTCACTGTCTGCTACCCTCCTGAGCTGGACTGTTCTTCTTTTGAGCTCCTCCAAGACATGCATGCTTTGCAGGTGTGCAGGGTTGGGCTGCTTGGGCCCAGAGCAGCTACTGAACCCCTTCCTTACTGCTGTGGGGTTTGTATACTCAGTCACAGTGGCATTTTAACAAAAGAAATTTGGGATTAAATAGTTTCCCACTCTGTTTCGCTATAAAATTCATTCTTGGTCAGAGGAACCAAACAATATAGGCCTCAAATAAACCAAAACCTTTAAGTCCATTTGTATTCAGTAAAGCATTGAAAGAATTATTTAACTTAAAGACTGAAGTCTATGTGACTTAAACACATGTTTAAAGTGTATTTAAGACCCATTGATTTAAGTATGTGCTTAACTGCTTTGCTTCTCTCTCTCTCACCAACAGAAATTGGTCTAATTAAAGATATTACTTCAGCCACTTTGTCTTTCTAAACAGGAATGGACGTAAGAATGTGATTGAAATTAAATATGAGCATAAGTGTTTTGCTAATTCAGGGCAATATTTGTTACTGTCACTCATGCTGTAGCACAAGGATGAGGCATTCCTTCAGAATATGAAATTGGCGAAGATGTAACCCTGAAACTAAATGTGAAATACTAGCCAACTGGGACTTTTAAGCCATAGACACTGCACACTGAGCATGCTCAGTTAATTTCTTGTTCCTTAAACTGTTGGTTATTTATGATCACTCCCACACTTCCCTTAGTTTTCTGCAGTTTATGCACCTCCCATCAAAATAAGCAGCAATTGTCTGAACTCTGAGGGACTTCTGGCCAAAGTAACAGAACCAATACCAAGTCATTGAGAAACATATCGAGGACTCACTATGTACTATAATTGTCAGAGTAAAGATCTATATTGTAGCATGACTTTGGGGTGACGAGAGCCTGCTGGAAAGGAGAGCTGCATATGATCAGCATATAATCTAGGTATGGCCCCAAAATAAAATGAATACTTTGATTTGATTTTCAGTAAGGATGATAATATGGAACAAAGGCATGAAGGCAGGATGGCTGATGGAAATGAATGTATAATAATGGAAATTATTACGTGAGGTAGAAGTAAACTCAAAGAGTTTAATATGCTCAAATCAGGGGGAATGGATAATTTCCATCTCAGAATACTGAAAGAACTGGCACATGAGATTGCTAGTCCAGTAGCAAGGATTTTTAATATATCGATGTATTTGGGTGTACCACCATATGACCAAAGAATGGTTAACATCATACCTATATTTAAGAAAAGGGGGGAAAAGGGGATCTCGGCAATTACAGACCTGTTTAACTTCAGCAGTATGCAAGACTTTGGAACACATTATGAAGAAAAGAATAATTAAATTCATGGACGTAAATGGAAAAGGGGATGTAATGCAACAAGGGTTTATCAAAGATAGATTGTGCCAGACTAACCTGATTTCCTTCTTTGAGAAAATAACTGATTTCTTTAGATAAGGGAAATGTGGTAGATCTGATATAGTTGGATTTCAGTAAAGCATTTGACACAGTACAACATGGGAAATTATTAGTTAAATTAGATAAGATAGGGCTTAGTACAAGAATTGTAAGGTGAGTGAGGAACTACAAAAGGAGAGACGGCAACAGGTTTTGCTGAAAGGTGAATATCAGACTGGAGGGAGATTACTAGAGGAGTTCCTAAAGAATTGGTCCTGGGACCAATCTTATTCAACAGTTTATTAATATCATTGGCACAAAAAGTAGGAGCGCACTAATGAAATTTACTGATGATACAAAGTTGGGAGGCATCGTCAATACAGAGGAGGATCTGAATATTGTACAGGAAGATCTGGATGATCTTGAAGATGAGAATAAAAGAAATGGAATGAAATTCAATAGTACAAAGTGTAAGGGTTTTTAGGATCTAATAATAAGAATTTCTGCTATAAGCTGGGGGCTCATCAGTTGTAAGTGACAGAGGAGGAGAAAGAACTAGGTATGTTGGTCGATCGCAGGATGATAAGGAGGCATGAACCACCAATGTGATAGCAGCAAAGAGTCTTGTGGCACCTTATAGACTAACAGACGTTTGGGTGCATGAGCTTTCGTGGGTGAATACTCACTTCGTCGGATGTATTCACCCACAAAAGCTCATGCTCCCAAATGTCTGTTAGTCTATAAGGTGCCACAAGACTCTTTGCTGCTTTTACAGATCCAGACTAACACGGCTACCCCTCTGATACTTGACACCAATGTGAAGTGGCTGCAAAAAAGGCAAATGCAATCCTAGGATGCATCAGGCAAGGCATTTCCACTAGAGAGAGAGGAAGTATTAATCCCATTTTTACAAGACCTCATCTGGAATACGGTGTACAGTTCTGATCACCTGTGTTCAAGAAACATGAATTCAAACTGGACCAGGTGCAGAGAAGAGTTACTAGGATGATCAGGAGAATAGAGTGCCTATCTTATGACAGGAGACTACAAGAGCTTGGCTTGTTTAGTCTAGCAAAAAGAAGGCTGAGAGAGGATATGATTACTTTCTATAAAGAAATTGGGGGAGAGGAAGGAGGGAGTAAACACCAGGGAGGATGAAGGATGTTGGTCTAATTTTCGATGTTGGATTTAGGATGTGAGTGTTGGGTGGTGTTGGTGGCCTGTGATACATGAGAGGTCAGATTGGATGATTTGGTGGTCCCTTCTGGCCTTAACTCTATGACTAACCAAAGCAACAGCCCAAAATAGTGTGCCATCTATTGGTCAAGCCTCACAATTACAATATTTTAATGTTCCAAACAGGCAGTAGGCCTTTTTTCAAGTAGGATATCCCTTTACTAATAAGTATTATTTCCCATCTTCCCTCCACACCACCACAGTAAAAGGTGTTGACTGTGAATATCAAACAGAAGAGAAAATGGGAAGATGAGAAAAATTTAGTCTAAAAAAATCCTACTGGCATAGAGCTGGTTAAAAACTACAAAAGTTATTCATGTGAATTTCAGCAAAATTCATCATGTTTTATAACAGTCCAATTTTTTGAATTTTGCATAAAATTGTTTAATTAGAAATTAGAATTTTTAGAAAAGTATTGCTGCACAAAAAAATCCCACCATCTGACTAAACCGACTAATCAAAATTTTCAGTGCAAAAAACAAAACAAAACACCCCCCAAAAAACCAAAAATCTACTGATGATAAATGAACCAAAAAACAACCCCTCCTCTAAAAATGACAAAGAGGCAACATGATTCCCTAAAAGTTTTTGTCAAAAAAAATTTGAAAAGTGAAGAATTTTGAAGCAACTGGAATGTTTCCACAGAAAAAGTGTTTAACTGTTTAAAGAACAAAAAACAGCCATATTTCAGTAACTAAACAGATTTAGACACTGATTTTCACTTTAATGGAGCTATTCACAGTGCATAAAGTTAAACGTGTATAAGGCTTTGCAAGAAAAGGGTCTTAGTTTGAAAAATTCATCCAGATTTACTAGCTTTGTGTTAATATTCTTTTCTCATTTATTTATTATTTAAAGATTTGTGGAGCCAGCTGCCTGTTTGAAAAATAACAATTAGACTTCAGTGCAGTTGGTCCTATCCCACACGCAAGCCCCTTGAAACAGGAAGTCATAACCACTTATAAATGAAGAGGGAAAGGAGAATGGAGAGATGCCAAAGCAGGACTAAATGAGAAAAAGGAAATGTATTTAATTAGTGTTCTCTGTAAAACTTTACAAATGTACAGCATAGTGCAAAAATGCAGTCTCAATGCATCAACTTCAAGTAAAGTTAACAAAAAGTGTAAAAAGCCAGGAAATACAGTCACACTTCCTTGCAGGGGAGATTTCAGAAAAATGTCCCTAGGGGTTCCTTTCTACCGTGAATTTCCAATCTAATGCCTAGAATAGAGCAAGAGGGCTAAAGAAAAAGAGGGACTCTTCCCAGAGTAGCAGCTGGCAGTGGTCACAGTATAATGTTTGGCAGTATGAAGGTTGGAATCTAACTGTTTATATAAGGGCTGTTTGGAATTGCTCATTCTTTTGGATTGTGTTTAGTCTATTCCTATTTGCAAGTAGCTATCCTAATATGGTTCATTTTCCTACCACAAATGGATTCTGGTTCAGAAAGGTACTTAAGCACATGCCTAACTTTAAGCATGTGATAGTCCCATCAACTTCATTGGGATTACTCAGGTGGTTTAAATAAAAAATGTGCTTAATTACCTCACTGAATAAGGGCTGTAGACTGCCACACAAAGACCAATTTCAATGGAAGTTGTGTGTAAAGATCCAGGCAATTAAATAGTCCTTGAATAAGGAAACCAGAAGTTTGTCAGGTGGAACAAGCCTCTAGCTGATTTTAAGTTTTCTAATAAAAGAAAATAAGTAAACGGAATAAAAATCAACTCAATAAATTTCAGCTCAGTTCATTGCTGAAAATGATACACAGATAATCAAAGAACCATCTTTACTTGAATCATATAGGGATACCAGGTCCAACTGGGGTATATTTTCTAAATACCAAACCGGTGGGGACTGCCATGGGCTTCCCTTAGTCACAAGCATAGAAATACTGGATGGAATTTATGGAAATGCTGCTACATTATCATTTCTTAAAGGATTGTACCTTGTGGCTAGTGGATAGAGGCACTCAGTGAAACTCACAATGGTAGCACCCACAGTATTAAATCAGATGGCCAAAATTTGTTAACTAGCACAATGTTTCTCAACTCTTTTAGCTCTTTATTTATTGATAAATAGATGGAGGAAATGGCTCTGAGAGGAAGTCCATTTAAAATTTGAGGTGTTTTTCCCATTAAGGATAATTTGACTGCAGTTATACCTTATCTCAATAAATATTTTGGGATGGATGCCACTTGACCATTCAAATTGCTCAGAAACATGGTTCAATATCATGGATCGTCATGGCAGTAAGAGTAGGCAGGGTTCTTCTTTCATTTGACATTGGCATGGCTTATGCCTTTCCTTTCTGTTTCAGCTTGAAGGCCTAAGTTAAGTCTGAATTGCTAGGTATTTGGGTTAGTAATTTCTCTAGGGAAATGCAACTTATTTAGAAAATTCTGAAATAACTGATACACAGTAAATTTCTGATTCTCCGTACTAAATCCCTTGTGTAACACTAGAACTACAGTATAAAAAACAAAGCTCTGCTTTGTTGAGAAACATAGTCTTCAGAAACCACACGAAAGAGAAGGTTGATTCAAGGTTTGGAGGCTGGTTTAGGTTGCACAAAGAATAGAAGAAAAGCTAGTGGGCAGAGTACACTGTACCTCTCAGCCCTCCTCTCCCGCAAGCAGGTATTTGCATGGAAAGTCTAACTCAATCAGGATCCCATTAAAGAAATCTGGGTCCTCTCATTTGTGTATATGAATAAAGCAACAGGCTAGCGAAATCTTATTCAGGGGACTCAGAATAACCTCCAGGTCAATGCGAACACACAGCAGATTAGACTGGATAAGGTATTGAAACGCCACTGAAAACCAAAATTATATCCAGCCCTTTGTCCTATTTTATCTACTATTCTATATAGGTTATTATACTCCCCTCATCACAGTAGCATCTGAGTGCCTTCCAGAATTGCATTAAGTGATGTGACTAACATTCGTCACATTTGGTTCATTCTTTCTCATCCTTTTCCAGGGGGGAGAATTCTGTATGCAGTGGAGTGTTGTGGTTTGGTAGTTTTTTGTTTTTTTTTTTAATTTAAATGTCCATGCTGCTCAGTGTTGATGTTGGAGAAGGCAGGTCAAAGAAGTGTATCTTGCACTTTGAACGGAAGGTGGTATGGTTTATGATGGTCCTTAGTTTCTATGGGAGTTTCTTTCACAGTCTAGGATGGGCCTTCAGAAAAAGTTCTATCTCCTGCACAGACTGACGTCAACTGAGGAATGTGCAAATTCAGGATATCCTGCTTAAACTGTGAGGATAAGGGAGAGATACAAGTATATCTCATCATATCAAAAGAAAGAAATGGGTAAAAAAGAAAACACTTTTAGGGGGTGGACCAGTTGCAGAACTGATTTCCTGTAACTAGGCATTCACAAGACCCCATCCCATGCACATACACACTGTTCTTTGCTGCTCCATTGGAATCCATGCATCTGTCTTTATATTACATTAGCCAGTGCAGATTTATTTTCCAATGTCCATGACATAGTTTTATCATTTACTCTACTGTTAAAATCTTAGACGCTTTTCTTACAGAGTATAAAAAATTAAGAAAATGTACTGCTTTTGTGATTAAAGGAAATAACAAACCCTTGCTCCCCACGGGAGTGAGCAATGATTGCAGTTTGTTTCTTGAAAGAAGACTACCCATTGTAAAATTTGTCCTGGGTAGACATTGGAAAACATTGGGCAGTGCAAACAGTTATGGTGGCTGAGTTTTCCATCAATTAAAAAAAAAGCAACAACCACTCTTTCGTGTGTTTCTAAGTCACTGTTGTTTCTTTACATTCAAAACTGTAGATGTTTTGTAAGGGAGTAAAAGGCACAATTGTCTTGTAAAGCTAAATAGATCACTAGTTACTTTCAGTTGGAGAGTTCAGGTTTAATGGAATATCTCCTTGGAGACCCACAGAGGACAGATAGGAAGCCATATTTTCAGATGGAATATAAAGAGCTGAACTTTCAGGTAGGTTTACAATGTTGCTCCCGAAGCCTGCTTCACGTTCAATGGGAAACTGCTGGGTGCATTCAAGAATGACATCTTTCCCTAGGAGTGCAGACAGAAAATGGAAAACATGGTGACCGACAGGCAAACTACTGGTCTTTATTAACTAAGCGCTGGATCCTAGGACGTGCTGAACTCCAATAGGACTTGAGAGAGTTCAGGACTTTGCCGGAAGTACTTGGAAACTTTCAGGATTGGAACTGGGACAGTCCAAAAGCCCATTAAAGTCAGTGGGAGTCTTTCCATTGGCTTCAGCTGACTTTGGATCATACTTCAATAGCTGAGATGTGTGGGAATAAGGAAATGGAAAAAGAGGCAAATGGCCTGAGGCCTTTGAGGACTGGGGAAGAGCAACTGCTCTTCCTCACTTATACATGTGCTTTCAGCTTTTTTCCACCTCTGCTGCTGGAGGCACCCACCAGTTCCAATTTCTCCCTTATTTCACCCCTACTATCCTCACACTGCTACTTGTATAATAGGGACCTTGCAAAGAAGAGATTCGAATCACCAGGCCTTACCAGTACAGACATGCATGTTTCATGCAACATCACCTACAGTGCCAAGGAATTCTGTCTTCAATACATCTGTTTTTTAATGAATTTGTTGCTCATGGAAGCTCCTTGGCTGAGACTAAAGTCATTGGTCTATACACGACAGCTTTGATACATGGTGGGGGACACTACCAGAAAGCCGGAAGGCTCAGTTTAGAGCAAGGAAACAGATGGTTTTAAAACACGCTAGCTAACGTATTCCAATTAACATATTTCACGCATCACTGGGCACCTAGCATGGTCTCATGGCTGACCAGCTAATACATTTTTAAAACCCTGTCTACTCTAGGTCCTAAGTGGTGTTTTAAACACATTTTAAAAACCTCTTTCTACTCTAGACAGAGCGTAAGGCCTTGTTTACACGGGGAAGATTTTTCAATATAACATAAGGTGTGAATTTAAACCAATATAGTTATACTGGTATAGCCGCTCTATGTGGACACCGATTCTGTTCGAAGACCGCCTTTATTTTGGTTTAACTTATGATATTAGGGAAGGAATTTAAACTACACTGAAAAAAAAATGCCACTCTAATTCCAGAATATGAGTGTCCACATGACAGGGTTATACTGGTATAATTATATGAATATACTTTCCCAGGCAGACAAGACCAATGGTACAGCACAGACAGCAGTAATGCAAGAATCATGACACTGCTGAACCAATGTGACTCAATCGTAGTTGGAAAAGACCAGCTCCAGGGGTAAAACAGAACTTAATTTCCATACCCATTCAGATGTCAGCCTCTCTGCCGAGACTGCTAACAAGGGTTTAAATGAGTGTTATTTATTTTAAAAATAGGGACATATCTCTAGTAGATCAAGAGGACAAGGGAGATTGAGACTATCAATATTTCACCTAGGTCACCACATAGCAATTAGATGCCAGTGAACAATCGAAAGGAGACTGGCTACATTCTGATAGACACCACAGATGTTTGCAGTGTTAATGTTGCCTTGTTGGTTCCAGGATGCTAGAGAGACAAGATGGGTGATATCTTTTCTTGGACCAAATCTGTTGGTGAGAGAGACAAGCTTACACAGAACTCTTCTTCAGTTGGTCCAACAAAAGACATTAGCTCACCCATCTCGTCTCACCATAGATGCTAGCAGGAATAGATAGAGGTTGGTCATATTTAAATCTTGGCACATCTCCAATACAGCCTGCTCCATATAGAAGCTATCTTAAACAGTTACTCTTAAAAAGATCATTGAGTAACAATCACTAAACTGAAACACAAAAGTTGCACTACTACAATAAGCCTGTGGTCTGCTAAAGGATCAGTACTGGACATTTCATCTAGCCATTAAAAATGCTTAACCATTAGTTTCATTACTGAATTCCCATTCCTTTGTTTGCATGAACAGCTATTGCTGGTACCTGAGCAGGTGGTGTTAAAGTGAGGATTTAACACTTTGGGAGACAGCTCATTTACATTCTTCTCCAGATCCACTGTGAGTTGCTGCATCTTGATGCAAAAATACAAACTACAATGTACAATTATACAAAGACAGGGAGATGGTTAGAACTAGGCTGTTTGTGAAGATCAGTGCTTTATTCATATAGCAAATGATAACACACAGAATTTATCATCACTGTCCTCCTAGTCCATTGAGCTGGCCTCTGTTCTAGTAAGCAAAATTATGAACACAAGAGGAATTGTTAGTAAATTGCCATGCTCCAGTCTATGTAAATCTTAGGTTATCTCAGGTTTGGCTTCTGCACCTGGAGAGCTACCAAGCACCAAATATGAGATGTCCTTGAGGAAGCTTTAAATAAAAAAAATTACCTGTGGTTGCTTTCTCTCTCCTCCGCCTCTCTATTCCATGTGGAACATGGGGCCAACCTGTGATTGCTACTTACAGCCAATTGGGGTGGGAAGGTGGGATTACTTTGCCCAATCCCACTCTTTTCAGGCTAACTTTGGAAGGTGAAAAATGAGGGGTTAAAATTCTTGTGCAACCAAGCATGACTAGCTGGGTTCATAGAGCCAGCAGCTAAGATAACAGGAATATTTCTCTTAATCACACTATACCATCTAACTAAGGGTCCTTATCGAAAGCCAAATACAACATGCCATCAAACAGAGGTTTTTCAAATTTCTAACCAAAAAAACACAAACACATTTCTAGGAGTCCTCTCACATTAACTAAGTTGCAAGGCTGGAAGGTGCCAAGAGAAGAGTTAAAGTTGTTGTTGGAGGCCTAACTTTGAATTTCTTCTCTTTTGGAGTTATCCTGTGAGGTGAATAATGCCCTGTCAACTCCTACTGACTTCACTGCTCAGCAGCCCACAGAACAGTAGATCGGGGGGCGGGGAGGGGTTGATGTATCCCCGGACCCCTTCTATGTGCTTGAAGGTACTTTGACTAGATTTTGTACTTGCTTGCACTGTCACTCTGGCATAAAGCTGGTCATATGACTATATGCTCTTTTGTATGCTCAGGGCGTCACCCTAGGAGGCTGCCTGAGGTACTGGAAAATCCTGTTGAGCGGAAGGATTGAATTACTAAGTACACAGCCTTCTTCTGCGTTTGGCCGAATGGGGAAAGCAACCTAGGAGTATCTGTTGGCCTTTGCTTTTATACAGAGTCCTCCATTTTGAAAGCAAGCTCCCACTCCTGTTGAGCCTTTGCATTATCAACTGGGCCTTCAGAAGCTCTATTTCCCTCCTGACAGCCAGGGGGGAAAAATTTACCTCAGAAAATGGCCAATTATGAAAGAAAAAACAAAAGCTAGCCAACAACGTTGATGTTATGATAATGGAATATTGCCGCCTTAGCAGCACTGACACAGAGGAGCGAAATCCTGCCCTCTGGCTCTCTGAGGAGACAAAACAACCTGACTTGCAACTCTGCAGATAAAACTTGTCTGGAGGGTGATATTGTAGCTCTGAAATGCTGCCCCTGGTCTCAAGTAGGAGAAGAAACCCCAGTAATGAAACCTAACATCCTCTGACTGTTACATTTCTACCTGTGTGTAATATTACTTTAGTGATATTATCCCCAGTGTCAAATTCCAGTGTCACCCTGCCTAATCACATTCCCCCACAGTTTCAACTGTATATATACTCTTCATTTTCTTTCCTAAATGGTTGTGTTACATGGCTGTGTGCTTTTAAACAATGGCATTATTATCATAGAATCATAGAATCTCAGGGTTGGAAGGGATCTCAGGAGGTCATCTAGTCCAACCCCCTGCTCAAAGCAGGACCAAACCCAACTAAATCATCCCATCCAGGGCTTTGTCAAGCCTGACCTTAAAAACCTCTAAGGAAGGAGATTCCACTACCTCCCTAGGTAACCCATTCCAGTTCTTCACCACCCTACTAGTGAAAACGTTTTTCCTAATATCCAACCTAAACCTCCCCCTCTGCAACTTGAGACCATTACTCCTTGTTCTGTCATCTTCTACCACTGAGAACAGTCTAGATCCATCCTCTTTGGAACCCCCTTTCAGGTAGTTGAAAGCAGCTATCAAATCCCCCCTCATTCTTCTCTTCTGCAGACTAAACAATCCCAGTTCCCTCAGCCTCTCCTCATAAGTCATGTCCTCCAGCCCCCTAATCATTTTTGTTGCCCTCCGCTGGACTCTCTCCAATTTATCCACATCCTTCTTGTAGTGTGGGGCCCAAAACTGGACACAGTACTCCAAATGAGGCCTCACCAGTGCTGAGTAGAGGGGAATGATCACATCCCTTGATCTGCTGGAAAACCCAAAATGCCATTAGCCTTCTTGGCAACAAGGCAGGGCCGCCCAGAGAATTCCGGGGGCCCGGGGTCTTCGGCGGCGGGGGGCCCTCGCTCAGGCGCGTGGGGCGGCCCTTTCCCTGGGGGGCGGCATTTGGCTCCGATTGAGCTCCCGCAGGCATGCCTGCGGCAGGTCGACCGGAGCCCGGGACGAGTGACTGCGGCGGGTGCCGTGGTCCCGCGGCTGCGCTTGACCTGCCGCAGTCATCCCTGCGGGAGGTCCAGCCGAGCCGCAGGATGAGCGCCCCCTCCGCAGTCATGCCTGCGGCAGGTCCACTCGTCCCGGGCTCCGGTGGACCTGCCGCAGTCATGCCTGCGGGAGCTCAACCGGAGCCGCAGGGGCCCCGGAAAACACTCGTGGGGGCCCCTGCGGGACGCGGGGCCTGGGGCAACTTGCCCCTCTTGCCCCCCCCTCTGGGCGGCCCTGCAACAAGGGCACACTGTTACACCCCAGGGAGGGCGGCATTTCACACACATATTTTGTAAAGCACTTTCACATACATGGCACTCTATGCATTTGAGATATTATTTTTTTTCCTTTTAGAATATGTTGTAATTAAATCAGTTTTCCAAACTAAAAGTTAATTAACAGTGGGTGAAGGGTCAACTCAAAGACTGGTACTTGGGCAGCTGGTTTCAACTGAAGACCACATAAAAGGCAACTCAGATTCCAGCACACTGCATTTTCATTATCCCAACCAGTCCTCCAAATAAGCTCAGGTTTCTTTTGAGTGGGAAATAGAGGTCCCAAGTCTAGTTTGAGTCACATGTGAAGAGTATTGATGCTCTCAGTTTCATCCCTGGTGAATGCTTACCCACTGTAAAATTCTCCTCCTGCTCCCCATAAAACAATTATTCATTCTCCACTAATGTACCAGCTCTGTTCATAAGAAATGCTGTTTCATATCTATAGTATTGTTTTCACACAGACACAAATATGCATCCCTTACCGGTGAAAAATTGGCTTCCATGTCAGTCAGATTCCACTCGCTCACTGAAAGATTTGGATTAAAGACCTATTGGAAAAGAGACATTTATTTTCCTGGTAGAAAGTAAAAGGATTCTATAATGGCTTTATGATTCATATTCTTTTGTGAAGGACTGTCTTAAGACTTTGTAGCTGAGGGCAAGATTTTCAGAAGAGGCCAGCATCCAGCTGCTCCCGATGTGACACTCAATTTAGGATGCTAAGCTTTTTTGAAAATCAGGCCATTAATACTACGTTCTGATTCACCCAGAGAGAGAAGAAAGAAGTTGTATTATTAGCAGAAAAACTCCTACCAAGGAACAAAAAGAAGAATAAACAATGATCACTGAATCTTTCCATTAAAGGCAAAGGAAGTCACAGGTTCTAGCACCTCTCAAGATTTGGCCGTGAGAGAATAAAGATGTCCTATTTTCATCTCCCATTTCTTAATTATCCAAACATGTTTATTATAAGGATAAATATGAAGCATCTAAGAGATCAACTCTCTTCTGACAAATATATTCTTTCCCTATATATGGAGCTATTTGAACACTGGAATAAAACATAAAATATACAAGGTATGGATGAAATCCTATTGCCAATTTGCAATTTAAAATGTCCCAGGAGTCCCAGACAGGTGAAGACCTTGGTGGTATAACGTGGCCTCAGCAGCACTTCTAAGAACTGGAGGAAAAGGTGAAGATTTAATAGGTCCAGACATAATCTAATTGGATGAGGCAGGACCATATAGGATGCAGAATACTATGAAAAATATTAACTGGACCACTAGAGAATAGTATTAAAACTATTTTATGTAAGAGTGAGAGTGTTAAAACTATTTTAGATCTTATGACCTTGTCTTAGCCAAATGGATTGTGTTGTGTGATCCTAGGGTATAAGACCTAAGTAAATTTGCCTTCACAAGAAATGAAAATGCTTGATAAAGTCTGAAGCTGCTCAAACTTACTGTTACGAGAATACTCTACAGAGGAGGTGTCTGTATATACATAGATAGTTAATAGATAAGATGCCAGTAGATGGTGCACAAGAATATGCTACATTGTTCAAAGTGATTGTCGCACTCAAAAGTGTGCTCTTAACACTCACATCCAAAACGCTGGCAGGTTCCAGATTATACTGCTGGCTCCTCAACAGCAGCTGCAGGCCTTCTAAACTCAAATCAGGGCCATCCACTGGGTCAGAAATTTCTGTTCTGAGGAAAGAGAAAAGGAAAATGTGTCATCGATATGAAATAGACACATTTATATAGAAAATACAATTTATTAAACTTCCCAAGGTAAAGCATATGCCCAAATTTTACCTAGCAACCCTACGGGCCATACTCAGCCCTAGGTTATACCAGCTTTTATGGACTAACCCCAGGAGCATGACCCACCAGAATGGGGAGAAGACTATTGTGACACTAAGCAGTGGAGCCTGCTGTATGCCTTCTAAGGGGCCCATGTGTCTGGTCACATCCTCTCCGTGGCTACCAAAGACTGGTTCCTATGGAGTCTCTGGCAGAATTAAAGCTACCCTCCCTGGAGGAAATTCTGAGGGAGGAACAGGTGGTTATACCTCTCTCCCCCCCTCCCCATCCCCCCAGATGGATCCCCTCTAGATCTGAAGTCGGAACATTGCACACCTTTCTATACCAGGCTCAGTTAATCTGATCCAAGAAGCTTTAACTCCTGTGATTAAATGGGAAAAGAGCCCGTTATAGAAAGAGTTTTACAAGCTAACAGAAGAGTGACACCCTGCTAGGGAGGGAATCGTAAAAAGCAGCCAAAATCAGGGACTGCTTCACTCCACACCTGCCCTCCTATCTTCTCTTTCCCTGCCCCATCCTCCTTTCTCTTTCCTTTTAGCTGATCCCCCTCCTAATTATCCTCTCCCTCCAAAAAAAATGTCATTTACATGACATTGGCCACCATCACATTGTTCACTCTGCTGGTGTCTTCTACTTCCCCTACCGTGTGTGCCTGTTTTGTCTGTTTAGACTGTAAGCTCTTCAGGGCAGAGATCATCTGTGTTTGAACAGAGCCTACCAGAATAGAGCCCCATTCTCGGTCAGCTCTCAGGCACCAATAAACACGATTTGTAAGAATAGTAATACAGCTGATGAATTATTATGAACCCTTATGCAAAAGTTCTGTAGAATACAATAGGGTTTAAAATCAACAGGGTTCTAGAGAAACCACTCTACAAACCTACAACGTGTAAAAGAAAATTAGTTCTTTTTATAGACATTTGTAATTATCCTATAGAATTCTATAGCAGGGATTTGATTTTCTATTAAATTCTATAAAATTGTGTTCCCCCCACCATTTTCTCTTAAATTCTATCAGACTTTTCCATAAGAGACCATACAGAAAGGTTTGCAGCCATTCCTGCCCTGTCAGCAGGCGCCATAAATGAGATTTCCATACAAGGACAGGGTGAGTGCCCTCAGATTTTATGTAAACCCTTGTTTGCAGCAGTGGATCCAATTTCTCTCTCTGTGGCGCCACTGAAGTCAGCAAGTTACAACCGGGATTCACTTAACCTTCTCTCTTCCCCTTTCCCATGAGAGTTTTCATCCAGCCCAAGATGTGGTAAGAACTTCCTTCTCTGGGGCTGCCCAAGTCTTCTCAGATTCACTCAAAACCCTTGCGCCTTTCTGTTAATTTCTTACTGCTCTGTCTACCATGTGTCTGATGGAGGTTTCTTGTCATCTCTTATCAGATATATTCCCTAGTATGACACAAGAGGATACAATGGGCACAGCACGCTGTGTGCAGCCAGTGCCATGTTCCACTGGTTTTAGCACTGTACGCTGGCCCTTAAGCCCTTTGCAGCATGGAACTTGCATCACTACAGATGTTATTAGCAGACAAGATGTTAGCCAGCCACAAGCCATTCTGTGTAATTGGGTTGCCACCTCCGAGGTACAAAAAAAACAGGACATCCGGGATAATCCTGAGCCCATCAAACTGGACAGCTGGCAGCGTGTACTGAGCTGCTGTACAGTTCTCCCAGGATAATCCTGGGAAAACCTGGACAGGTGGCAACCCTCATGTGCAATGCGGTTGAATGTGCATAGCTGCTGTCCTCCCCTCACCTGTCTAGAGGTCCCCTTCTGCCTCTTCTTTCGGGTTGCTGTGAACTCGCAGACTGTGGCGCCCCGCAGCTCCCTTTGCCTTCTAAAACAGACTGAACCATTGCAACTGGTAACACAGGGGGTTCAGCACAGGCAGTACAGCCAGGCAGAGAGACATCTGGCTCAGATGTGGCTTTCACTCCAGGGCTAACTGGTTCTTCCTTGATCAGCATGTGGCATTTTTCCCTGAACCAAAGAAAAGTTTCAGCACCACACACACACACATACGTGCACCAAGGGCTTTGCTATTCGCATGAATGGGAAGGGCAGTAGTGGCAAAGGGGCTGTTTCTGCTTTTGATCCAACTGCCATGCAGTGTTTATCCCCCACTGCGGCCAGCTGCACACGTGCATTCTGTCTACACCCGAGTTTAATTAAAATTTTAATTTTGGGCCTACTGAAGTCAGTAGAAAGACTCCCATTGACTTCAGTGGGCTTCGGAATAAGGACCGGCTTTTCTCAGAGATTTTTCCTTCTTGTGCATGCACATGGCTCTTCTTATTTCCTCTGCCAGGAGAAAATGAGGTGGCCTCTTTTAATCAGCAAGAACTGTCAAAGGCACAACCACATGCAACACGTGCTGTGCCAGAAGGAAAACACCAACTGGGAAGTCTTAGATTTCAACTGTCAGATCAAGGGAAGGGCACTGACATTTCATGTAACCTCTCACACATGTGGGAAATACTACAGGGCATCCACCCTGGTGGTCCTGACCAGTGCTGCCACCCTGGCTATGTGTCTCTTTCTGTGAGACACTGTGTTTTATATTTCAGTTCTATATCAGACACTGAGACCACACCGCTAAATGGATTAAAGGAATCCTGGAGTCTGCCGCGTTATTGATACTGTGTTAACCTCCCAACTGGAATGCTGCTGCTATTGCAAGCAAGTGGGATCAAGGTCCAGCACATTTCCTGGAGATGTAGGACCAGCTAGAAGGAATTCTTGGTTCAAGGTGCACGAGAGGGTCATTAACATCAGTGGGTCATTAATCTCCAGGGAGTGTCCTGCATTAAGGTTGTTATTAATTATAATTATTATTCTTATTATAGTTGAAAATAGGAATATTGGGCCAAATTTTCTGCTGGTATAATTCCATTCACTTCAACAGAGTTATGCCAGAGGTGAATATGTCCCATCAGGTATTTTACATATGCAGAGAAGGTGGCATCCACATGGTACATCTATTTATCATGCTCTTTGGACCACCTCACCTGCACTCTGCCCATATCCTCAGCACTCAATCTAACATTCCAACTCCCTGGGAAGCTTCAAACAATAGCCCTGTTTCTTTAAATTAACCTGCCCGAGAAATATTTCCCTCTTCTCCTCCCTACTGTGTAGCTTCCTCCAATCTAACCCCTGTCTGAGGCCCAGGATGTGGGCAAGATTCGGACACAAACCAAAGACAGGTTTTCTATGAGTAAAAGTGGCCCTGTTCGTTATCTTGCGGCCCTGCAAGATTAGAAATGGAGATGTAGGTTTTCAAAACTGACTAAAGGATTGAGACACCCATCCTCATTAAAATTCCCACTAGGTCATCTAAATCCCATAGCTGCCTTGAAAGTCTCAGACAGAAACGTTATCCTATTGGGAATGGAAGATTTCCCCTTTTCCAATGGGACCAGCCTTCAATTCTAGCCCTTAAAGGATATGAGCCATTAGACTTTCAAATAGTGACATTTTTATGAGTAAAAAACTGCTATGTGCCATTTTTAGAAGTTTTTTATAAGCCCTGCACAGCTAGACTCAAAGTAACTAAGGCAACTAGCTCTACAGGCAGAGGGATACAAAAATGAACACTAAGAAAAAGTGATCAGACTCCACAACTTGCTGTTGTAACACATCTGGCACCTACAACATATGTGATGGGGTGGGATGTTACAAAGGATTCATCAGCACAAATGTGGGATCGTCTGCAGAACTCATGAATGGCGAGCACCCATCAAAAGCTCATGCTAATAAAATCTTTACCATGCACCACACCATCATGTATTCATTATATCTCTGCCTTGTTATGAGACTTCTCTACAAAAGAGCTGTCCCTATATACGTAGATACTTTATTAATAAAGTGTCAGTAGATGGCACTCAAGAATAAGCAGCATTGTTATATACTGAAAACTGGTTTTAGGGAGCAGATCTTACCTGGAGCACATGGTTCTAACTAATTTTAGGGATAACACAGTTTAATCAGCATGCATAGGTCTTTTCTAGAGAGTAGCTGCCTTGTCTATTAGCTAGAGAGATTGATTATAGAGCTTTCACCATTCCATTCAGTTTGCATGAACATAATTATAGCTTATAATTTCGTCACTGTAATATAAAGCCTCTGAATGTCTAAAATGGACAATAGGAAGAGAGGAGCTACATAGTCTAACTCTGAAATATCTCTGTGTACTTGAATGTTGTAACTTTCTGGAATCTTTGCACATTGACCTAAAAGTTCTAGAGCACTTATGGCAGTCTTCTCTATTTTCTGGTTATAAGGACGATGTTCAGTTTAGTTCTTCCTCATTTAGTTCTTCCTCATCAAAACCAAATAGAAGATCTCGCTTTCTTTTTCTCTTTGTCTCAAAATAAAACAAACAAATCCAGATCTCTTACTCTCTGATTAAGATTGAGACTTCCATTTTCTTGAGGAGAAAGTATCAGTAAAATGTTCTGGATAACTTTTCCAGGAAGTGCGTGGTAGCTCCCAGCACAAAATCTATGACTGATTATTGCAATCTGTGCAAGGTCACAACCTGTTTTTTAAAATTACCCACATATGGCAAGTTGCAAACCAGATAAAATACACAGCCACTCTGTAAATACGTGAGGCGTGTAGTATTGACTGAGGTGCATATGCCATAGTAGAATTAGGCCTACACAATATTCTGATGTAGTTATTTGTAGCCTGGCACAGATCTCTAAGGGTGTCTCTATCTTTTGAGCGAGGTATGTAATTCTCAGCTCAAGGAGACATACCCACTCTAGCTTTCATGGAGCTGGTGTGCTAAAAAGAGAGTGCAGCCGCAGTGGTGAGAGGGGCTAGCCACCCGAGTATGTGTCTAGTGTCCTGGCTGGGTCACGTTGCCATGGCTAGACTATTTTTAACACACTAGCTAGCGTGGGTATGTCTCCCTGAGCTAGGAATTACACCCAGAGCCCAAAGTACAGACACACTCTTAGTTTACGATCACAATAATGTTATTTACCTGTCACCCTCTGGAGGAGATTGGAGCGGCACGACATTCGGTGGTGATGCTTCAGTAACATCCGATATGACTGGCCCTCCAGCAATAGCAGGACTGGTTAAGCACGAGGCAGGTTCTGTAGATGGCTGCAAAAGAAAATACAAAATGATCAGTCTGTGATACAGCAAGAAGAATTAAAGACGTTTGTTAGGTCAGTTATACATTGGCTCAGCGAGGAGCAGAGATGGGTTACTTGCTTATGACAGGGATTCTGGCTCATCTCCACCAAACTCCTTGAACTTCCACACATTGCCTTGTGGGACTCAGCAGCATTCGATCGCCTGGAGCACTCCCTGAGGTGGTGCAGCTACACCACTCCTACGGGGGAGGGCGGGGGGAGACACGGACTAAGTGGCAAAATCTAGTCCCTACTACTGGGCATAGCCCCATTGAATTCAATGGAACTACATTTGGTACTAAGCACTCTCTCTGGTAGTAAGAGTTTACAGGATTGGGCCCTATGGGCAAATCCCTGCTTCAGTCACTCATGGTGCAATTCTCTTGCAGTCAATGAGGTAGATGGTGGAATACTCACATGAGGAAAGTGCATACAGCATCGTAATCCCCTCCCCCACCCACAGGCCTACTACAATACACCCTATGCCAATTGGAATGACAGCTCCAGAGGGATTTTAATGTAGGCAGAATGAGATTAGAACATATTTAAATTTTCCAAGACCCCTTAACTTCCTCTTGGTTGAAGGATCCATGAGACCTTTAAATCACTGCAAGCAACCAGGACCTTATTTTTATGTCCCAACAACTCAGCGTAACCCTTTCTCTCTCCAGTTACGTACAGTCTTTGCTTACAGCACCCAGTGCCTGGGAATTCACCTTGTTTAAACAAATGGCATCTATGGCATCTGTTCTGCACTGGGCAGGGTAACCAAAGCAATCACAGGAGTTATGATGCTATGGATTACGCAGGGCTGTTGTCTTCTCATCTGGCCAGAAGGGCCTCTGTTTCTAGCTGCTCTCTGAACTTCTCCTGCCTTGGAGAGCTAGGAAGAGGCTACAGGCTGAATGTCTATATTTAGGGACGTTTTAGGTGGGATTTTTATACTCAGAGTCCAGAGGTGGGATTTTGGGACTTGTGCTCCTTAGTCATTTAGGTGCAACCCCAGGTTGTTAAGGATAGATTCCCAGCTGGGAGAACCCTAACCATAGAGACGTAGCCTAGAACATAGTCCCCCCCCGCAGGCCATCCATGGCCAAACACCTGGCTAGAATGACACCGGGTTGTGCTCCAGCTCTATCTCCCTGTCTGACCACATGGGCCTGTGAGTAGTAACCAGGAAACAGCGGCCAGAATCTCTCTCCCCTACTCCAGCCAGAGCCCCTTCGCACTCTCATCCAGTCAGAGAACAGCAGGGAAGGGCAGCCAGAGAGCGGGATGGGCCCTCTTTCACTGCGGAGTAGTAAATTTTCAGATAAATAAAATGTAACTTTGCAAATCTCTCTCTCCACAATGCATTTTTGCCACATTGGGTCACTTTTAAACATTTGCTCTCATTTAAAAGAGTTACCGGTGCTAATAGGTCATGCACAGAAATGTCACCTTTCTCACAACGACACCATGACAAAAAGAAGGAATGAAACAAGGGTCCGTGTTTGAAAGCGAACCTACCGACTGAATGAAATAGGAATCATGAAGAGGGTCCACAGACAAATGTCGGCTGAACTTGGACACTTGTGGCACTGAACTTCCATCATCTAACATCAGAGGTCTGTGGAGAGAAGGAGAAAAGATATTTTATCTCAGCCTTGTATTAACTGTTTGTCCCCTAAGTATGAGTGTAAGAAACATCTGAATCAGTGGCTGGCATCAGCTGGCAGCTTCTCAATGTGTGTGTCTTATTTTCTTCTGCTGTCAGGTGCTTTCCTGTCTTGTGTCATGGATGGTAAAGTGAAAAGCTACAGTGTCAGAGCAGCTTTGGATAGATAACCAAGCACACGGGACCTTTCATGTCCATGCAGAGGACACAGGATCTTGGTTTTCCAGGTCTTATCTGAAAGATCCTCACACGGTAAATGATGCAGAACTCTATAGCCCACAGAAGACAGAAAATCTGAAACACTCCCACCAGGATTAGAAGTTGCAGTTCCACAGAGGTCTAAGCCCAGTACTTCAAACCTGAGGCTTGGACCACCAAAGCATCCATCCCATTGATTTTCCTTTGCAGAGGCTGCAATATTTATTCTTTTAATAATTTAAATTAAGCGCTGGGAGGGGTTATATGACTAATACTAGAGAAAACCTATTACCTCAGCCACACTATTAAAGGGAAGTTCATTCTTAGCGAAAGCCCTGTCAAGCTACCAGATTCCAGTGAGACCCAATCATCCAGCAGAGACCTACCCAAGAGCAGCTTTCGCCTTTTCACCAGAGGTTTGAAAAGAAAATCTTTTCTCCATTCATCTTTGTGTGAATTTTTGCAATTTGCCTATTAGATCCAGTTGTCTCTTCTACATTCTGTGCTCTGTTTTGGAGTCTCATCCCCATTCTGCCCAAACATGCAACATAACCCAGTGCCCAAGTATTTCAATAAACCAAATTTCAGCTCAGTTAGACTGGAGTCTACATTTCATGGCAATCCAATCAGTATTACATACACATTTCACTAGAAAGGTAGAAGTCTGATGAGAAATAAAGTATTTATTAATGAATGGAATACAGAAAATGAATAGAATATATGGGAATGCAACTTTCCAGGTAAATTGCAACCTTAATTTTGGAGGACTGGGGGTTAATGCCAATTGCTGTTCCTCCATCCTCAGTGAAGCTTCCATTTTATACGATGCACAGTACCTAGCCCCTGAGTCCAGATGACACTCAGGAATGATTTAAAAAGTGACAAGTGATTATGGAGCTCTCGATTTTGCAAGGGGTGGGGGAAATGCAATACCTTAACAGGGCTTAATTAGTACAAAATGCTGAGCCCCCATTGTCTGAAAATCAGGTCCCTTTAAGGGGTCTCAAGCTGGGACCTTGAAAACTGAGGCAAACAAAACCACAAGACCCTTTTGAAAATTTTGGCCATAATTGATCTCTCTTGGGTACTAAGATACGGCCTTCATCACCATAACACTTGAGCACCCCACACTTATTTAGCCTCACATTACCACTGTGAAATGGAGAAGTAGCACCCTCATTTTGCAGATCGGGAACTGAGGCACAGAGAAATTAAGTAACTTGCTTAAGGCCACACAGGATGTTTGTGGCAGAGCTAGAAACCAAGTCCCTGTCCACTAACCTAACAACAAGGCCATCCATCCTTCCTCTCCTAAGAGCCTCTATGCCTTTCTTTAGATTGCAAGTGCCATGGGGCAGGGAATGTCTTTGTTCTGTCTTATACGGTGTTGGCCGCATTGCAGGGCTTGATAATAGTAACAAATAATAAATGAGAAAGAGGGCAATGGACAGCTGGAAGTCCGAGTGGAAAGATTTCTTAGGTGGAGTCCAGCTGTTTTACTCTGGAAAGAACAATGGGGAACATTTCAAATTAGTATCCGGGAAACTGACTATTTCAGGAAACCTTAGCACGTTATTTTTTAAAAAGCAGCCAACCATATTAATCTCCTCGAAAAACAGAACCTGATGCCGAATGGCAGACAGCTGAGCTTGCAAGGGGTTACAAATCCTCCTAACAATGAGCTGACCTATAGGTCTAACTTTATAGGTTAGCCCATTCTTTCTGCATCCTCTTTTCACTGAGTTTCCTCATCACTGCTAATATTTAAAACAAAAACTAATAGACAAACAGCAAAACCCAACATTTGCCTGGCTTCTCCCTCTCATTTTCTTGTTTTAAAGAGAAATTGGCTCTAGTTCTCCTAGATCAGCTGATTGGTTAGTCACGTAGAGCTCAGAAACACAGGAGGCCTAGAGGCTTATACCCATTCCATCTAGCAATAACAAGTGTGTCTTTATCTTTGTGCATTTCCATGCACTATCTACACTTTGTAAGTTTTGTAAGTAGAATTATTTTCAAACCAGAGAGGACTTCCATCTTCTAGAGGTTATGGTCAGTGCCTGACTTTAATGATGCTACAGCCTCTGTGCTTTGCCTAGGCTTGGCGTAGAACAGGCAATTAGCTTCCCAGACCTGAAGAAGAGCTCTGTGCAAGTTTGAAAGCTTGTCTCCCTCTCACCAATAGAAGTTGTCCAATAAATTACCTCACCCATCTTGTCCCTCTAATATCCCGGGACCAACATGCCCACCACTACACTGCATACAACATGGAAGCAGGCAGACAGTGCTTACCTCAGGGCTCAATATTTTATTAATTCTTTGACAGACTCCATGAGCTTACTGCTAGCTAACTGCAGTTCGAACCCTTCATCGGAGAGACTGCCTGAGTGGCTGAGCTGCATTGCCAGGACTTGGGCAGCAGGTGTCCAATGCTTATCCCTACATCTGCAATCATTCCTGTGCCTGCCTTGTTCCCAGCTTGCTCCACCACTGTTCCTGCTTTGTTCTCAGTCCTGTGGCTTCCTTGCTCCTGCTCTGCTCCAGCCCTGCTTCCCAACTTAGCTCCGGACTTTTGAGTCCTGATCCTCGGCTCTGGATCCTGGATCTTGGCTCTAACCACAAGGCCAGTCCACGACACATTCAAAGACAATGTCCTTTTTTAACAAGATGCTTTCATTTAAGAACCACAGCAAGCTACAAAGCAGAGAGCAGAGCCCCTTCCCATGTGCTTGGTATTCTCCTTGCCATGAGCCAGAAAAGATCATTCCTAGTTCCTTCAATTCGTCCTGTGTGACGTTATTGATATGAACTGGGACCATATAGAACATGTTTGCAACCAAGGTCCTGTAGTGGCACCAAATCTTAGGTAAAGGGGGTCATATAAGGTGTCTAAGACCAGGTTATGGGTTGCTGGTTATGATTATGCTGTCTGTGTGTCTGTATCATTTTGTAGTTGAAGTTATAAGTATTGGCTCTATACTGTCTGTATTTTGTATTTGTGCTGTGCTTCTGGGTGACACCGCAGACAAGTTGGTGTTAGCTCGGCCTAGCCTGCTTGATGGCCCATTAAGGAGAGAAGGCAGACACGCCTTGTGACTCAGCAAAGTATGCAGGGACTTGCCCATGTGACTCCAGACTCCATTTTGCTGTAATTTTCCACAGTAAGGACAAAGAGGTTCTTACATCTGGAAAAGCCTATATAAGGCTGATGCCTCACCTCCATCTTGTCTTCAATCCTGCTTCTTACCTCTGGAGGGACTTTGCTACAAGCTGAAGCTCTACACAAGGGACTGATGACCCATCCCAGCGGGGGATGTTCCCCAGAGACTTGGTTTGAACCTGCAGTTTACTCCATCACTGCTACAAGCCTGAACTAAGAACTTTGCCATTACTGTAAGTAATTGATTCCATTCAACCAATTCTAGCTCTCATCTCTACCTTTTTCCCTTTATGAATAAACCTTTAGATTTTAGATTCTAAAGGATTAGCAACAGAGTGATTTGTGGGTAAGATCTGATGTGTATATTGACCTGGGTCTAGGGCTTGATTCTTTGGGATCGAGAGAACCTTTTTCTTTTATTGGGGTGTTGGTTTTTATAACCATTCATCCCCAGGACGAGTGGGACTGGTGGTGATACTGGGAGACTGGAGTGTCTAAGGAAATTGCTTGTGTGACTTGTGGTTAGCCAGTGGGGTGAAACCGAAGTCATTTTTGTCTGGCTGGTTTGGTTTGCCTTAGAGGTGGAAAAACCCCAGCCTTGGGCTGTGACTGCCCTGTTTGAGCAATTGGTCCTGAATTGGCACTCTCAGTTGGGTCCCGCCAAAACTGCATCGTCACATCCTGATACACGGAAGTGCTTCCTCTCGTGTCTGAACGCTGTCACTGCAGCTACCATAGATCATAAATAGAGATGAGCTCAAACTGGAAGACAGGATCCACCTACCCATGAACTTGGAGAAGTTTGTATTTGGGTCTGGATCCAAACTTGACAACTCAGGCCCATCTCTAATCTTACACAGTCTTTATATTGAGGCAGAGAGCACAGACATGCAAGTTACAGAAGCTCTCAATAAGGGGTGAGTTCTCAGCTAACACTCAGAGCCAAGAATCAATACACCAGGTTCTCCTCTCACTTACTCCCCCAATACAGTGGTGTACCTTAACTGACTTCAGTGAAGCTACTCCAGATTTATACTGGTTTAAGTTAGAGTGAAATCAGGCCACATCTATCATATCAGCCCATCACTGTGGTAGCCAAGCACTTTGAATGAAGTTCACCCTCTGTGCCGACGCAGCCCGTTTCAAACCTCAAGATAAAGCCCGAATTTGATGCTCTGCACGGGGCGAATTTTACCCTAACATAGGCTTATTCCCAAGCATCTATTACAATAATAAAGAGCATGTCTCACAAGATGTACATGCCATCAATGACTTCCACACAACAGTAATTTACCCTTAAGATTATAGTTGTAGAAGCAGCATCCTAAGTGCAACCTGAACTATTTTATATGCATCCAAGTCCAGTGACCCTATTTTAATTAATTGATTATTTTAGTTAGCTAGGGCTCAATTCTGCTCCCGTTGATTTCAAATGAAGTCCATAGGCTTCAAAGGGAGCCGGATCAGGCCCACAGTTAGTTCAGTTGTCCCTCTTTCCGCTCACTCTGTATTACTAAAATAAAGGTCAGAGCAAGCTGACATGCTGGTTCTCTAAAGGCCACTGAATGAGGAGTGTCAGCAGGTCTGACTCAGCAGTTCTGCCCCATTCATTTGTTATCGCCATGGTGCCCAAGTCAGGTGACTTCCCACCCCACTCTGAGCTGAGCTGGTGTTTTTAATGAAGCGTGAGCATTATCTGTCCGTGTGCGCGCCACACCAGGGTACGTACAGTTTTCTCTTTATCCCAGCACCACTGGGGTTTGATTGGAGCTGGCCGAACAGAAACTGAATCAGCTGTTAGGGGAGATCAAAGTCAGGTGTTAATCAGCAGTGGTCCAGCATTCCACACTCCAGAGTGCCTTTCTTATCATGTACATCCCCCCGTTTTACCGAAACCCCAAAGACACGGGATCTGCCATGCAGAATATAGAATCATAGAAATGGTGGGCTGGAAAGGTCCTGTGCTGAGGTAGGACCAAGCAGACCATTCCTGACAGGTGTTGTTAAACCTGTTCTCTACAACCTCCAATGACAACGATTCCCCAGCCTCCCTATTCCAGAACTGAAACTACCCTTAGAGTTAGAAAGTTTTTCCTACTATGGAGTGGAATATCTGAATCAGAATGTATGAAATGACCTAGCTTGAAAAGGTTCAGGAGCAATTTGTGTAGTTAAAACTCATGGGCTTGATTTTCAGGTAGTGTTTCCGTGAACGGAACTGTGCACATTCTTTCACTGTCAGGTGCGATGAACAAGACTAGCTAGCGCAGCATGTGCATACGCAGTCCCCAACTAGCCCCATTATATCTGGAGGTATGTGTGCAAACAAGCACCTAATTCCATGTGCATCAATGCACACAGATCTGCTTGACCCGAATCAATCTCTATATAAGGTAACGGGCTATTTACACACCTACGGATGGTCCTGGACTGAGTGTCTCAGCCATTTCTGCTAGATTTTTAACCCTGTTTTGCTCAGGACACCAACCATAACGCAAGAATGCGTTCGTAGTGAGAAATCCTTCATCAGAGGACAGTTGACTCAAGCCTAATGCAACACTTTCACCGCAGACCAGGTGCAAACTGTGTATTAGCATCATGTCTTGCATCCATCGCTTGCCTGTTTCTTGCAGTACAAGAAAGAGAGCAGCGAAAATGCAACTACAGTGGGTGTGGAGCTTCTACCTTGCCACCGTGTTAGAATCAGAACGTGACTCCTCTTTGGTGGAAAGGGAATCACTGTGGGCTTCGCTGAGCCATTTACATGCAGCCTCATGGTGGGGGTTTTGTGGAGTCTCCCCTCCCCTGGGGAAGCTCCAGGAGGAATTCATATATTTTTAAGGCCAGATGGGACTATTGTGATCATCCAGTTTGACCTCCTCAATAACTCAGAGTCTAGAATTTCACCCAATAATTCCCCCTACCAGCCAGATAACTCTGGAGAACTCATCATGGAGCTGCCTGGCAGACTGGGGAGCAGCCACCCGTACACTCCCTGGTATAACGGGCCAGTTCTGCTGTCCAGCATGGAGGAGGGACAGCTGGTCGGTGCACTCAGAAATCACACTGAGAGACGCAGAGACTGCAGCTGTGTCTGCATGCTCTTTGCCTCCTTTCACAGCCTTCTCACGGATGCATCAGGGCTCCATCTGGGCCTGGATTCTTTGAAATCTATGGAAAAACGTGACCTTCCCATCTCTCGAACTGTGCATAAAACATAACGTGAACCACTCAACAGAAAAGCTGATGCAGTTTTTAACTGAGAAGTCCGAGAAGGACAAGCACAGCATTGCAATGCAGCGACTGTAGTTGGAAACCATACAGTTTGGCCTATCCAAGGAGATAACATTGCTGTAGTATCTGTCATATTCCCTGTTCTTAGCACTGACTTCAGCGGGGGCAGGCTCAAGGATCTTATGCTTCGGGCTAGGAAGTGCAACCTTTTCTCCCTTGCTGAGTCCTGCCTCGCTCGCTGACTACTTGTGTGCGTGAGCACTCACCGACGGGAGGAAGGGCTGCACGATCTAGGGAATGTACAGGCTTCGTGACCATTTTACTGCGACTTGCACAAAGAGCTAGGGAGAAATCTGGGCAAGCCCAAAAGTCTGTAGTCAACACCCATAGCCCAAGGCATTAATGATGAGGACTATCTCCATAGAAAATGCATAAAATGATCCATCTTGCTCCCATTGAAACCAGTGAGAGCTTTGCCCCCGATTTCAATGTAAGCTGGATCAGGCTCAAAGCGCCCATGACTCCCCTACATACAGTGCAGCCTAAAGTCACTGTGATCACTAAGGAGCAATACAAATTTATCTGCTTAAGGATTTTACCCTTCTTTATACATGGGCACAGAGCTAGATGCTGAGTCTGAGCTCCCCTAATGCTATCCTAGGGCTGCATGGCTGTAAAACCAGATATGGCCAAAGGTGATACAATTCTCCGCCTGTCACGCAGAGCTCCTATTAGCACTCAGGAGAGTCATGTGCAATACAATTAGGAAAGAGGGAAAATACATACATGGCAATGACAAAGACTGAACAAAATATAATGAAGGCTCTGGACAGGAATAGTGAGACAACTACATCTTTCTGATAGTCTGCATAACACCATTCAATACAACTTTACGGTTATCTGAGCCCGAGCTGGTCTGATCGCTACCTTGTTGATCACTTTCTGTTGTTGAGAATGATTCTGCCTGAGAGATACAACTTCCCGCCACAGGACTTCATTCTGTCTGAAAGGGAAACAGAAACATCCCCTAAGCACACAGACATCCCCACCCACAGGCCTGGCGTTCGCTGCCGTGGCTGACTGTGTGAGATTTTTATCTTTTCTTAAAACCCCAGATGCTGGAGACGTGATTATCTGAGCGTCTCAACCTTCATATTATATATATTTAAAATAAGTAGTTGGCCTTCCTGGTTGCAGAGAAAGCTTGAAAATACAACCCCAAAAGGTTCAACAAGAGTAAGGCAAATAAAAAGAATCCAAAATCATTTTGTGATTTCTGACTGGTTTGGGTTGGCAATACTATACTTCTTTCCACTTCAACTGAAATGGTACTCCTGTAAATTCAATCCCTCCCAACCCCAATGAGACGATATTATTGAAGGGTCATATTTCAAAGGGACGTCTCAAATTGTGTCTGCACATCAAATTGTCCACATACACACATAGCTTGTATGCAAACACAGGTTTTATGTGAGCAGTTTTATAGGGTTTCTTGAAAATTTGGCCTCAAAGGTCTTCATTTTAACACTAAGAACTAGTGAATACAGCACGGAGGCTCCATCCTTAGTGGATGCTTCTGTGCCTTCATTGTGCAGTGGTCTCAGAACAGCCATAATTCTCAGTGCCTTAGAACTTGGCACAAGTTATAGACAGAGCTGGTTGAGTAATTCATTGGGAAAAAAGAGCCAGCGAATACAGCCCTATTGCCCACCACTCATTTGTGACTGTATTCTGATACCATTATTTGTAGGTATTTGTGGAATAGTTTGGAAGTACAATTTTTCAGCCTGTGGGCTGTTTGCAGTCTGTTCATGTTGACTATTCACTTCTCATTATTTGTGGAATGTGATTTTAATTCATTGAATGCAATTTTTAAATTCCTTTTATAAATTCAAACCTGAAAGGAAGACCAAACCCCAGTACTTCATTGGACATAAAACAAATGTTTATAGCACAGAAGGGATTAATTTTAAAGATCGTATTGGATGTGCATGATACAATTCCCAGAGGTCCATAGGTCTTACAAATACTCCCCAGAGTTTGCAACAATGTCATGAAGCAGACCCGTAGGAGCAATGTGAATGCGATCAACTCACTGCTTCATGTCCTGCATTTGACACTCCATGTTCTCCTGCTGACTTCTCAGAATCTGGACTTCGTAGAGCAACCTGCTGAGATCCTCCTGGCGCATCTTCGTTTCCTCACTTTTCACAATAGATACCTGAGAAGAGCACATGAGGCAGAATTTACTACCGCAAGACGTTATGCACAGGGATAAGAGCTTTGCAATGGTTTCTAAGCAGGAGTATCAGCTACAGCCTGGGCTATTAAGTGATGATATATTGGAACAGGAGACACAGTTTTAAGAATCTCGGGTGGCCCCAAAGGGTCATAGCTAGGGGCACTGTAAAGTAAACAGAGGCTGAAGAGCATGAAAAATTCTTTAATAGTGAGGTCTATTAGGCTAGGGACTAGCATCCTAGTAGCTGTGGTGAAAGACCCATCACTGGAGTTATTTAAAACTGAACTGGACAAAAATGGTACTTTAAGGATCAATCCAACACTAGCACTAAGGAGATGAACTAGATGGTCTACCCAGGCCTTCTACATCCCTAATGTCAGCGATTCTAGGAAGTGAGGTTAGCTAATGATGCAAGCTTTCTAGCAGCCTTCCATCATCCTGCCCATTCCTCTAATGACACCATTAGACCCCATGCACATCAGCACCCCAAGAGAAGAGGTGCAGCTCTCATTCAATTCCCACCTTCCTTTTGATGTGTTCCAAGAGGTGTTCGTGGCCTTGTAGGAAATAAAGATGCTGGAACTCAGTGTCATCACGTTCAGGCTTGACAAGGCCACCCTGCTCTATATTTACCACTTTCCTGAAGCCATCTAAACGTAAACAGAACTGGTGAGAACCATGTATAGCATATAGATTGGGAAGAACAAAGAAGCCCAATGTTTGAATTAGCCTTCCCCACATTACCCACTGATTTTCAAGTGTCGTTTCCTTTTCCCTGCTCCTAATTTCTGCCTGACTGTTGTCCTAGATATTGCAAATATGCTGCAAGGAGCGAATCCTTCACTGGTTAGCTCACATGGTCCTTAACACGCCAGTGGCAGAGATGGGCCAGAGATGCTAATTTGTCTAGCCAAATATGCCTCAAACCCCAAACTGGAGGCACCTGATGCTCAAATGGTAGTACAGTCTCTACAACCAATTGAACCCGGCACCTCTCTGCTGACTGGGGCTGCTAATCAGTGCCAGTTGTAATGATGGGGACCCTTGTTTGTTACCGACTTGCCCATTAGCACTCACTCCACATGGGCTACAGAAGAGATCTTGGATAGAAACAATTTTTTAACCGAGGCTGCATTTAAACTGCTGGCCTACAGCTGAAAGGGCCATTTCTAATCCTCATGTAAACATCCACAGCCCACCTTTACTTTGTAACGCTTTTGTGAAAAATAAAAATGTAACTAAGGCTGGAGTTCATCACCAGGCAGAGGATGAAGCACCTCTGACATTCTATGTAAGCCCTCAAAATGGGACATACGCAGTGCCGAGGTGTTGTGCTGGCCTCTGCACAGGGGTGAATTTTGCCCCCTAAATCCAGCACCTACTACTGGGATATTTTGTTACCCAAAAAACACTCTAACGACACAGATCACACGTTCTGTAGTTGCGTGAGGATTTTTGGGAATGGGTCATGTGAAGTGCTGTTGAAACTTCAACCGGTGCTTCAAAATATTAATATCTTTCCGATGTATTAAAAATAAAGAAAGCACGTGATAGCGTGCTAGCAGCTAGTCACTGTTTGAGGCTCTGTGGGTGTTGCAGCTGGAAGTTGCAATTGAAGGTAAGCGGGTGCAGTTTTATTTACACAGAACGTGCAAAGTCCCATGTCTCCGAATGCAGCAGGAATCAAATGGGAGGACACAGCTTCTTTTACTCACAGTACCAAGAGCACCCATTTCAGCCTGCACCCCAGACCTATAAACCTCTCTCCAGGCTTCTTCCAGGGTCAGCTTTCAGCTGGTCCTTTTGGATCTCTCTCTCTCTCGCTCTCTCTTTTGTGCCTGTTCTCAGTTTCTTTGTTTTCTGCCTTCCCTCACTTCCCCCTCCCTCTGCCATATACCCAGTGCTTAATTTGGGCCAGGGCTTTCCGGGGCTGAGCCCTGGCACCTTTACGCTTGGCAGTTCATAGCCCTGGCACCTCGGGGCTTGCTTAGTCACTTATGAAAGCAGGGCCGCCCAGAGGATTCAGGGGGCCTGGGGTCTTCCTGCCGCCGAATTGCCACCGAAGACTCGGCACTTTGGCAGTGGGTCCCGGGATGGAAGGACCCCCTGCCGTGGGTCTTCGGGGCACTTCAGCGGTGGGTCCTGGAGTGGAAGGACCCCTGCCGCCGAATTGCTAAGAAGACCCGCAGCAGAAAAAGCTCTGAGGGCCCGGGCCCCACGAGAGTTTTCTGGGGCCCCCACAGCGAGTGAAGGACCCCGCTCCAGGGCCCCCAAAAAACTCTCGTGGGGGCCCCTGCAGGGCCCGGGGCCTGGGGCAAATTGCCCCACTTGCCCCCGCCTCTGGGCGGCCCTGTATGAAAGTAAAAAAATTGCTTGAGCCCTGGCACCTAATTGCTTGAGCAATTTTCATTGCAAATTAAGCACTGCATATACCCTTCCCCAAAATGATATTCAGCAAAGCTCCTGGGCAGGTTCATGCACTCCTTTTGCCTTAGGTCAGCCTTATGCTTACAGATATGTAAGCTATAGGGTGAGTTCACACTAGAG
Organism: Mauremys reevesii; assembly: GCF_016161935.1. NCBI lineage: Eukaryota > Metazoa > Chordata > Testudines > Geoemydidae > Mauremys > Mauremys reevesii. The sequence goes on along the minus strand of NC_052638.1, from coordinate 11,294,667 downwards.
AGTTTGAATCCCATGACAAGGTTTCACCCAGGTGATAACAATTGTTTACCTGCCATAGCGAAAAATACTCAATGAATCTTAAAATCTGTTTTTCTTTTCCTGCCCTGAACTGTTCTTCATAGTTTTGGCAAGCCTGGAAGTACCAAACTACTAGGAAGGGCTAGACCACTTCTCACAAAATCTCCACTCTGATTTTTTGACCAGAGAGATTTAGTAGGAGATTTTCAAAAGGTCAAAATCAGGTAGGTGCCATTGCCTTTCAGCAAAAGTTGAGCACGTAGCTGCCCTTTGTGCCTCTCAAAAATCTTTCCTTGGATGCTTGTGTTCACTGATCTAAAGCATACCTGGGTCTCTCGGATATTGGCCTAAACTATGAGGTAGGCCAGAATATGCTATATAACATAGGGGAAAATGCATTAAGTGACCAGCCAAGGGGCATATAAAAACTGGTTTTCTAACAAAAATGACCTCCTACTAATTACGGAGAACTGTTCTCAGTACAACCAAACCCTGGGCATGGGTGAAGATTGTGCTTTTAAGATTCTGTTGCAGGGCAAGAATATCAATAGGGTTTGTGAAAATTCTGATACAACATGATATATGCAGCAAATGACAAATTATGTGTCATCAGACTGACTGTAAGCCGAAAACTTTGGAATGGAAACTTTGTTTGTTTACAACGAAAGTAATCTGTGTGCTCGAATATGAATACAGCACAAGGAAATCTCACTCCTGTGTTCTGGTAACAAGCCTCTCTCAGGACCTATGAATTCATCAGAAGCTTTTAATCAATCTGCAGCCTTCTATAACAATTCTTTATCTATATTGCACAACCTTCTGTCTTGACAAGGGAAGGCCTTCGTTTAGACACATAATTCAGGCCACACACAGTTGGCACCATCTCATTTACATTATTGTACATTAGTTGCTGCAGAAATGCTAAATCTTAATATGAAGGCAAAATTATTTAAGAAAAAGAATTTAATCCGTATCATTTTTTTTTGTGTCCTTCACCTTGAGCCTCTGTGGAATGCTGAATCTCATATCTGGGTCTTGGCTCTTATACTTAAACTTATTTGTTATTCTTATGCTTATTTTATTCTCTTCTTTCCCAGAGGATGTCTCCATTATAGTGCACTCCGGTACTGGAGTTTTACTTACACATGTTCAGCTGCCGGACAAAGCTGGCCATGTTGTTGTGTTTGAAATACTTAGGCAGCACCTCCTTGGCAAACTGACCTTGATCGAAAACGTGGAAGCTGGTGCCATTCTGCAGAAAAGATAGGAAGAAAAGAAAAAGTTCACATGGTAGTTCTGGAATCCCCAAAGGCACGTGCGAGCCAGTGAAATGGGAGACGGACAGATGGAGTTAATTACTTAGAGCCATGACTGTCAAGGTGATCAGATACAATGAGGTTGAGATGCAATGGCGGGCGAGTATGGGGTAGCAGTGTGATCCAATGGGTAGGTTACTGAACTCAGGAAACCTGAGCTCTATTCTGGGCTCTGCCACTAGCCACTTCCCTGCTCCGTGCCTCAGTTTACCCAACTGCAAAATGGAGATAATGATATGGACTTCCTTTCTAGGGTACTTTGAGACGGACTGAGGAAAAGTTGTATATTATTATTGCATGGTAGTTAAACCTAGACAGATTGCTTCCATGGGACTTTGACTTTAAGGCTCCCTTTCTGCACAGATGTGAGTATGGCAAAGCCATGCATGCTGGGACGCAAAGTTGAGTGTATGTGCCAGCCAGCCAGAAGGTGGAGGAATTAACCAGGGTGCCATTTTGGACTTGATTCTGACTCACAGAGGAACTGGTTGCAAATCAGAAGGTTGAAGACAGCTTGGGTGAAAGTGATCATGAAATGATAAATGTCATGATTTTTAGGAAAGGAGCAGCAGGATAGGGACAATAGATTTCCAAAAGGCAGATTTAAACAAACTCAGAGAACTGGTAGGTAAGGTCCCATGGGAAAAAAAATCTAATGGAAAAAGGAGTTCAGGAGAGCAGGGAGTTTTTCAAAGAGACAATATTAAAAGTTTCAGAGTAGCAAGACTAACAAATTTATTTAAGCATGAGCTTCGTGAGCATCCGAAGAAGTGAGCTTTAGCTCAGCTCATGCTTAAATAAATTTGTTAATATTAAAAGTGTAACAGCAAACTATCCCATGCAAAGGAAAGATAGCAAGAATAGTAAGAGGCCAATATGGTTTCATCAGATTATTTAGGTAAATGGGATATATGCAAGTCAGCAGAGTCTGATGAAATTCATCCTAAGGCACTGAAGGGACTAGCTGAAGCGATCTCGGAACCGTTAGAGGTTTACCCTCAGGAACTTGGTGAGGTGTCAGAAGACTGGAGAAAGACAAACATACTGCCTATCTTTAAAAAGGAAAACAAAGAGAACTCAGGGAATTACAGACCAGTCAGCCTAACTTCAATACCTGGAAGGAAACTGGAGCAAATGATTAAACAATCAATTTGTAACGACCTAGAGGATAATAAAGACTGACCAGCATGGATTTGTCAAGAAAAAAAATCATGCAAAACCAACCTAATTTCCTTTTTTTTAACAGGGTTACTGGCCTAATGGATGCAGGGAAGCAGTAGACATGATATATATTGATTTCAGTAAGGCATTTGACACAGTCCCACATGACATTCTCATATGCAAACTAGGAAAATATGGTATAGATGAAATTACTATAAGGTGAGTGCACAACTGGTTGAAACACCATATTCAAAGTATAGTTATCAATGCTTTGCTACGAAAATAGGGAGACTTATGTAATTGGGTCCTACAAGGGTCTTTCTGGTAATATTCAATAATGACTTGGACAATGGAGTGGAGAGTATTCTTCTAAAATTTGTGGGGGAGGGGTTGCAAGCACTTTGGAAGACAGCATTTGAATTGAAAATGACCTTTACAAATCGGTCTGAAATCAACAAGATTAAAGACAAGTGCAAAGTACTACACTTCGGAAAGACAAATCAAATGCACAGCTACAAAACGGGGACTAACCGGCTGGGCAGCAGTAGCGACAGTAGAGAGCAACAAAAATGATAAAAGATTTAGAAAACCTGACCTGTGAGGAAAGGTTAAAAAACTGGGTATGTTTAGTCTTGAGAAGACGGGGGGCAGGGGGGATATTTGATAACAGTCTTTAATGTCTGTCATAAAGAGGATGGGGATCAATTGCTCACCATGTCCACTGAAGGTAGGACAAAAAGCAATGGGCTTAATCTGCAGCAAGGGAGATTTAGGTTAAATATTAAGAAAAACGTTCTAACTACCTGGCTAGTTAAGCTCTGGAATAGGCTTTGAAGGGAGGTTGCAGAATCCTCATCACTGGAGGTTTTTAAGAGCAGGTTGGGCAAACACCCGTCAGGGACGGTCTAGGTGTACTTGGTCCTGTCTCCGCGCAGGGGCTGGGCGAGGTGAGCTCCTGAGGTCCCGTCCAGCCCTACATTTCTATGACACTACATCTAACCCTAGATCTCCATGCCCCCATGCTCTTTGTTTAGATTATGCTTCGAGACAACTGTTGATAAGTCACAAATAGTATCCATGCAATGAAGACAGGGGAAGCTAAAACACGGGGAGTGGACTGGGATTCTCTGCTGTGAAAGCAATACGCACACAGTCCTTCGTGCTGATGTGGCTGCAGTTTTCCACTGCTGTGTTCAGTGTTGCCATTCATGGTATCACCTGGGCTTCCTTGTCACAGCCAAACCTATTTTCTACAAAATTAACAACCACCATGATTGGGTCTTTTGATTGTTTCATAACAACAATATGCAGAAACCATGTGGACACAGTTGGGTCCAAAATAACGTTTTTACTGACATGCAAGGCCTCTAGGGTGACCAGACAGCAAATGTGAAAAATCAAGACAAAGGGTGGGGGGTAATAGGAGCCTATATAAGAAAAAGACCCCAAAATCGGGACCGTCCCTATAAAATCGGGACATCTGGTCACCCTAAAGGCCTCTGCACATACAGTGCTGGCTGGACTGGTTTTTGGCACCTTCTAAAACACAGAACAAGTAAATGCCACTAGAGGGCTCACAAATGATTTGAAGAGATGCTGCCTTATTTTCTTATATGCTCCGTATTGTCAGTCAAGGATGGGATACTGCCAGATCCTACTGCCCTAGTCATTTTCCTTATGATTTCTTTGCTGCGGTGGCAGATCTCGGTGTCTGAATGGGGCTTCTCGACCCAGCCGCTTCCATTTGCTATTGCAGTTAAGTCATAATTACGGCTGATTCAAGACTGCCAAGAAAATGCATGTTCAGAAACATGCAAACAAATTCTGACTGGCGGCTCGGCTCAGCCATGTTTGATCCCCTTATTATTCTCGATTTGCAAATATTTATATAGATGGTTTTTTGTTCAGACAAATATTTGGGAAATGGCTTCCCTTTATTAAAATATAATAGTATTCAAGTATGGACAAGTGTATTCGCTAGGCATCATTACTTATTCCCCCTGCTATCCAGTGAGGGACCAGAAGCAATATCATGTGACTTCAGTGAGACATCAGGCACCATGAATGAGGAGTCAAAATGAACAATTTGCTAATAATCCATAGGCTGAAAATGATTCATAGCAACTTCTCTGTTGATACTTACTAATAGGTTAGCAGAAGCCAGAATTCGCTAACATACGCAAAGGTGAAAATTGCAATTTCACTCATTCACATGCTTAATAAAACACACCCCATTTAAAATCCTCTTGATGCTCTTACAGGCTGTAATCATTGACGTGATTGCAATATCACGGATTCAGCACTCTGATGTCACCGTACAATAGGTGGGCTAGAAAGAGGCAGGGGGAAGATCAAAAATAATAATGCACCATATGCAAGCGGGTCTGGAAAATTACAAAAAAAAAGTGTCAAGAAAAAGGGACTATTTCTAGATTAAAAATGTCTCCCCATTATGAAAGCTCTTCTTTAAAGTGAATTATGTATAAACCCCATGATAAAATGAAGTAAGGAAATGAGCCTATAACACAGGATTCATGTGGTGGTTAATGAACAAAATGTAACTTTCTGTTTAGAGATAGAAATGCAACTTACATCCCATCCCATGCATTTGGAATGAAAACTGTGCTGAACAATGCTCCCGTGGCTAAAAACACGACAAAGAGGCTGACATCAAAATATTTTTTTGTAAAGTATGCTTTAATTATAGTTCCTTTTGTGGAAAGTGAGTTTATAAACAACATACTGGATAATTCTCTGCTGAAAAATAAATCATGTCTATTTGAAACAACTGTTAACAAAGTCAAGTGCACAATATGATTTCAAAATGCTAGAGTCAAACGACATTAGTCCTTTAATTGCACTTAGCATTTAAAAGCCCCAAATGATAAACAGTAAGAAACATCACAAAAATAAAACAAACAAACCTATTAAAAATAAAAATAACCAAACTGCCAATAGATATGCATGTCACCGTGTCCACATACATACTAGTTCAAGTGCTTAGTAAAAGCGACTAGTGATTTGAGGGCCCAACCTGAGACCCTTTAAAGGAGCTTGATTTTCAGAGGGTTGGCACTTATTTTCAGAAAATCAGGCCCATTTAAGATGTCAAGCTGGACACACACAAAAAAAAAAACAAAAAAACCCAAGAAACCCCCCTCCCCAACCGCCACCACCAAAATCATTAGTCACTTGGAAAACCTTGGCCTCTCTAACACAAACAAGCATAATATTCAGTGTCCATAAAAGTCTCTCTAAAGAACATTCACTCTTTTCCAGCTAACGCTGGCAAGGTACTTTGAAAATGTAAAGTGCTAGATAAAGCTACAGAATATCATCTTTTAGATGCTTTGGACTTGTTTTTGTCCTGCTGTCCCATGCAGTTTAAGCGACCTCCGGTATTAGCTTTACTTACAGTGCTCCAGCAAATTAGATGGTTTGTTTCAGGATCTTCCACCAGCGTCCACAGTTTAGTCAGGAATGCTGGCACATTACTGGAGTATCCATCCATTGCCAGGGAACTGGGTGAATCTTGCATCATTTTTCAATGTTTTAGTTACACTAACTCCATCTCTTTCAATATGCCTGTCTTGCCGTGCGTGTGGGTCAGAGGAAGACTGAACCATTTAGTTTCATCCAGGTCCAGCTGAGAGTAGACCCCCACTCAGTCACATCAGCAGTGCTGTTCACACTCTTAAAAACTCAGCACAATGCAACGGCATCACCAGCCCCAGAGAACAATGCACAGAATTAAAATGCACTGCAGCCGATCGCACAATGCTGTGAATAAACATGCAGCGTCATGCAAAGAGAACACACGCTGTACACCTTAGGCTGGGAGGTTAACAAATCACTGGAATGAATTAAGAAAACACCTGGCTGGCACGTTTGCAGGATGGCAGGAAGCACAGACGATTGATTGTGAAGGTACTGAGTTTAAACATTAGTTAGGAGCTCCCTGTTTTGAACACTGGCAGCCCCAGATGGGCAAAATCAAGGCTGGTTTTAAGCGTGCCAAACCTTAGTCAGGCTGGGCAAAACCAAAGCCGAGTCCCACGTTATCTGAATCCCAGAGTTCAGTGAACTTTGGATAAACAGCTCTGGATTGGGTGAAAATAGATGATGAAAATAGATAGGCCCCGGGTGCCACAATCTGCTTTATTATTATTCCAGGTGTTTCACCCACTGCTAGTTATGAGCAGCTGGATTCATTTGCCCCAGACTCTGAAGCCCTTATTCATGTTGGTGAGCACTTACTCACGCGAGTACTCTCGTTGGCTTCCATGGGACATGACTTGTTGCTCACTCGCACCACAATCTCGCCCTTTATTGGTTGTGTTAACACAGTCCACTACATGCTGTTTCCTGGGCACTGGATGACAATGTAATCAGAGCCCAGGATCATTTCAAACCAAATCAAGCTTTAAAAATCTCTCTCCAATATACACCAGGGATCTCTGACCCATTCGACTGATGAACACACACACATCATCTCACATAGAAGTGGGACTGTGGGATATTTTGTTGAAGTGAGAAGTAACTCTCACTCCTGAAAGGGTGAAAGCTCCCTTGTGAAAAGACTGAGGAGAACGTGAGTGTCATTAGCATTCGTGCTTTTCCAAAGTGATGCCAGGGATGACAAAGGCACAGTTAGCTCGGAAATGGTTTTCTTTGAGGTCTTCGCATGAGATACTCAAACCATCATCTGGAAATTGCATTTTGCTGCAAGGAAAAGAATGCTCAGCCAGGAAGATTAATAGGGCATATGCGTTACTATTTTAAGGGTTGTTTCCCTGCCTTTATTTTACACTAGAAATTCAGGCCCTATCTAGGATGGAAGGTTTGCTGACTGGAGAACTAGTGAAGTGCTGGCACAAGAGCCAAGACAAGGAACATTGGGAATGGGCTGTTAGTCACACTCTTTAAAACGCTTTGGTTTTTGTACATTTTTGCTAGCACCTATTTAACTCAAATGACTAATTAACATTCTGGATAAATAAAGTCTTTGTTAATGTTTCAACAGCCTCACCCCTTCATTTAAGGTGTTCTATGGCACCTAATACTATGAGGCCCCAACCTGGTTGTCCTGTGGATGTTATCACAATGTAAGTGGTAAATAAATAAATCATCATCACCACCCCCGAGGTCCTCCAGAAATACCCAGAAAGAGCAAACATGACATTCCTGATGTTTCTAAGCTAATTAAAAAGCCGGGGAGGGTGGGGGGGAAACCCATAAATATCATGCTTTCTTTATATGTAATAAACAAACAAACAAAGCACTAGCCCCTTTCTTTTAAAACGCTTTGCAGATTGTCTTTAAGTCTAAATGCTCCATTTCTACCGCAAAGCAAGAGAAATTGTGCTTTCTACAGCAGTCGGGCTGGGGTTGGAGAGAGAACGTTCCTGTGTGTGTCTGAATGTGAGTGTGTAAGTAGTACGGAAGCAACAGAAAGAATCTGCGATAGCCCGAACCGATACCCCAGGTTCACCCGTCCTGCTCGGAAACACGTCTGTAATGTGGCAGAATCTGTGGCTCCAGAATAGGCCTTATCAGCCATCAGCAGACCCACAGATAATTTGAAAGGGACAATCCGTGAAAAGACAATCATCCTCGACTGTGAGGGATTCCTGATGATGATGATGTAGTATGGGATGTGGTTTTTGAGGCATTACCCTAAAATCTCTGAAACTCCATTCACTTGGAATCTTTGTATCCGCATATTATTTTTTTTTTCAAACTGGCTTCAGTCGAAACAGGTACGTCACTGAACTACTGTCGGTTTCCAGGGGTGACGTTCTTTGGTAATCTTGAGAGTGTATCGTTTCAGACTGGGGCAGTGTACGAGGAAGGTATCTACCACTTCCTGACTAACCACACAGTAACAGTGAATCTCTGTTAGATTGACACACTTCCTCGCCAGGTCTATGAGCGAGGCATTCAAATCGTCCGAGGGGGTCGTGTGGAGCACCAGCCTGGTTAAGGTCCTGCTGTAACTGCTGGTGACAAACCTCACCTGGTGCACCATGTACGTAAAAGTATTCAGTTGTAAAGTACCCACAGGCATATTGGGCTTTAGGATGCGTGGTATCTTCCAGGCAGGGACTGTGTGATCAAACTCCAGGTCTACACAGAGTTGAGGATGCTTCTGGATCACGGCAGCCCAAAGCTCTTCAGAGATGACTGGAATATATTTGTCCAAGCGCTCACAAAAAATATCTAAGCGTGTGAAAGCCCCTCTCTCTGGCTTGATCAGTTCCGCAAACACATCGTTAGACAGGCTGGCATAGTAGACTCCCAAGGTAGACAACTTAGGACACACATTCAGAACCTCTCGGATGGTTTCTGGCTTCACGTTGCAAACCAGAGTGCGGTTGTTGATGAACAAGCTGCGCAGGTTTGGGCTGCTGCTGGCCAGGAGTCCCACAAGCCCGTCATCCAGGGTGAACGGCATTCTCCGGAAATCAATATGCTGAAGGTCTATTTGGTTCTCTCTCTGGCATATCTTTCGTATGCTCTGCAGGATGTCCTGGCCAGAGTAGAAATAAGGGTTCTCCCCTTTGCACATGATGCACAGCTTCTGCAGCTTGTGGTTCTGCCCGGCCAACATGTCTAGAATGTGGGTGACGTTCTTCCGATTTATCTCCTTGGACTGATCAAACACAATCCTCAGGTGTTTGATCTGGCTCAGGAACTGGTGTAAACTCTGCAGCATGCCCTCCTCGTTCTCCGAATCACAGCTGGAAGAGCATTATGAACACAATTAGCTGTTTTGCTGGAGCTGCAACAAGTGAACACAATGTCTATAGTTTGGCTCACTGTCCTTTATTATTAACTTATTTATTATCTATCTCCTCCACTGCCTTAGAGATCTGTTCTCACTTGGTTTAGAGGATCAGGCACCAGGCTGGGAGTCAGGGGACCTGGGGTTTACTCCCAAGCCAGCCACTGACTTGCTGTGTGATGCTGGACAAGTGACTTCCATGCTCTTTGCCTCTGTTTCTCCTCTCAACCCTTATCTGTCTGTTCTATTTAGATTATACCATCTTCAGGACGGACTCTCTCTATGTGTTTATACCGTGTATGGCACAACAGAGCCCCATCTCTGGTTGGTCCACTAGGTCCTATTGTAATACAAATAATAGATACCAACAATACAATTAGTTACGGGGCTCGATTACTATGTACAGACCGAGGTGAGTTCCAGTCCCATGGAGCTTACATTCAAACTCTCTTTTCACTCCGTCTCATACACTAGAGCTCGGATCACCAGCTTCAACAGCACCATGACAATCATTCCAGTGACCTTGGCTGAAGCTTTCCCTTTGCACCTGAATGTGGCCTAGTGTTACAGAGCACAGGAGTGGAATTCAGGGGCTATTCCCAGCTCTGCCTGCTGTCCCGGGGCAAGTCTCTTCCCCTTTCTGGGCTTCTGTTTCCCACTCTTTAAAATGGGGGTAACGACGCTGGCCGCCTTTGTAAATCCGTGGACGAAAAGTGCTATATCAAAGCTAGGTGAGGATTATGATGATGGTATCTCCTTGACACTTTTCAAAGCACATTTAATGCCACGACTTATCCCTTTCCTTGACTTATGATTCTTAATGTGTTCTTTAAAAAACAACAATGGTTTAACCCTATTTTCTCTACCACATACACAGCCGCTACTTGTAGGAGATACTGTTACTTACATAGTTGCATAGATTAGAAAGCCCAAAGGGACCACTGTGACCATCTAGCCCAGTGGTTCTCAACCTTTCCAGACTACTGTACCCCTTTCGGGAGTCTGCTTTGTCTTGCGTACCCCCAAGTTTCACCTCACTTCAAAACTACTTACTTACAAAGTCAGACATAAAAATACAAGTGTCACAACCACACTGTTACTGAAAAACTGCTGACTCGCTCACTTTTACCATATAATTATAAACTAAATCAATTGGAATATAAGTATTGTACTTGTATTTCAACGTGTGGTATATAGAACAGTATAAACAAGCACGGGTGCTGGAACAATTTGTATAGTGGGGGTGCTGAGAGCCATTAAACCAAACTGTAAACCCCGTATACAATGGAAACCACTTCAAGCGAGGGAGTGCGGCAGCAACCCCAATACCACTAGTTCCACCACCTCTGTAAACAGGGCTAGCTCAGTGGTTTGAGCATTGGCCTGCTAAACCCAGGGTTGTGAGCTCAATCCTTGAGGGGGCCACTTAGGGATCTGGGGCAAAAATCAATACTGGGTCCTGCTAGTGAAGGCAGGGGGATGGACTTGATGACCTTTCGGGGTCCCTTCCAGCTCTATGAGATCGGTATATCTCCATATATTTAAACAAGTCATTGTCCATATGAAATTTTAGTTTGTACTGACTTCGCTAATGCTTTCTATGTAGCCTTCTGTAAAACTAGGCAAATATCTAGATGAGTTGATGCACTCCCTGGAAGACCTCTGCATACCCTTGGTTGAGAACCACTGATCTAGACTGACCTGTATAACACAGGCCATAGGACTTCTCTGTATTAATTCCTAATTAAACTAGAGCAGATCTTTTCGAAAAACATCCAATCTTGATTTTAAAATTGCTAGTGTTGTTCCAATGGTTTATAAGTATTCACATCTATAGGCTGTAATCAGCAATGCGGTTTTTGAATGAAGAACAGTGCTTTAAGATAAATAAGTTGTACTGCAAGATTTATATGAGATGCTGTATGCTTGACTGCACAGACACCTATAAACAGTAGAAACTACCTCCTCTCACCTGATCTCTGTGAAATGCCACACGGAGCTCGTGGAAACAGCTGCGGCCCAATGTTTGCACACTTGGAAGGCTGTGTATCTATCTCGGAGAGACAGGTAGTAAAATATATGGACAAGGATTTCTTCCGGGATGTAGTTCCAAAATTCTGATCTTGGAGCAGGCATCTTTCTGACCCAACAAGCGGCAGCACCGAGAACCACCTTCCAGACTGCAAATAATTCCCTAGACTACCTGGTGCAGAAAAAGGAAACACATTAACCCAACCCTAGTTTGATATAATGCTATTACAGCGGGTCAGAATTTTTTCTTACATTTTGAAAATTTCACCATAATTTTGACATGTGTAAAACAAACATTGAGGTGGCAAAGTTTGCAGACAATACAAAATTACTCAAGACAGTTAAGTCCAACGCAGACTGCAAAGAGTTACAAAGAGAGCTCACAAAACTGGGTGACTGGGAAACAAAATGACGGATGAAATTCAGTGTTGGTAAATGGAAAGTACATTGGAAAACATAATCACAACTATACATATAAAATGATGGATTCTAAATTAGCCGCTACCGCTCAAGAAAGAAATCTTGGGAGACATTGTGGATAGTTCTCTGAAAACTTCCACTCAATTTGCAGCAGCTGTCAAAAAAATCTAACAATGTTAAGACCCATTAGGAAAGGGATAGATAATAAGGCAGCAAATATCATAATGCCACTATATAAATCCATGGTACGCCCATACCTGGAACACTGCTTGCAGTTCTGGTCACCCCACCTCAAAAATATATATTGGAATTGGAAAAGGTACAGAGAAGGGCAACAAAAATTATTAGGGGGATGGAACGGCTTCCATCTGAGGAGAGGTTAAAAAGGCTGGGGCTGTTCATCTTGGAAAAGAGATGACTAAAGGGGCACATGAGAGGTCTATAAAATCAGGAATGGCGTGGAGAAATAGTGTTATGTACCTCTTTGTGTAACAGAAGACCCAGGGGTCACCCAATTAATAAGCAGGTTTAAAACAAACCAAAGGAAGTACTTCTTCACACAACGCACAGCCTGGGGATGCTGTAAAGACCAAAAGTATATCTGGGTTCCAAAAACAATTAGATGAGTTCATGGAGGATAGGCCCATCAATGGCTATTAGCCAAGACAGTCAGGAATGCAAACCCATGATCTGGTAAAGCCTCTGACTTCCAGAAGCTGGGACTGGATGGCAGGGGAGGGATCATTCGATAAATTGCCCTGTTCTGTTCATTCCCTATGAAGCATCTGGCAGTGGCCACCATTGGAAGGCAGAGTATTGGGCTAGATACCATTGAGGTCTGATCTTATGTTCTTAAACACAGAAAAGGAAGTTTAGACAAACTTTGGCCAATTTCCTTCCCCACCCACTCCATTTTTTGACCAAACATAGAAGCTGGTTGAAATTTTTTGTGAATTCCAAATTTCAAAATTCTAGAAAAAAAAGTGAAACATTTAAAAAAAAAAGTGATTCTTTTCCTCATTACCAGCTCTAAACACGATTAACTTTATATAATGCATTATTTAAAAACAACAATTTTCTACACTGATATTCAAACAGATGGAGGGATTTAGCTCAAACTGCAGGGAGGGGGGAAGAAACCCTCATTTTGGGGACAAAGGCCAAGCATGAAAAATGTAACCCAAAAGTTGAATTATTCAGTGTATGGCAAAACAAGGCGTTATAATGAAAACTAATTTGTGATTTTGACCACAGCAGTTATGGGACGTATACTGAAATGTAAAGCACAAAACCACATGTACATCTCTGCAATATTATTTCTCAGTGCTCCTTGGAGTATGCTCTGTATCCAGCTACTGTACTACTACACAAATAAAATAAACTTACCAGGAGTAAGTTTTTATTTGACACTTTTCAACTTTCTTAACAACAAAGTGGTGGACTTTAAAATGAAAGGCTAAAGTCTTTAAAATCTGCAGGTTATTTCCCTTTCAGATTACAGCAGCAGAATTGCCAATTCTCATGATTTTATTGTGAGTCTTGTGCTATTTGGTTCTTTTCTTGGTGCTCCAGCTCCTGGAGTCATGTTATTTTGTGAGATATTCAGCTTTCATGTGAACAAAAAGGGAAATTTCTAATCTTAAAAATTCAAAAATCAGAAGCCAGAGAAAGATCTCTTTCTCTCTCTCTCTATATATATATACACATTTTTAAAAAAAACTTGTAATGTTAAGCCACTCATGATTGTTTTATGCTTGAGGGTGACAATACTGCAGCAGCCATGCTCTCTTGTCAGATATCCCACCTGCTTATGCCCTGCCTCTCACCCCATTACTGACTGCCCAGCAATGCGCTCCTGCTTCCTGCCTGGGAGATGCCTTCTTGCTTCCCCTGTTTCCTGCATATGTCTTCTTCATTATCTCCGACAGCTCACCCTCAGCAATCCTACTTTTAGCTCAGATGTAATAAACTCTCTCATTATTCCAGCACTTGCCTAAGTACTAAACTACTCATCATCACTCCTCCCCTATACACAACTGTTGTGATTTTATCATGAGCGGTGGTTTTCTTAAAGCCCCAGTTCCTGGAGTCATGTGAAAATCTCAGCTTTCATTCACAACATTTCCCCTCCTCCCCACCAGGATTGCCCAGAAAAGCTTGAAAGCCTGATCTAGGTGCCTCCTAGAGGCTCAGAAACCAGAAAGCAAAGAAAAACCCCACGTATATTCCTTTTCTATAATCTCATTATCTTGGGACTGGCAATACTGGCTCCTCGTTACTTTCCTGCAGAGTCTAAGGAGTTAATGGCCTGTTCTCGGGAAGGCTCAGCCGGGTGGATGCGCCACTCGCCCTCCCCCAGGCTTTGCTCCCCGCACATGGCCCCGAGAGGCGCCCAGGTCTGGGCTGTGCGGCGGTCCCAGCTGCCCCGCACCCGAGGGCGGCAGTGGGGGTAGGAGGAGCCGATCAGAGGGGCGGGTCGCCCCGGCCCAGCCGGCCCCGGGAAGCCGGCGCTGCGGGGCTGCCTTAGCGAAACACGGAGCAGCTTTTCCCGCCTGACGGGCTCTCCGGGCCGGGCCGGGCCTGGCCTGGCCTGGCCCCCCCCGCATTTGTTCCACACCGGGGAGCGGGTCGCTGCAGCTTCCCGCGGGGGCATGGAGCAGCTAAGGGACACCCGGCTTTAGTGCCTCCCTCCCCGGGGAAGGGGCACCGCCTACCCGGCCAAGCGCAGCTGTTCTCCCCCCGGCCTCGGTCACAGCTGCTCCAGGGCCCCGGCGGATCCGCCTGGCCGCCCCCGCCGGCCGGCTCCCTGGCAGAGGGCGGAGCGGAGGGCGGGCTCCTGGCGTGGGGAGGAAATGGCCCTGCCCGCCCACCAGCGCACCGCCGCCCGGGGAGTCACCCGCCGGCTCCCCGGGAGGTCCCTGGCTGGGCCACCTCACTGGCGAAGGAAAGAGTTGCCAGGACCAGAACCGGACCCCGCTCAGCTTTTCTGTGACTCAGAGACTATCGGGGTTGGAAGGGACCTCAGGAGGTATCTAGTCCCACCCCCTGCTCAAAAAGAGCAGAGCTCTGGGGCTTTTCACCCACAGAAACTGATCCAACAAAAGATATTACCTCACCCAGCTGGTGTCGCTCATCATCTGGAACATACTGACTTCATCGCTGTGTGCCTCAGTTCCCCCCTCTGAAAAACAGTCATTCCCTAAACCAGCCAGCTGAAGCTCTGCTATCTGAGCCTCCTTTTTCAAGGAGCTGCCTGGTCCTCTTAACCCCTGACTATCTGAAGTCACACGACAGACATTGCACAAGCAGTTTTTAGAACTGGGGTACTGCTGTATTGCTGCCTTCACAGGGCTGCCATATAAGAATAGGTTTCAGAGTGGTAGCCGCATTAGTCTGTATCAGCAAAAAGAACAAGGAGTCCTTGTGGCACCTTAGAGACTAACAAATTTATTTGGGCATAAGCTTTTGTGGGCTAACGCCTACTTCATCAGATAATCTCAAAGTGCTTAACAGACGCTATCAGACAGAAGGTACTCGAAAAAGACAAATCATAATTGTAGTTCTGAAAAGGAAGTGGCAAGCTCTGGATCAACTAATTAAAGACTCAAAGGGCTAGTCTACACGGTGGGGGTATCGATCTAAGATACGCAACTTCAGCTACGTGAATAGCTTAGCTGAAGTCGAAGTATCTTAGATCAATTTACCTCGGGTCCTCACAGCGCGGGATCGACATCCGCGGCTCCCCATGTCGATTCCGCTATCGTCGCTTGCTCCGGTGGAGTTCCGGAGTCGACGGGAGCGCTTTTGGGGGTCGATATATCGCATCTAGATGAGACGCGATATATCGATCCCCGAAAAATCGATTGCTACCCGCCAATACGGCGGGTAGTCTGGACGTACCTAAACATTAACTAGTGTCTTCTTTCTTTTTTTTTTTCCTTGTCTTTTCACACAGAATTTTACCTGCTCAGCAGAACTCTCTGGAGAGAAAGTTGATGTTTAACATTTGTCACCAATACTCCTGTTGAAAATTCACCTTGAGTTATCAGGTGGAAATAATAGGCTAGTCGAGTAGTCTGCACTTATTCATGAACCCAGCTGTCTTCGTTTCTTATGCATAAAGCACAGAACTCCTGGGTTCTCTATCCAGCTGTGACACTCGCTGCTTGACCATTGTTAAATCATTAGACCCATATTTTCAGAAGTGCCCAATAAGTTTGGGTGTCCAGCTTCAATGCCTAGGGACCTGATCTTCAGAAATGCTAAGCACCCACAATTCTTCCCAATAGGCGTGTAGGATGCTCAGCATTTGAAAAATCAGATCCAAGATCTCTAAAATTGGGGCATCCAAACCTGAGGCACCCACAAAAGGTGGCCACTTTTGAAAGTGGGGGCCCTACCAAGGCTGTGCCGTAGTGCCCCCACAGGGCCGGCTCCAGGCACCAGTGTAGGAAGCAGGTGCTTGGGGTGGCCAATTCAAAGGGGCGGCACGTCCGGGTCCCTCATTCCCTCTCTTTCTCTTTGAGCTGCCGCCGAACTGCCAAAGAGGAAGCGAGGGAGGACCCGCTGCCGAACTGCCACCGAAGAAGCGGTGCGATTTAGCTGCCGCCGAAGTGCCGCTGCTCGTCTTTTTGTTTTGAGGCAGCAGAAAAGCTGGAGCCGGCCCTGTGCCCCCATCTGTGAAACAGGGATAATAATACTTACCCACCCCTCATACGAAGCTCAGGCCCCAATCCTGAAACTGGATCTGCATTTGGCATTCCTCAGTGCCCATATGTAACTTCCAGGATCAGGGCTTTACATTGTAAAGTGCTTTGAGCAACTCGGATGGCAGCTGCTGTAGAACTGCACGATTCTACTATTCAGTGTCTCCAAATGATCTTTTTGTGCCAAGAGGGAATGTACTTCCTGGGGTGGGGTTACTCTATGGAAGGCGAGTCTCAAGAAATCCAATCAAGGAGTACAGGTATACTAGGAATCCCCTCACCTTGTATTAGCACAATGTCCTACACAACAGGCTTAATCCTTTCAAAAACCAGGTCATTTTTGTGCTTAGTCTTAATCTCCAAACCAAGGCTGCTGCTGCTGCTGCCAGGCTAACCTACCCTATGGACAGAAAGTTCTGAGACAAGAATTCGCACCATCTTTCTATGATCTGAGGCTAATTAATGTAGTTGCCGCCTATCCTTCAAGTACAGTTAGGTTTTAAAAAGATAGACGTGGGACGAAAAGATCAGACCGGACTGCTACATCATATCAGACAGCAGCCGAGGAGCCATCTATGAGCCAGAGAAGATGGGAGTGTACCTGGGCTCACTTTTACAAGGTTCCCTCTTGGGCTTAATTGGGGTAGATTAAGAGGAGGGCGTAGTTCACCTGTGGGGTGTTTGGACTCTGCTTGCAGGAGCTCAGGAAGTTTTCCCTTGCAGAATTTTTGTCTGGCAGGCTGTTTCCAACAGGCTCCTTTTCCTTAGCAGAGAAATCTGTTAGTTCTTCTGTTGTTTATTTGAAGGTATGTTTCATCAGGGGGAGGGATCGCTCAGTGGTTTGAGCAGTGGCCTGCTAAACCTAGGGATGTGAGTTCAATCCTTGAGGGGGCCATTTGGGGATTGGTCCTGCTTTGAGCAGGGGGTTGGACTAGATATCTCTTGAGGTCCCTTCCAACCCTAATATTCTATGAGTAGGTGTGCTTTGTGACAGATTGTATGAAAGAACTTCACTGCAGCACAGGCTGGTTGCAATCTTGGCACTAATGAGCTCAAAATAAGGTTGCTCTGATCCTGCAATGAGCTCTGTGTTTGTACAGCTTTGTTCCAAGATCAGGACCTTATTTCCCTGCCAGTCAATAGCTATTATGAGTAGGGTACTCCAGGCTTGGAAGCCAAAAGATTCCTCCACATTCTATGTGAATTCTCTGCATTTTACTTTGCAATCGTGCATTTTAAGAGATCTCCTCCTCCTCTATTTCTGCCCACTTCATCTTAAGCAATGCCGACGTTCGTCTCTTCCCAAGAAGTTTAACAAATACCTAAAGTAGAGCTGGTCAAAAATTCTCCATCAAAACTGTTTTTACTGATGGAAAATAGGGATTTTGATTAAAGTAGATTTTTGGTGAAATTGATTTTTTTCTCAAGAACATGAACAAAAACTTTTCAATTTTTTGACTGAACTATTTCAAGGTTTATAAAAGATTTTGCCAAAAAGGCAAGATTTTCAGTGGAACCTGCCCCCCATTTTCTGACCAGCTCTACTTACAAGCAAACATGACTTCTAAAGTTCAACCATTCAACCATCACTTCAGCGATATGAATACATGCTGTGAGGCCCCCTGAATGTTGTATGTTCCAGTGCGACTCAGATCAGTGTAGCAACAGTACCAAGTGTCTCCTACAATGGTAATTTGAAAAACATGCTTATGATCAACATACGGTTAAACCCTTTTCCTAGGCACTTAGCCTCAAGACAGCTAGTAAGTAATTTGCACACTGCTTTTAAAATAAATGCTGCACATTTCTATAGGAGAAATATGAACATATTAATATATCATGCACCTAGGAAAGCACTCTAGTTAGGAAGAGGTTAGATCGTAGCACCCTAATCACTGAACAATCACACTTTAAATTGAAGCATAGATGTACCCTAAGTGATTAATCCAACACCGCCTGGGAGGTCTGTGGCAGAACAAGGAACACTGGAGACCCAACTTTGGTTCCTTGCTTTGCCACAAACCTCCTATGTGATGGTAAGTGAATCTAGGGTGACCAGATGTCCTGATTTTATAGGGACAGTCCTGATTTTTGGGTCTTTTTCTTATATAGGCTCCTATTACCGCCCCCCTCAATCCCCCTCCAGATTTTTCACATTTGCTGTCTGGTCACCCTAAGTGAATGGCTTGGGTTTCAGGTGTGATTATAGCAGGTACTCCCATTAGCTTTAATCCAGCTAATGAGGGGGAAATAGCAGAGAAGATATGGCAGCATGGGGTTCAGCGCAGGCTACCTGCCTGATTACAAGACTGGGGTTCCTGGCCTGTGTCAGGATCTGTGCTGCCATGTCTTCACTGCTATTACCGGTATTACCTACACTCGCTCGATTAAAGTACACCTCCCTGTGCTACAGTTACATCTTAACCTGCATCCTCGGGGTATGCCCAGACGGCAGTCTCTGGGCATATCGGAGCTACGTGGCACAGCTGAGCTTTAATCTAGCTAGCTCAGGCCCCAGACTTGGCAGCGGGGGTGGTCCCGTGAGTATTACATAGGGATCCGAGTGAGTTTGAACAGCCTGCGCTGAAGCTCGCGCTGCCACAGCTTCACCAGTTCGGGACCTGAGCTAGCGAGACTAAAGCGAGCTCTGGTACGTCGCAGTCGCACCCTGTGACAGCAGCCTGGATGGACACGCACGTCTCAGTTCCCCATCTGTACAATGGGGATAATAGTACTTCCCAGCCACACAGGGTGCTGTGAGGTGCTCACTAAGGGGGGCAAGGGATAAATACCTGAAATAAAAGTCATAGTCAACAGGCATGAGCTTTTCTCCTTGTCAGTTACATGGACACATTTAAACAGCTGCTAGCTTATCCGGCCTTTATCCTTCAAAAGGAGCCCAAGCAGCGCATTCTTACCAGCTCCTCAGGCTTTGCACTACGGGGCTTTCCCGTCACTAGGGCTGGTTCAAAATGTTCCCTGTTCCTTTGCTCCCCTCCACTGGCAACTGGTTTTATACGTGGATTGCTGAGTCTCACAGCTCTTTTCCTGGGGCTGTCTCTCTGGGTTGTCTCTCTTTCACTACGCTCCCGGTCTGCACAGATCTGCCAAGCCGCCCTCTTCTTTCAGAAAGAAAAGATGAGCTCCCTGACCGCCACCAGATTAATTTCTCTGACTTCCTGGGTTAAGGGAAGTCTGTCTTCATCTCCGTTAGCAGATGTTTCGCAGATACTGAATCCCTGCTAGACATCTTGATGTCTTGGGCAGTCATTGTTTATATGATATCTAGGGCAAGGAAAAGTATTCAAACAGAACTTCCTGCTTCAGTCACTATGCGATCAGTATCTTGCCTGCCAAGTTCCCTGATATCTTTTCAGTCTGTACAAACAGTCTTATTCCTACAGGGGCGAGTTCTCTGCAAAAGCCAACCTGCTGGCCAGAAACTGTTGCCCTTATCACACAAGTAGCCGAAGGCTGGACTAGTCGGGGGGCCTGGTCTTGCAAGGTACTGAGCTCCCTCTGCCCCCGTTCAAGCCACCAGGCAACAGGAGCTGAAGGCACTTTGCAAGAGGCGCTCCATGCCTTATCGGATTTGGAGCCTAGTAAGGCAACAAGAATTTAGCCCAACCTTAGCAAACTATTCTCTTGTATCCTGTCATCGCCTTGGGCTGGAGTTCTCATAAAGACCCAGATTTAAGGTCAGAAGGGATTGTCATGATCAGCTACTCTGACCTCCTGCACATTGCAGGCCACAGAACCTCGCCCAGTCCCTCCTGTCATAGACCCCTAACCTCTTTCGTTATAAATCAAGTGCTGCCAACTGGTGATTTTATCCTGTCTCTTGAGGTATTTGGTGCTGCTCTGAAAGCAAAGACCCAGCTGCTGAGGTTATATGAGGACATTAGAATATCAGCTTTCACGCTAAAAGACGAGGAAGCTACTAGTCCTTGTGATCTTAGGGAAAAGCCCAACAACCAGCAAGCAAATAACCCAACATGTATTTTTTTAAAAAAACCTCATGATTTTTAAGCCACTCCTGATTTTTTAGGGTCTGACTCTCAATTTTTGAATCATGGTGTTGGCACTACAGCAACACCACAGCCTTACCTTCGAATGAAGAGGCCAACAAAGCTCCTCTATCATGACATTGAGAACAATCCATCAGGTGTTCAACACCCATCTTCTGCTGCCTGGTTCCTTAGTTCTCCAGAGAGAGAGAGAGAGAGAGAGAGAGAGAGAGAGAGAGAGAGAGAGTGTGTGTGTGTGTGTGTGTGTGTGTGTGTGTGTGTGTGTGTGTGTGTGTGTGTGTGTGTGTGTGTGTGTGTGTGTGTGTGTGTGTGTGTGTGTGTGTGTGTGTGTGTGTGTGTGTTGGGGGAGAAGACAGAGGGGACTACTTAAAACAATTGTATGCAGAGAGAGAGATTACAGGATTCTCTTCTGAATCCCAAGTGCACTCCTATTCCACGGTGACCGGACTCCCAGGGGAGCCAACTGAGGTTACTCAATTAGGGTGAAGTGCAAAGAATGGGGCAGACAATCCACAAAACAGCTTCTATAATACCTCACTGGTTACCCAGAAGCCAACAACACAGTTCCCTTAAAGTAACCCAGCCTCAGGCCTCCACCCCGACACCAAAGTCAAATATGCTGAGGATTACTGAAAATCTTATTCATTATATAAAAAAGTTCTACCAATCCCAAAAGATCGGACACATTACCTCCCAGGTTAATGAATACTCCAGATCTTACCCAAATACATGCTTACAGCCAATTCTCATTAACTAAACTAAAATTTATAAAAAGGAAAAGAGAGAGAGAATTGGTTAAAAGATCCGTATACATACAGACATGAGTACAGTTCTTGAGATTAGCTTCATAGTAGAGATGGTGAGCTTTGTAGCTGCAAAGAGTTCTTTCAGAAATAGTCCATAGTTTATAGTTCAATGTTCATAGTCACGGTGATTCCAGATTAGGACTAGAGATCTCAATCTTGGGTTTAATCTTCCCCTGCATGAAGCATCAAGCAGATATGAGATCAAAAGGATCAGGACCCTAGACATTCTTATACAGTTTCAGGTCTTCTTTGGCAACTCGGAGTCCTCTGGCGAACAATAGGCAATTTTGGAGATTTTGAAGTAGACCTATTTCCTAAGCATCACCAGTAATTAGCTGCATAGATTAACATATGGAAATATATCTATTAGGCAGTCTGTCACAAACTTTAAAGAAACATCTAGACAATGATATTATTTCACCCAAGATTCATCTAAATGTTAATACTCCTTTTTGATCTCTGAATCAATAGATACAGTGACAGACAGGAACTGTCTGTTTACATGGCTAACATTTTGCTGAAAAAATAACTTTTTAGTGAAAATTTTCATTTAAAATAGGTGTGAACCTTTTTCAATATTTTCCCCAAAACATCAATTTACCAAAACCCAAGTTTTGAGCAAATGAAAAATGTTAATAACCAGTTTAATAGAAAAATTGCGGGAGAATTAAAATAAAAAAACTCAAGAAAAATTAAAACAAAAATAAGGGGTCAGTGTCAAACCCTTTGAAACTAAAACAACTTCAACGTCTGGAATTTCTTTCCCCAAAATAGGCTTGCATTTCTCACAATCCTGGTCATTTTTTGTGGCTCTTCAAAGAGAACATGATTGGGCCCAAGAGCAGGACTAGGGGATGCACTTTTCTACAGTTCCCTGGTGTGATGTGTATGTTCTATTTTTATGAGGAACATAAATGATTATACGTCGGTGCACACAGTTCTGCATTCACTGTGAGGCATGGAAAGCCATTTCACATCAGAGCAAAGAGATCTCCTTAAACTCACAACCCTAAACCCACTTGATTGGTTCACTGAGTCATCTGATGAGAGCAGACAATTCCTTCTTTCGCAGTCAGTTACAGCCTTCTACTGCTAACCCAGGCACATAGGACTGGCAAGTGCTCTGGCCAATAACATTGATGCCTAAACCCGAAGGGGAGGTACAACCCCAGCACACAGGGAAATGCACTTTCTCAGACATACAGTTTGATCTGAGCCTCAGTGCCCTACCATCATGCCAGATTTTACCCTTTTCTGTCTTAAAGTCCTTACAGTCCTTGCTACTGGTGTTAGGATTACAGCACTGCCAAATTGGGGGGCTGGTGTCTCACCTTCAGCTGCTTCTCAGTAAAGCCACATGACCAGGAGGAATTTTTAGTGACTCTTTCCCTGCTGCTGTGCTCAGAGGCGGAAGTGAAGGGCATCTGAAAGCGTGAGAAGGGGTGTCTGGACAAGGTAAATTACTATGAGTTCTAGGAGGGTGTTTTTTGGTGGGCGTGACATTTAATGTGGTTTTGCTCTGATCAATCAGCTGTGCTTGCTGCAAAGAAAAATCTGCTGCCAAGAAAGTTGTCGCTTCAGAGAGCTTTCCCTTTCGCCCCCCAAATTCCATCAACGCGAAACTTGTCACGAGACCCAAACCAAATGGGGAATTTGTTTTTACAAACTCGTTTAATTTAAAATTAGCTCCATTTCCCCCCTATGAAATCATAAGTTAAAAAAATAAAACCCAAACCAAATCAAAACAAGGAAGCAGTTTTCCAGGGTCACCCGCCCGTCGGTTAACTTTCTGGCCTTGGAAAAAAAGAGTGTTTCATCTTTTGGAACAAATATTTTGTGATCTATCAGTCTGACACAGGGGCCTGAGTCTTTCTGGTGCTGTGTCTGTTGTCTGTAAAATATAGGGCCAAATTAGCTGCTGGTGTAAGTGGGTGAAATGCTGTTGAAGTCAATTGAGTGGCACTCATTTACAGCCGCAGGGAATTTGGCCCAGAGATTTTTAAACGGGACAGGCAGGTATTGCACATGTGTGATATTTACCCAACTGACCTTTTCAGTCAAGGAAAATCAATGCTGGTGAAAATGGGCCAACTTAACAGCCCAGGATCTTGTCCATTCTACAGAACTGGCATTGAATGAGCAAATCCAGTGCAAACTTCTCGGAGCAGCCCCAGAGCCTGTTTAATGTGTGTCCACCAGCTGTTTGTAGCAAGAGGTGGGGCTCAGTCTCCATGAATCATTTCTTTGCTTCCTGCTGGCAGGCCAGCAATGCTAGCGGTGGGGTGGCTTTCTGTAGGGTGACCAGGCAGCAAATGTGAAAAATCAGGACAGGGTGTGGGGGGAATAGGAGCCTATTTAAGAAAAAGACCCCAAAATCAGGACTGTCCCTATACAATCGGGACATCTGGTCACCCTAGCTTTCTGAGACAGGCATTTGTTTACTAGGAACTAAGCTGAGACTCCCAACACTCATTTCACATGGGCCACTGAATTCATGGAGATTTTTTAAAGTCAAGATGTGTTGCTGAAGGAAGTCTCCACCCTATTTCCACACTATATTTTTTCACATATTAGTAAACCAAATCCCACTGATTTTAATAAGCCAATCTGCACTGTATCGCTGATCCTAACAGGTTTGCTGGAACTGTTACTATGGCTACCTTTCCCTGCCTGAATCTGTGTATTAACAAGCCAGGATTAAAAATATTTTCATTGGCGGAGCTCCTAGAAAATGAAATGCCACTCACTGTTTATACCAGCTGTTGGGATACTATGCTGTTTGCTGGGATTATGGAAAGCTAGGATTATTACACTGTGCAAAAGCTATTAACAGAGCATCCTGCTACAGGGAATATTATGCTGCATAGCAGAATATTACCCCAAGTGAATGGCCTCACTCTCAGATCAAAGGGAGAACTATGATGTTTCCGTTTGCATTTTAATCAGGGACCATCTTTTTGTTCTGTTTGTACAGCGCCTAGCACAGTGGGGTCCTGGTCCAGGACTAGGACTCCTAGATGCTACAATAGTACAACAGATATGTAAAATAATAGTAAAGGGAAATAAGCTAGTTTGATACATAATTTACTGTCCTGAAACACAGTGTGACAAAATTCAGGTAAAAAATCTTCTGTTATAACAACTGGAATGGGTCTCTATTGAAACTGACTATAGCAAAGAACTGAGTCCCTGCTTTTCAATTTGGTAACTAACTTGGATATTTAAACTAAAAATGACAGCCTGTGTTAGTTTTTTTCTTAAGTATGAACTGACAGGTGACAGATGCAAAAGGTAAGAGATGAGGCAGGAAAGATGATGAATTACATATTGTACAGGTGTACCTACCGGGTGGGATTTTCAGAGCGCTCAGGCCAACACGGAATGCTTTTGAGAAACCCACCCACTGTTGCTAATAAGTTTTGTGGTCATGGAAGTGTGTTCTGTGAAAAAGATGCAAGGGGATGACAAAGTGCTGCTTACCTTCAGAGTTGCTTTTCGCATGTACAGTGTAATTCCCAGATTCCCCTGTGGAACTTCCAATCCTTCAACCTAGGAGAAAGTTTAAAAATCCCACCAGCTGACTTGTGCTGAGAGCCAACATAAAGAAAACTGGGCACGTGCTCTCTCAGTGACAGCAGAGAGTGCCAGGATTAGAGCTGAGGGAATATTTTTGACTAACTGTAAAACTGCTGAAAAATGGAAAAAATATATGATTAAAAAAAGAAAGTTAGCAGATCTGGTTTCAACCATTTCAAGTGAAATGTTTTGACTTTTTGTTTTTAAAGAGTGGTTCATTAAAATGGGTTTCATTTTTAAAAGCGAAACCAAAAAGTAAAACACACCCAGAAAGAAACACCAAACTGATTTTTTTGGGGAGTTGAACTAAATTGGTTGACTCAAAATGATTTTTTTTTCCAATTTGGAAACCCCAAACAACTTCAGTTTCAGTTTAAATGGAACCATTCACTCTCTCCCCCCCAATCCCAGTTCAGCCCTGAACCAAAAAATATATTGCTTGTTCAGTTCTAGTCAGGATACCACTCACCCCTTCTGCACCTTGTTTTCGTTTGGGTGTTTTGGTTTTTTTTAGGTTTTTTTTTTGTTCATGTGGAAGTAGCGTGACCAGATGTCCCAATTTCATAGGGACAGTCCCGATTTTTGAGTCTTTCTCTTATATAGGCTCCTATTACCCCCTACCCCTGTCCCGATTTTTCACTTTTGCTGTCTGGTCACTCTATGTGGAAGGTGACCTATTTCTTTGCAATTTAAATCACACTCTTCTTTTCTCTCCCCTTCCATATACCTAATTTCCTAAGAAACTCTCTTTGGGTGACATTTTCAAAAGCACCTAAGTGACTTAGGGACACAAGTCCTTGGGATTTAGACTCCTAAATCACTCTGGCAGTTCTGAAATTTCCATCCTACATACACACAGATAAGCACCTCTAGACAGATCAATAGATATTTCAGCACAGATCTCAGGACTGGTTGTTATTTATATTTCAGCAGTGTCTGAATGCCCCAGTTGGGGACCCCTTGTACAAACACATGCTGAGAGATGGTCCTTGCCTTGGAGAGCTTATGTACCCTACTGATTAGTGTGTGGTACATTCCCCCCCCAATGCACCCAAGCCAGAGAGGAGACGATGCTGTTCCAGCCCCCAGCTAGCAAGCCTGGCTCTTTAGCTCCCAGCTCTGGGGTCCCAGGTTCTATCCCTGGTGTGTTAGAAAAAGTTAAACTAGTAGCTACAGAAAACAAAAAGTGCAGTGTGCCTCGATCAGGTTATTATTAGATACACGCTCTCCAGTAGCTGAGGCTTCCCTTCTGCATTGGCAGGGGCTGGACTAGATGATCTGATAGGAATTTTCCATCCCTAGCACCTATGATTTGCAGATTGTTTTGCCTGGAAGTTTTGGTGCATGTTTGTGTGGTTGGTATTAATGTTAGAATTAGCCAACCAAGCTATAGTAGTGATATGAATAAGATGGGAGACTAAACAGTCTTATCATTTGAAAATATATGAGATCTACCAGCCATCTCTGGGGAAGGCTGATAGAATGCAATGCAAAAGGAACGTTTCTACGTATCCTGGTGATGCTGATCAAAACGTACCAGTGTGGAAACAGGATCCCGAACTGCAACTACATCCATTTATAAAACGGTCTGTGCAAAAGGAGGGAGCCTGTTGTGTCATTCGGGATTGATCTAAACCCCTGCTGATGTGGGGGCAGTATTTCCACTGACCTCAGTTGGGGTTGGAGCAGGCCGCAGCATGCCAATACTTGGAACATCCAAATCTGCCAGGTGTCATGCATCTCACACCAGACTGACGTGATGAAGCTATGAACTGGCCACTTTATCTACTCTTCTGACTGCCAAGTTTTCTTCATCTCATCTGAAACAGGTTCACTTAGGAAACTGTGCCTGACAATGATGGAGAGATGTTATCAAATTTCCTCTCTGCATGGGGTTGATATTATCTGATTGGTGTTAATAAAAACATTGCTGATAGTTGTGGTTTGTTCTTCAGCAGTTAAGCCATACAGTCTGCAGCTGGTTCCTATTCCAGGTCATGCAGTTGTTCATGGCTTAAATTGGTTTTGCTTTGGAGATGATTCCTTTGTATTTATATTTAAGAAGCACCTTCACAGAAGCCCACCTTCTGAGAGCTTGCCTGACTCCTGGGCCACCCACCACAGCTTGCTGCCATTGAATGGCTTTCCCAGCAACGCACACTGTAAAGCTAGGACTGTGGCAAGAAGCATATGGAGGGTTACAAAATGCAAACCTAGTGACAGTCTCACAGGGAATTTCAGGATTATTTTAAGTGGATTTTTTGCATGACCTTTTATCAGACATTTCTCTGGTTGAAACTGTCCAGGGGTAAATGGTTTAAGATATAAGAATGTCACAACAGAGGAGCAGGGGAATTTAGAGATTGAAAGTAGTAAATTCCTGTCCTCCTCCCATTCCAGGAGTTCAGCCATGCTGAAAGAGAACTCAGTTCAGTTTCATCCCCTGGGCAAAGCTGACTCGGGCTCTCCAAACTGGCTGACTTGGTGGGTTAGCCAAGCCGGGCAGTGTTTGCTTTCAGGACCCAGTGTGCTATATTCACTGAGCCAGGCTCCACCAGCGTGAGCTCAAGACACTGTATGACACTGATGAAGGTTTCTCATGGTGGAGATGAGAGTACAAAGAACTAAATCCAGCCTCCTCTTTGCATTATCTAAAGCCTTGAAGTGAAATCCTGGTCCCAATGAAATCAATGACCGTCCTGCCCAGTGCCTTTAATGGAGCCAGGATTTTACGTTTGGATTTTTATTTTTTTGTGCAGAAGAAAGGAGCTGAGTTTAACCACCTCTCATGCTCATTAGACCTGATGATTAGAGGCCTGATTGGTGAATTCTCAGCAGGTTCTCACCTTTGAACTCAGGGTGTCTCTGAACTAGAAATCTATCCATCGGGGGGACTTCAGTGTAGGGTATCGAATGACTCTTTCTTTGGTGCACAATGTTCAATCAGTCTTTGCTTTAAGAGATGATGATTATAAATCCCCTAAAGGCTACACTTGCTTTGCCAACAATCTCATGATTGTTAGTGTTTTTTCTTGTATAACAAGTTTTCAGCTAGAACAACAAAACCACCTCCGACTAACAGACTTGTTACAAACTTTGCTGTGCTTTGTGTGTGTCGTGACTGCTTCCAGAACAGACCGTGCTCACATACCTGGCATTTTAGGTGCTGAGGATGGCAGACAGCTCTGATCTCTGGATTGGCAGCGCTTATCTATTCCTCCAGTCGACATCTGAGAAGATTGTCCTGCCCTCTCTTTATGGAAGCTCCCACCAGAAATCTAGCGTGTTCAAGGCCCTCAAATTGGCTTTAGCAGGTACGTGTCATTGGAATACAAATGGAAATGTCACAATGTCTTATTTCTTTACTTGCTACATTCATTTTTAAGGGATTTGGTGCTTGGGGAAAGGTGACAGATTCACAACACAGGGAATTTTTTAGGAATCTAACTGCAATTTCATGGGTCATATCCCATCCTTTCCTATTCATTTAATTGAAGACTGTAGACTTTTCAGGGCTTTTACAGAGAAATTCAAGCCATGATTCTCCAAGGCTTGAATTCAAGCACTGAGGCAATCAGACTCCTTGCACCTGCTGGATGACTTACTGTCCTATAGTAAAGTGAATCCTTCTCTCTCCTTTTCATTGCAGCACCAGGTAAAACTGAGGTCACACTGGTTAAATCAGAACTCTGCATTGATAGCATCAGACATAGACACAGATATGTGCACTCCATATATATTATTCATAAATTATTTGTGCTACAACAGCATCCAGAGGGCCCAAACGAGACTAGTTGCCATTGCGTTATGTTTTGTGTAGACACATAGGAAAAGATTGTAAACTCTTCAGAGAAGGGACTGTCTAAATAGACAAGAGACAATGGGTGGGAGAAAGGACGCATTAGTCCCATGTCACAGATGGGAAATTAGTGCACTGAGGGATTAGGACTCCAGTGGGGCTACTCACATGCTTAAAATTAAGCATCTGCTCAAGTGTTTTGCTGGAGCAGGATCAGAAAGCTGAGCACCCTGCAGGATTGAGCCCTAAGGGTTGTGGCTGAGTGGGGAATGGAACCCAGTTCTTCTAAAACCAGCTCTAATCCAGTGCCTAAGCCACAAAACCATCCTTCCTTTCTCATGACCACCCTTCCCAGTATCTTAGGTGTTGATATACCGGAGGGAAGAGATCGCCACTATTCTCAGGTTCCCAATCATTATCTTTTACACTTGGATCACAAAGTTAGCAAATTGCTTAGGAGTCCAGATTTATTTTTTTTTAAAACAATCATTGAAACCAAGACAGGACAATTTTAGCCCCATCCAATGTCAGTGGCATTTCAACAGAGAGAAATTTGGTCCAGTCTGACTTTTCCTTGCAGTAGACCAGAGCAGCTGGCTACAACACTGACCTGACTTTTTATTCCTGGATTCACAATTGCAGCCCAGTGATGAACCTCACTTACCCTGCATTAGAAACCGAGACTTGTCAAGTGTGGGAAATTCTGGGTATGGGAAAAATTACCAGTGAAAAAATACCTGGGGCAAATGACCGATGATTTCTATTGGCTTCCTTTTATCAAACATATTGAGCCAAATCCTTTCCTGGTGTAAATGGGCACAGTTACATTGGCTTCGGTGGAGTTGAGCCCATTTACACCATCACAGGACTGGAGCTACAAACAGCAGAAGCATCTCAGCTGTGATCCTTTGCAGCCTATTGAGTCCCTGGGTAACCGTTTAAACCAGCAATCACATTTCATGAGTATCTTAGTGTCAATCATTTACTGTACAACCCACTCTCCAGTGTGTCCTTTAACTGGGTTTCTAGAACTGCAACCTGCCTTTTCTTACCAATCTAACAATATCGGGCCAGATTCATTGGCACGCTCCAAATGCTTTGTGCTCCTCCAGCGATACGGAGCAGCAAACAACCTGGCTCGATTGCCTGGTTAGGCCAGGTTTATGGATTAGCTAAGGTGGTGCAAAGCAGCCAGATTGTACTGGTGAATCTGGCCATAGATGGGAACAAGAGCTCTGCCCATTTCTGTATGAACAGCACTGCATTCTGCACTGTACAGCCTGACTTAAACAGGGCATGAGACCTGGGTATTCAGAGCAGATAATCCCAAAGTCATCTCCTAAGCAACAGCCATAAAGATAACTTGTATGCAGCTCATTACAACTTTCCGGGTTTGTACACTACGTGCTTTA
The DNA here is from genome assembly GCF_016161935.1 of Mauremys reevesii. Taxonomy (NCBI): domain Eukaryota; kingdom Metazoa; phylum Chordata; order Testudines; family Geoemydidae; genus Mauremys; species Mauremys reevesii. The sequence continues at coordinate 11,264,610 of NC_052638.1, read as the reverse complement.
CCCAGATCAAACTCTTGTGCAAACTTCAGTTGAATCAACCTCTTTATACTCCTGATAAATGGAATGAGAAGGCAGAGATACAGGGCAAAGGGCATTTATTAGTAATAACAGAAAATTCGAATGCCTCTCTCCCCAGATGTCCCAGTCTTACATCCGTTCCAAACTTGACCTTGTGATGCAACCTGAAATGCATAAAGGATCTCTGTGGTACATCACAGCAGGGCAAAAGCCTCATCGTTCACGTAAAACAAAGAGATCCTAGAGGTGCCAGGGCTGAACTCGAGTGCTCTGGACTAATGGGGCACAAACAGATCCACTTTGACATAGGCTGCTGACCGGAGACTTCGCACAGATATTTGTTACCTTGATGTAGCTGATTGAAATCAACCCTACATTGAGAGGTGGGTGAGGGAGGGGGTTGACTTTGGCTAACTACATTGAAGTAAAAAATATCCTTGCCTTGTTTGCATTAGGATTTTACATCGAGTTAGCTATCTCTGTGCAACAGACACATCTGTTTGCAGTAAAGACAAAGCCTCAGACAGAGAGGTTTTAGATATAGGGTTTATTTACACTGGCTGAAATTTTCAGAGCTGCCTCAGGGATCTGGATCTGGACACAGTTCCAAAATCTCAGCCACTATGTATGAAGCCAAACACAAGAGAGAGAACAAGAGGATAAAAGGATGATTTCACAGAAGGTGCACGACTTAAACCTTACTAAGGGTTGGTCTACACTAGAAACTTTTGCCAGTACAGCAGTGTCGCTTCAGTGAGTGATTTTTAATGACATTTCTATACCGGCAATAGCCCTAGAGAAGACAAAGTCTTTTTGCTGGTATAGCTTATTTTGTTCAGGGAACACTAGACTGGTGATGGCAGTCATATCGAATAGCAATACTGGCAAACCCTTTCTAGTGTAGGCAAAGCTGAAGGAGGATTGGGGTTGCAAGCAGGAAGCTGACAGGTAAAATACTCTGTGGGATCTCACCTATACCTTTATCTCGACAGCAATCTGGCCAGTGGGAGAGGAACACTCCCTCTTTAATCTCCTCTGAGGTAAAGTCTACCTGCCCCGTAGTTAGATTTTAAAGTTAATTCACCTGTTTAGCATAGTTAGTTTCTCCTGTTGGGCTTGTGACACCAGCAGAATTACCTGTTGCTGACACCCGGTGCAGCTGTACGTGGATGGTTTAACTGCAAATAGGACAAACTGAGCACACTGGATTTCCTGGCTGATTGCAGCGCCTCTGTTTTCAGCAAATGTATTTCTCCCACTGCTGACCCCTGCTGTTAGTACTGGGTAATTGTGCTGGTGCCCAGAGTGCACCCTGCATTGTACATTAGATATAATGAACGGTCTCTCCCTGTTGCAGGGAGTCAACTAACCCCACTGTCTGTGAACTGCAATATTAATGGAGCTCTAACAGATTTAGCTGTGAGATAATTTGGACTGAATACTTCAGTTCAAATGGGTTGCATGCATAGTACATGGCCAGTTAAAGCTTACCTCTTTTCTCCCACTTTCAAATACAAGCTCCCCAACCCAGAATAATTTATAATACAGTAAAAAAACCAACCAAACACACACAGAGAAAGGCTATCCAGGCACAGGTCTGTCACCAAACGTTTGAGGAGACATACAGTGAGTCACCACCCAGGCAGGGTTCATGTTGACAGTCTGTTTCATGGCAAGAAACTGACTCTGCCCGCCATTCTGTGCCAGATTCCACAGGCAGCCTGCATGGCGTCGACATGCTCAAAGTGCACTGCAGTGAGCCGCACCTGATTATCCAGCTTAAATTCTGCATGCGAGAGAACTGCCGCAAATTCCTTCGGAGCTACCGGGCCGGGTTGTTCCGGGAGTCTCTCCAGAATCACCTCCAAGTCACCCTGTCAATGACAGCCGTACCTGTTCAAGTGGAGCTGAAGGCTGGCAGCGAGCAGCTGGACCGCATGCTGAATGAGGAGGAGCGCTGTTTGGACTGTATCTACAAAGAAAAGGTACATTCGAAGGAAGGATGGTCCGGGGGTTAGGGCCCTAAGCTTGGACATAGAAGACCTGGCTTCAAGTCCCTGGTTTGCCATGTATTTCCTGTGTGATCCTGGGCAAGTCACTTAAGGCCAAATAGATAAAGATACTTAGGACCTAAAGATGCAGGTAGGTGCCTAGTGGGATTTTCAGCAGTGCCTAGGTGCCTAACTCCCATTGAAATCCATGGGAGTTTAGTGACATTTTCAAGTTAGGTGCTTTTGAAAATGCTACGAGGCACTTAAATACCTTTAAAAATCTAGCTGTTAGCCTCTCTTGTGCCTCAGTTTCCCATCTGGACAATAGGGATAATAGCACTGCCCAACCACACAGGGGAGCCGTGAGGTAAATATATGAAAGGATGTGAGTAGCTCAGACGTTATGGCAATGAGAGCCAGGTGAGGACCGAAGATAGATAAATGACAGCCAGAATATTAAATATTTTGCATGTAATACTTGACACTTCTCCAGATCCTGGGGTCTCAAAGTGCTGAACAAGCATCTATTAAAGCGCAGCACTGCTGTAAGGCAGGAAATTCTATTATACCTGTGTATGGAGGGTAAACTGAGGCACAAACAAGGCTGAATTGCCACATATGTGAACCAGGAAGAAAGCCCAGCAGTGCCGTGGTTACACTCGGGAGACCATCTTCCCCGATGTTGCTTTTGCCTCCCCTACATCCCCTTTGAAAGTAGCATTTGGAACAACTCCTAAAAACTGGGGCAAGCACAACCACTATGAATCACAGGTTGGCAGCATGGTTTGAACTGGGACCTTCAGCACCAGGACACAGACTTCTAAAACCTGGGCTGGTAACAGTAGTAGGCTGCTATCCTTGATGTGGATCCCATCCAGTTGAGAGAGATGCAAGTTTTGCATGTGTCATACCAGCAACTGGCTTTAATGGTCTGGCAAATGATTGCTCAGCGTTCCTGAATGGTTTCCAAACCTTGCTAATGATAATAGAAGCTGCTGTCTTGGGATCTTCTTAGCTCACTAGAGTGTAGGGCCTCTGAAATAGATTAAATAATTGTATTCTGTCTCCTGTTCCTTGCCTCTGTGCTGCCTTTAGATGCTTGTTTCACCTGGAATTTAATGTGGACTAGCTCAAAATGGTAGCTACTAAACATCTTCACTATCCCCAAAACCAGATACCTATTGTACCTACGAGGGGTGGGGGAGGAGGGCGTGGGATACATCTCTGGATTGCTTTTTTGCATGGAAATGAAAGGCAAACATGTCATTATGGGAGATAACAAGAGGCTATATTATGCATGCTGTCAGTTTTTGCCTGCTGCTCCTTTCCTAATCTTTTTGCTGAATTAGCAGATAAGCCAAGAAAAGATGGACTCATTCTCTGCTCGCAAACCTGACTCAAACAGTGTAAATCTGAAAACCCCAGCAACAGAGCATGCTCTCACCTGTGTGTTTGTACCTACGTGGTACTAAGGACCATTAGCTGAAAGGAAAGACTCATCTTCACTCTAATGTGTAAACTAGTGGTTAAAGCAGGGCACTGAGAGTCCGAACTCCTGGTTAACTAAACTAAACTAAAATAGAATATTTCAGCCATTATGACATGAGACATGGTGGTTGAGGTTCTGAAGAAAACGAAAGAGAACTGAAGAACAGTTCTGCAGAGTACAAAAGCTTGTTTCTCCCACCAACAGAAGTTGGTCCAATAAAAGATATTCCCTCACCCACCTTGTCTCTCTATATCCTGGGACCAACATGGCTACTATCACACTGCAAACGACGTATCACGACATGTCAGTAGTAGTAGTGACTTCTGACAGGGTATGAAATAATGGAAAACTAACAAAAAATAATATACAAATGAAAAAATAAATTAAAATAAATTTGGAAATGACATTTTGCCATTTTGAAACAAAAGTTTTCCTCAATCACAATTATTTGGAAATTCTGTTTCATGACAAATTTAAAAAAAAATGTTTGTTTCGTTCCGGTTCAGAACAAAAAATAAATTTTGAAGTGTCGACATTACCCATGAAACAAATTCTGAGATGCAGCCCGCTCTATTCCTCACCTGTTTTCCCAGGTCTGCCACTTATTCTTTGAGCCAGATCCTCAGCTGGTGCAAGTCAACATAGCTTCATTGACTTCAGTGGAGACTGGAGTTCTGGTACTATCAGTAATGAGCTTCCCTCCTCTTTATGATTTATTTATTGAACCTGTGTGGGTGGAAAAATAGTATAGGGGAAAGTTTGGGGAGAAAAGAGCCTTTTAAAAATGAAGATTATTTAGAGCAAATTCATAGACTGTAAACCCATAAGGGACTATTAGATCATCTAGTCTGCCCTCCAGTATATCAGGCCATAGATTTCATCCAGTTACAACTGTATTGAGCCCAGTAACTTGTGTTAGGCAAAGCATATCTTTCAGAAAGGCATCTGGTGTTGATTTGACAACTTCATGAGAAGGAGAATGCACCACCACTGACTGGCACTGTTTGCCTTACAGCCCGACCGCCTGAGGGACGAGGAAATTGCAGAGCTGGAGGAATCTTTCAGGAGCCTGACTTGTCGACAGCAGAGCAACAACACGACCCCTTCAAACAACTGCAACTCTTTGAACTCCTCATCTCTGTCTTATTGTTCAGGGGGGAGCTCTCTGCCCCCAGGAGCCACCTTCATCTTTCAGGAACAACAATTTGGTGAGTGGTTAGAACCGAGCTGTCAAAATCTTAAAGCCCTGGGTCTTCCGCTTTTCAAACCCCATAAAGGAAAAAGCTTAGGGAACCAAGGACTGGTTCCGGATAAGTCAAGAATAGAATTTCCCAGATTATGATCATAGGAACATACGAGTTGCCATACTGGGTCAGTCCAAGGCAGTCCCCCCGTTTCTGACTGTGGCCAGCACCAGGGGCTGCAGGGTATGGCTACATTGTAGTCAGGTGGTGTGGCTGTAGCCATACCCAGCGAGCTTTGATGGAGCTAGCTTGTTAAAAACAGCAGCATGGGCCGGCCACTCAAGGACAGTCCAACCCAGGACATATTGGGCAGCTAGCTTGTGCCACCGCATCTACACAGCTCTTGTTATTTCAGCTAACTCATGCTGCAGTCACAGCTCCTGACTGCTGCCTAGACATACGCTCAGCGGAAGGCGCAAGAAACCCCACAGTAGGCAGTTGTGGGATATAATTTACCCTGAGGGAAAGGTTCTTCCCAATCCCATTAATGAGAGGCTGGTTTATAGTCATAGCGTTAAAGGCCAGAAGAGACCACTAGGTCATCTAACCTGGCCTCCTGCGTACCACATGTCAGCACCCGCACACTAAATCCAATAACTGCAATGAGAGCAAAGTATCACAACCCACAGGAGACCAGACGATTATGTGCTACAGGCAGAGAACAGAAGGGACCCAGATGCATCAGTGCCCAAAGCCCCCACAATAGGAGGGAAATGATTCAGTGAGAGGTACCCAGATAATCCTGGCAAATGACCTGCACATCCACACTGCAGAGGAAGGTGAAAATCCACCAGTCACTGTCCGTCTGAGTTGGGGGGAAATTCCTTCCCAGGCTCCCAGATAGTGATCAGCTGGACCCTGAGCAAATGCACAGGAATCAGGCAGCCGAGCACCTGAGAGAGAGAGAGAATGCTTGGTGCCACCTTGGAGCCCTGGCCCGTGCCAGCCAGTGTCCCATCTCCAGCCCTGGTCTTCCCTGATGCTTATGCCCTGAAGCAGGAGGGTTTATATCCCACCCAGACTCTTGGGTGCTTTAAACTCCTCACTGCTGTAACTCCGGGTCACACTTGCAGCAGCAGAAAAAGACTGAACGAAAAACAGACGGGGGTTTTCCTCTGCAACACGCAAGTTTGGTCAGTCAGTGGCCTGGCTTAGCTCTGGGAATAGGAATAAATCACTCCCGTGAGCGACATAAGTTACCCTGACATAAGCGCCAGTGTGGACAGCTTCTCCCGCCATCATAGCTACTGCCGCTCGCACGGGCTGGAGTAGTTTACCCAACGGGAGAAGCTCTCTCCCGTCGGCTTAGAGCAGCTACACTGGAGAGTTTACGGGGCGCAGCTGCATTGGTGCAGCTGTAAACACGCTAGTGTAGCCATGCCCTGAATGGAAAAGTAAGAGGAAGAGGCTTCCATTTTCAGAGACGAACCCATGCCTGAAGTTGGGGCCCCTGAAAATGAAGGGCTAATGGCACTGATTGGGCAGATAACCATCCAGGTCTCCCCTCCCAGCTCTGCCACTGGACCCCAACTGTGAGCTGCTGGACCCCTGCTGAGCAGAGAGATTTTTGAATGGCCTCAAACTGCAATATGGGTTTGTGGGGTGCACAGCAGAGCCCACCTGGGTCATTGCTGAGTATGATTTAGCCCCATATAAGGCTTTTACAGGTAAAAAACAGGGTGGGATCTGCCCTCCCTGCTTCACTATTTCAGGAGTCAACAGCTATAGAAGGAGGCTGAGAGTGTTTAGAAAAGGAACAGAGAAAAAGATCAGAAATAAGAGCCTGAGGGTTTTAAAAGGGCCAGGGCTGACAGCATACGGTAAAGGGGAACAGCTAAGAGAAAAGTAAACCCCATCAAACAAATGTATAGTTCCGCCCCAGTGTGAGACAGCTTAACAATATGTGTAGCCACGACTGGCCTCATGGGGGCGCTCTAAACACATGGCTGCCTTGGACATCAAGCTGGAAAGGTCTTTACCAAGTACAAATATGGTGACCAAATGTCCTGATTTTGGGGTCTTTTTCTTATATAGGCTCCTATTACCCCCCACCCCCTGTCCCAATTTTTCACATTTGCTGTCTGGTCACCCTACGTACGAACTCTCTCCCGTACATAGGTCACCATCCTCTAATCTTGATAGCGGGTGCTAGATGCTCGAAACCAGAAGATGGCACATTTTAACAGTCACAAATCATTATTAAAAATTGCCACTTAGTGAAGATAGCACTGTCCTTTGGAATGAATGGATGCAGAACGTTCATTAGTATAAATGGTGGACTCAAACCCTTCCCTGCTCAGCAGTCTTTGTAAAACATGCACCCTGCTCTCCTCACATAGTCACTACCTGTAGATCTAAGTTACCATGCACATGACCTCTGATATTCCCAGCCAGGGCGAGGGGAGAAGCGATTCTCAGTGGTAATGACTCGTCTGCTGATAGCGAAACACTTATCCTCCATTTAAAATCAACATTCAGGATGAATCCGAAACACATACAAATTATATCAGGTCTGCTAATAATGCCACAGACGGCAGCATCCCTTTGTATTTTCTATTACAACCAAAGGTACAAATGAAAGGCTGCCAGGAAATTCTAAGAGCAATTCTACACCGTGCTTGTAGAGATCCCCATGATCACAGATACTGAATGGTGGATTAGCACTAATGTAAGAATCTGTTATGAACAAATTTCTATGTCAATGATTTCAAAATCTGAAACGTGTAACTGGAATCAGCTGGCTTTTTACCCTGGAGGGTGTGGGGAAGTTGGTCACAGTATCAGCATTGCTGATTGATTAATGCAGATCAGTTCAGTTGTCATGACTTCCCTTTCTGCATATATGCTGATGTGGATGTATTTCCAGCGAGCACAGATCTCTGCATAACTCCCTCTTCATGCAGAATGAATCCTTTAAATTTAACACTGGCACTGTGTGGTACGAGATGCACAGTGCTGTCCCGGGAGAGAGTGAAAACTCCAGCTAACAAAGGGTGGGTACAACTCCAGGATAGAGTTTAATACATTACACACATGCTAAGTTTTGTCCTTTGGGGGCCTTCACCATACTGAGGTCTCTGCTCCACAAATATTATGTAGACTTTAACATGGCCTTGTGTTGTGCCAGTGCACTGATGAACTGGGACCCCAGCGTGTTAAGCACTTTGTGTTCCCTTTAAGCCGACAGAACACTCACGCCAGATGACCATCAAAAATTTGCCAAGCTCGTGTCGAAGAAATGGAAGCAGGTGGGTAGGTCTTTGCAGAAGAACTGCCGAGCCCTTCGGGATCCTGTCATTGACAACTTGGCCCACGAATATGACCGAGAGGGATTGTATGAGCAAGCATACCAGCTCCTTCTCAAGTTTATCCAGTCGGAGGGCAAGAGAGCCACGTTACAGAGGCTGATTGCAGCCCTGGAGGAAAACAGTCTCATAACCTTAGCAGAGGAACTCCTGGGCCTCCACCCTAGTGAAAACGACACGTCATAGACCAGGAATGGAGAAGCCAGTGGAACTTGGATCTTGCCTGTTTCAGACAGTTTCCAAGACTCTTGCCGGCCTCCCAGGCATGCCAAGCTCAGTTAACCACCATGGTATCCTGCTAGCGGAGAATGCCCAAGGAAAAGCTGCTGTGCATTTACAGAGTCAGCCTGGGTACTGAATTACTACAGCACTGACACACTTCATTGCCAGGAGACGGTGCTGTTTACGGGCTGGGGAGAGTGGCTTCCAACTGGCTCCCAGTCACTACCCCCTGGGGTGACATGTTGCAATGCATCTACCAATGCCACAGCCCATGCCTACGGACCGTGCCAACATGGGGAGTGTTAAAGAGCAACTGCGGTCTCAGGAAAGTCCTTTGGGAAACATTCTACAGGTGCTTAGAAATAATTCTGCTCATTGAATATAGTACACGCTTGGAGGATACCCCTTTATTCTTCACAAATAAGGACATTTCATGAAAATAGTAACTCCCCCGCTGAAAAGCTTGTCTGCTGTTTCCTTTCTCTTCCCACCTGCAGGCGTCTTCGTTACTCTAAGAAAGTTTCAATTCTCCATGCAGCAAACAGCTGCAATGGAACAAACTGCAGGTGGTAAATAAGCAGGAAGAGCAGGCGAACTCTTCTTAAAGTTGTATTGCGACATCAAAACCAATGCAAGCCCCTACCCACGTGCTGAGTGATGCCGCCAAGTAGGCTGCAAGGTCCATTCATCGCATCACCGGCTCTCTTTAAAAACTGCCCTTGGCTTGGCTAGAGATGCCGCAGAATGCAGCAGTCTGGGACATCACATACCAGGAGAGTCAGGACTTGCACGGCATTTTTCTTGGGCATGCTGAGATTCTGAGACAGCCAGGAACCTGGGGTGCCCAGTTCACATACTCCGGATTTCAAGTGTCAAGTTTGGGAAAGTACAGAAAAAGAAGTAGGGTCAACTTCTGCTCTCACTTAGATCATGACAACCCCACTGGCTTCAGTAGGTGTGCCCAGGCTGTAACAAGAGCAGAGTTTGTGCCTTAGCCTATAAGGAAATACACAGCAACATATAACTGATCAGGAAGAGCTCAGCCCTGAGATTCAGATGTAGGTTCAAATCAGAGTTCACAGGAATACCGCTCCCCACCTGCTAGAATGATACTATGTTTGTCAGGGTGGCAGCCGAGTGCCTAGAACAGGGGGGTGGCCAACCTGAGCCTGAGAAGGAGCCAGAGTTTACCACTGTACATTGCCAAAGAGCCACAGTAATACGTCAGCAGCCCCCCCATCAGCTCCCCCCACCCCGCTCCCAGCGTCTCCCACCCACCGGCAGCCCCACCAATCAGTGCCTCCCCCTCCCTCCCGCACCTCCCGATCAGCTGTTTTGTGGCGTGCAGGAGGCTCTGTGGGGGGAGGAGGGAGGGCACGGCAGGCTCAGTGGAGGGTGTGGGAAGGGACGGAGTTGGGGGCCTGTGGCAGAGCCAGGGGGGTGAGCAGTGAGCACCCCCCAGCCCATTGGAAAGTTGGCGCCTGTAGCTCCAGCCCCGGAGTTGGTGCTATACAAGGAGCCGCATGTTAACTTCTGAAGAACCGCGTGTGGCTCCGGAGCCCCAGGTTGGACACCCATGGCCTAGAACAAACTGCCTGACCATTCAATTGGAACCTGAGACAGTTTGCGTTTGGATCCGATTCCGAATCCCCAAGGTCATGAGTGTTCACAGGCAGGGTCTGTTAATCCCAAAGGGGATGTGTGAAGTATAAAATTTGGATATGGGATTTTAGGGTACGATGCTGCTCCCATTATTTTGTGATTGGCTTCAAAGGGAGCAGGACTGGAACCTCTTTTTGGGCCCATCTCCACTAAGACAGTCAGTATTGCTGCCGGTCCCTGGCAGGAGAACTAATGTTACAACAAGCCATTTGATGAAGGGCATTTTAACTAGCACAAACTGGAAATTCTTTTTTTAATATCTATTTTGCAATTGCATTTTCCAGTAATGGTTCTTAGAATACAAGATGATATACATGCTGTCCTGTCACTGTTTAATCTAACATTCCTAAGCTATTAGGCTGTAGTATTACTTAAGTGCATGCACAGTTTTCTACTCAGATCAGTGCGAGCCATTCTGGGGAGAAAAACCTGCCAACACTCTGCAGTCAAAAAATCTACCATTCTATTCCTCAGAGTCTACCTTAAGTCTGATTTTTTTCATTGCTCTTGCCATTTTACGTCCGTGGATGGAGCATGCATGAATTTACCATCCCTGTGCTTTTTATTCCTCTGCCAGTGCTAGTCATGTGTGTTCCCTCTTACTCTCACATTTCCTCTCAAAATTGCATTAAGTGTTAGAGTTCTTGGCAGCGCATACAGGATAACATCATTTTTAATAGCATTCACAGGTGTCCTCTTTCAGAGAGGTGAAGTAAGAGGGTTTTCCAGTGGCATGACATAATGGTGCTGTCAGGAGTATGCACAGTGGGTTAGGATCACTGGGAATGGCGGTATGTCCTAGCATCTTTTCATCAATCATTCCTTCTAGAATCAGCTGACATGCCCTAGAAATGGTGAATTCTGGCCCCAAACCAACACCTGCTTAACCTCCTATCCCACAGCTCTGATTATATGACTTTTAGTATCATCCGGCACTTTGAGCCAAATTCAGACCTAGTGTCAGCAGGTGCAACTCTCATGGAAGTCTCTAGGACAAATTCAGCATGTGATGTAATGGTACAGAGTAAGCTGCATTAATTTAGCATTCAGTAGCGGTCCGGTTCTGATCTCACCTCTGTTTTATACCAGTGTGACTTCACTGAAGTCTGTGGACTTACTCCTGATTTACACGGGTGTGCAAAAAGAGTGTAACTTACACAATGAAGGGGAAGAGAAGGTGGCAGAAGGAAAAGAAATGACCAGAAATGTGTAGAATACAAGAGTGGGCTGCTTTACCTCACCCTACAGTATGATGAGTGGAACTGGAGGACGAGGGTCCGGTTACAGGAGGGACCTAGTTTGGTGAGGCTCCAGGGGCTCAGTAATATAAGCGGGGGCCAGGCTGCTACTGCACACACACACTAGATCCTCAGCATGGAAGGGTGGCCTGTCAGCAAGGGTAGTTAAGTTCTGTTTCCTGTAACTCTGCTTGTCTGCCATGTCACTTATTGCTAATGAGACACACAGCTTCCTGCAAGTTGTTTTTCCTGGTGAACTTCTTTCTTCTCCTTTGGTGTGTTAGGTACACACATTTTTTGGCACACACTTAAAATACCAATTAGGCATAAGTGGGATGCTTCTTTACCACTTACACCAGTCATCTAATGCCCACTTGTGCGATGTACTACACCATAGTTGGCATCACTACTTAATTTTTCCCTGCACCTTGATACTGGTCCTATATCTTAATGGGAATCTATGACGATGTACCTGCGGTTTCCTTCAAGGTCAAACATGCTATTATTTTGAATGCCACAGAATGTAATACAGAAATAAAGACACTAATCAGCTACACAACAACTAAATAAATGGACAAAATATTAAGCAAACAACAGAGATGAGAGGCCAAAGTAAATTCTCAGGGAAAACTCCAATACAGATTGTTTTTGTAGTGATACAGATTGTTTTTGTAGTGTTTGCAATGTCTCAAATTTGAAACAGGCTCTTTTCAGTCTGGCAGAGGGAAGAAGAGATTGATCCAAACTGGGCTTTAAATGACTTGTTTTGGCATAACTGAGCTAAAGTGTTTATATGGCTGTTAAAGAGGAGGATGAAGTTTTAAATGGCCACCATGTCCACTTTGGCATAAAAACGTAACTTTTATATGCAGTGTTGTTGAAGCCGTGTGGGTCCTACAATATTAGACAGACAAGGAGGGTGAGGTAATATCTTTTATTGATATTACCTCACCCCCTTGTCTAACTAGATTTATGACTTAAGTGAATCCAACTTTGTTTAAAGGTGTAACGAAAGAGAATATCAATTGGGGAGACAAGGAGGATGAGGTAATATCTTTTATTGGACCTGCTGCTGATGAAAGAGACAAGCTTTCAAGCTTACAGAGATCTGAAGAGCTTAATGTAAGCTCAAAAGATTGTCTCTCTAGTATCCTGGGACCTACACAGCTACAACACCACTGCAAATATCAAATTGGTCATCAGAGGTGTGATTTTCAAAAATCAGTGAGAGCTTGGCATTCAGCACTGCTGAAAAAAATCATACCCTAGATTAATTCTTCCACTTGGAGGAGAACAGACACTACGGTGGGTGCTTTAGAAACCATGGTAGATGACAAAGATACTCCGTTCCAGCCTCAGTCCGAGCCCATGCCACGTACTCATGATGGACTGATGTATAATCCAAGAGCTGTGAACAATTCCAAGAATAATGAAAAGTTTTCAGTGTTGCCAGTCCCAAGTATTCAGAAATCATGAGTCAGGACCCAGAAATCATGGGATTTTAAAAATAATAAATTTGGAGCTCTTTTTATTTGACATCTGGTATGTGCATTTTTGGGGGTTTACATTTTCAACCTTATCTCTGCAGTCATGAGAGCTAGAAACTCAAGGTTTGGAGGTTGTGTTTCCCCCCTCCGCAGTGTATGCTGAAATTCTGGTATAGTCATATGATCCTGGGTCTGGGGCTTTAAGAAAAACACCAAATATGAGACTTGTGATAAAATTGAGAGAGTTGGCAACACTGAGTTTTATAGCCAGGGAGTCATAGAACCATGTAAAAATAATACCGAAGTCAGAGGAAAACATGGCTGAGAACAAGACACTTGCACAGTTACTGAGAGGTAGGTTTACAGTTGAGGGCTTATTCAAACAATCAAAATCAGGATGCGCAGATTTTGAACTACCCAGAGCTGAGGCCCTGTTAGAAAGAGGTAAGGGGATTATCTCTTAGACATTACCTGTGCCACTCACCTCAGAGCTGCCTCCCGCATCAGTATTTAGGTGACAGAAATTGGAAGGGTCACCTTGAGATTCCATGGGTCTCCTTGCTAGGATGGACTAGTCTCTCTCCAGCTTCAAAGGGGAGCCCAGAATATTTGAACCTCAATCCCCACCCCCATCAACACCCTCACACACATTTCACTTAAAATTTGAGTAAAAAAATAGATACCATGAACGTGGCAATGAAAAGCATTTGAATTCTCTCAAACCACTTGGATTGGAAACTCTCTTATAAAAATGTGTCTTTGAAAGGATTGTAATGTTCTGTGCATCAACCCACTAAGACATTAGAAAGACACTGGAAAAGGAAAGAACAGGGTTTCTTCACCGTGAGCCAGGCCCTCAGAAGTTATGACTTCAGTGGAGCTACTGCTTTAGGATCTGGCCCTGTCTCTTTTGTTTAAAAATGGGCCCAAATTTTGGGCAAGTTGAGGTCTGGAGCCAAGCTTTGTTGGTTTTCCCTGTCTATACTAAGGGCTAAACCATGGTTGAGGTTTCCAAGCCAACTAGGTGAATGAGTCACGCAACACATAGTCATTTCAATATGAGCTGCGTGGCTCAATCCCCTCGTCAGGTTTGAAAATCTCAAGCTGAAACTCCAGCTCTGGATTCCCCGCAAGTTCAGCTCCAGATCGAGATTAACAGTTTGCAGCTCCAGCGCTGCGGGATTTCAGCGCTGCAGCATGTGCTCCCAACTTACAGCCTTTAACCTCAGTAGTATTGTCTTTTATATCGGAAATCATTCTGTTCTATTTTTTCTGACTTCTTCTATAAAGAAACATGTATTTTTGGTGAATATTGATTGCATATATCAGATAATATTTTTACAATGTCTTTAGAAAAAGAAATAAATTAGTTTGGCTTTCTTTGCCTCCGCTTTCATTTCTTACTCAATAAAACTTACTAAAAAGAGGAATATAATCGAGTATGGGATGTTGCAACGGTAAAAAGAAATGAGGGCACCATGGGACGCTCTGAGCGAATAACTGCCTTCGCCAGCTCTGACAACGTATCCACCTGAAAGATCCTGGAGATACTTAGATTGTCAGCTCTTTGGGGCAGGGACTTTTTGTTGTGTTAGCACCGCACCTAGTACAATAGGGTCCTGGTCCGTGACAAGGGCTCCTAAGCTCTGTGGTAAAACAAATAATAATAATAAGGAGAATCCTGCTGTCCAGAAACAGGGACGTGCAAAGCCCATGTGGTTTGGATTCTGGTGACAGCTGTGCAAACGTCAATGAGTTTTGGTTTGCAGGGTTGCTTCCTCCCCAGTTAAATGCTCTGGTTTCCCATCACAACCAAGCTTCAGCACCAAGTTCCAAAGAGGTTCCACCTATAACTCTGATGAGCCTGTCAGCAAATATGACCAGAAATTGAGGTTTGTTACGAAGCTTGAAGACAGGCAAAGTTCCCTTAGTTTCAATGCCATGATGTAAGTTGGCCACGTAAGTAGCTCACCTAATTGACCACAGTATCTGAGCACTTCACAAACATTAGTGAACTTGTCCTCATAACATCCCTGAGAGGTAGGGAATGATCATCTCGGTTTTACAGATGAGAAACTGAGGCATGAGGGGATTCAGTGGCTTCCCCAAGGTCACACAGGAAGTCTTGGCAGAACCAGAAACTGAACCCAGGAATGAAATCCTGTTCCCGCTCAAGTCAACGGGAGTTTACCATTGACTTAAGTGGAGTCAGGATTTTTTCACAGTCCAATACCTTAGCCACTAGACCATCCTTCTTCCATGTATCACCCTGTTCTAATTCTAACCCCATGGATCATTGTATCAGGGTAGGCTCTCAGAGTGCAGTACTCTCTGCCCTAGTGATGGACAAGAGTGACGTTTGACACATCAGCTGTTATGCTCATACAAAGCACATGGGATCTTTATAGAGGAAGGTAAATACACAGCATTTATTGAGAATACAACAGGTAGCATATGCTTTTTAGTCACACACACATACACACACAATCCTGCCAGTGATGTTCATAGTTACCAGTCTGTTGTAGCTCGAGTCAATCTAATGGCCAGTTAGACTGAGCACAAGTGTGGAGCTGGGCTCTTGTCGGTCGCGATCCGATGCTCCTGGAGTGTGGCAGGACGAACCCAAGGTCCCATGGCCAAGCATCCTGGTTCTTATAGGTTTTTTTCCTTTGTTGAAGTCTATGGATTTTGCTGTGTCAGTTTGTGATCGTTGGTGTAAACATTTCAATACACCGCTGAGAGGGTCATCCTGTCCTTTGTTCTGATTTAATCAATTGTGCTCAGGGGTGCCAGCCTTTACCTCAGGGTCGTCAATCTGCCCTTTATTATGGATGCGCGTTGATGATTCTTTGATGTCCTTTAAGTCTCTTTACTTTTTCTTCCTTGACTCTGGCTATAACAATGGCCTTCACACCTTATCTTGTCCTGATGAATACATTCTGATTCACACAAACAGATTGAGAATACAAACAGTAATATTTTATATCGAGCAAAAAGGCATTGCAAATTAAACCTTGCCTTCAATGTTTCTCTAATCTACTTAACATAGACACAATAGAGAATCCCGTCTTTTACTTACTAAACCTTAAAACAAAGAAATGTATATTTAACTAGAGTGCCTAATTTGTAATACATATAGGAAACCATAGTAGACATCATAACTTATCCTAAAACAAAAGGTGACCATAATCAGTCAGAAGGATTGTTCTGGTCTGTCATTCCTTTCTGCTATTCAAAAAGGGTGGCTGACAGGATGAAATCAAATCATACATTAATTCTCATAGTACATTATAAAATCCAGCTCCTACACAGCCAAATCTGATCATGAGCAGTTCCAGTTCTCTTTTGGCGGGGTAGGTCTTTGCTCATTTAAAAACTTCACATGCAAGACTGAGCCTTCTGCCCAACCTTGTCCAGTGACCCTTGAGGGACAAGATGCCATCCAGTGGGTTGGAGAACCAGTGCCAGCTCAAAGAATACCCTGTACAGCCCAACACACGTGATGGGAAACAGTAAATCTGCGAACAGCTAATAAAACCAAATTCTCCTAATTCATTCCAGTGAGGCCTCTAAACAAGTCCAGCAGTGTGTCAATGTTAGCACGCTCGCCATGTGCTGAGTAACTGAGCTCCGCAAAAGCTATCAAAAGCTCTGGGTGGATCTATTGCCTTTGGCCAACAGGCAGTGCTCCTCTGGGTCTTCCATCTGCAGGATGCCTCGGAAAAGCCATGTACTATTAATTATCTGTACCAGTAGCACTGAGATCCCCTAGCTGAGAGTGAGACCCCCATGCTGCTAGAAGCTATATGCTCACATTACAGAAATATGACAGTCTCTGCCTCAGAGCATGTGGCAAGAGACAGCTGAAGAAAATAGACACATCGAAACAATGAATAAGTAGCGGTGTCAGGAGAGAGGGGTCCACCCTGGCCACTGTTCCTCTCCTTACCTTCCAGTCCCTACTGCACGGGTCTCAAAACAGCAGCGGCAGCTACCCACAGAGGAGAGGTATGACTTAGGAGGCTCCCTGTTTATCTTCATCCTGCGGAAGGAAGCAAAGGGACAGGGAGGCCCCAAAACTCACAGGAGGGGAGGGACAGTGAGTCTATGGCATGTTTCCGTGTCCACTCTGAGTGGCTGGGGCCCAGAGGGAGCCTTGTAAAAGTAACAGCGGAGCTAGGGAGCTGCTGCTCTGTGTGGGAGGTAGAGCCTCCCTCCACAAGTGGCTGGCTTCAGGCTGGAAGTGCAATGCAGTATCCAGCCAGGTATCAGACCCCCGGGCAGACTCCCAGCATGGCTGTCTATATCCCCTGGGGCAAAATGAAAATTAGGCACAGCCCTGTCCTGACTCACAGCTCAGTTCTGCTCCCACTGGGATCAGTGGGAAGTTTTCCATTGATTTCCACGGGGAAAGAATAAGGCCAGTAATGCTAAAGGCTGAGAGAGGGGCACGTTGGTCACATTACTTGTTAATAAGCTGTTCTGTTTCAAGGGACTAAATACTAGCTGAAGTTGCTCAGGTGTACCTGTCCATATTAGAAAGCTTTATAGTATATCACTTACACACCCGTGTGGTCAGTATTGCTGGTGAAAATGCTTTCGTTAAAATTATTATTTTTTACCAAAAAAATTGCTTTTTTTGGACAATATGAACATTTTTGAAAAAAATGTGTATCATTTAAAATTTTCCATTTTGTCAAAAATGAAAAAGTAATTCTACGTCTCATACTCCCTAGCTCGTCTATAGCGCTTTTCATCAGTAAATCTCAACGCACTCCACACAGGAAGGAAGTATTCTTATCCCCATTTTACAGATGGGGAAACTGAGGCACAAGGAGGCAATGTAACTCGCCCATGGCTCTTCAGCAAGCCAGTGACTACCTGAATTTAGATGCCATTCTAAATTCATGTTTTTGTTTTAATTCCATTTGATTCAAATCAAAAGGGAAAAAAACATGTTTTTTGGTCCCTCATTCGATTTAGTCCCCCAGATTTTTTTTTTCCTACTGGAGAAACCAAAACCAAACATCATTTTTTTTATTTTTTCCACTTGAATCCAGTTGAATCTAAATGAAAAATTTAAGTTAGATATTCTATACAAAAATATTTGGACAAAAAAATAAAAGTCTGTGAAAAATGTTGAACAACCTGAACATGGCTTTGTTGCCTTCAAAATTTTCATGGTAAATAATTGCGGATTTTTGACCAGACCCGGTGTTCAGTAAAGTGCTTCGTTTGACTTGAGCACAGAGGGAAGAATTAAGTGGTAATAAGAAATCACTACTCTGGTACCATGTTTTAATCTCCAGCAATTTACATTTTCTGCCTCTTTTATATGAGGCATTAACACTATTGTTCTAAGAAATATATGTGGAATGCCTTCCAGACCTGACACAGGCTGTGTGATCTATCACTGTATTTGCAGTCAAGCAGCCAACCCCTGTTCAGTGCCAGCAAACATCTGCACTCAGAGCTCTCTCTAACTTCCCAGAGCCTGTGTGCTGAGACATCTGCCTAAATCACATGACCAGCACTTGGAAAACTGAGCTCCTTTCCCTAATGCAGTTGCTCCTTTCACCACTACAGTAAGAAAGTGTTTGGAAAGAAGAGCCGTAGAGTGTTGTCACAAGCCACATTAGCACACATACATGCATGCAGGGACTTCGCTGGCTTCCCTAACAAAAATGCCCCCAAATGCAGGAGACTCAGCATTGCTTTGCTCGGCAAGGATTTCCTCAGTTTCAGTTAGAGGCTAAGGAATGTCTCCACTAACTGTCTCCAGATGTGCCTACTTGGCAACCCACTGATGAAACGTTGCTGAGGGGACACAGGATCTACACTATCAAATTGGATGTAAGTATCTAGTATTTATGTTTGATCAGGGGGACATGTTATACTAAAGGCAACGTGAACTGGAGACTCCCTTATAGTCCAGCTTTGATTTTAGTCAATCCTACAGTTTTTTGTTCCCGCGGTGGTTTAGAAAAGAAGCTATGTAGCTCATTTTACCGTGATTTAATATGCAGCAGAGCCAGTTAAAATGAACTGTCTCGGGCCAGCTTTGCATAGGGCTTGTGCTTTACTTCACAACAGCATCTTCTTCGCATTTTTTTAGATGTTTTTTATGCAAGACATTAGGTCTTCTTTATGGGGAGTCTTAGAGTTGCAAGAAGGGCTGTTACATTCCGAACGTAATCGTGTAAAAATATGGGCATGTTATGCTTACAAGACCTTCTTTTTTGGGTTGCACTCACAATTTTTATGCAGTCCTCTTCACCAGAGTTTCCAGTGGTGTAATCTGTGGAGCTCAATCCACGTACACATAATTTTGCAAACTGTGTAACATTATATATATAATATATATATATAGTTCATTAGAATTTAACAGAACGTCACATAGGACCATTTAAACAGCTTTTTTCTCAGACTGTGATACTCTTACTCACACTGTATTTTACTTCATGAGCATCCCATTCAAATTGATGGGGCATACTTCCAGAGTAAAGTACTATTATATATGTATTTAGAGACATTGCAATATTTGCAGCACAAACTGTAATAGCATTGTAGATCGTTATGGAAAATGCTAATGCGAGAACTTTAAATGAATTTAATTGCTGTTCACCAATGGCAGATCATCAGAAGCAGCCAGATTTATCATTTCACGGGGGATCGGAGGAACAGGGAGAAGGAAAGAAAGCAAGTGACGCAGATTGTTGGGGGAGAAACAGAGGTTTAGCAGATGTTGTCCCTTATTTTGAGTATCAAGAAATCCCCTACATGTATGTTCACTACCCTATAAAGACTGTAGCATTATTCTGGAGCTTAGGGGGCATGTGGGTCAAAGTTTTCAAAAACAGGAAGCTAAAGGCAGGCTCCTAATTCCATATTAAACTGTGTGGCAAGGCACCTCCTTCATTTCACCAGACTTAGCATTTCCGCCCCTGGCGATGGTGAGCCTGGGGTAATCAGCCCCACTCAGGGGCTTGCCTTCCCCCTTCTGTACTCCCTTGGTCCCTGAGGGTCAGCCTAAGGGGTGACCCTCTGCCAAATGAAAAGGAAACAGTCTCAGACACAAAAACCCAGGGGGTACCTTTCGCTGCCTCCTCAGAGGCACAATCTCTCCTCAGCCTTCCCATGCGGTGGGGCAGGCTGGCAGCACCTGCTGCTCAGGGCGTGGTGCAATACTGTAATAGCCCCTACAGACCAAGGCCTGTGAATGCACGTCAGAGAGACAGAAATAGCACCCGATCCTGTAACCCTCACTCATGCAAGGCCAATCTGTGTGAGCCCAATCCCTTGTGAGCACCCTGAATCGTGGTAGCTTCAGTGGGAGTCATGGGCACTCAGCAAATGCAGATCCAGGGCTCCAGGGTTGGGCCCAACAGCTGCAACTTGGGTTTGTTTCCCCATTTCATTTTGGGTTTATTTTACAATATTTTGCAATCAGAAAACTTCTCTGGAGGTAGCAACTGCTTTCCAGGTTTTGCATTTGATAAGCTGATTGAATACAGCATTTGGAAACTACAAACCGATAGCCAGATAGCTCTGCCTCTGAACCGTACCCAGCTAGCCTCCGAAACTGTTTTAGAGCTTTTCTCAAAATCTAATGTGTGTATCGGTGGCATTGAAAAGGAATGGCTAATAAAACTGATCGGTGAAATGAGAGGCTCTGTGATGAAATCTGACCCACCAGAAAAAGGAAGAAACCGGCTTGAAAACTAATGGGATTAATTGCACTTCGTAGGATTAGTGCCAATGGACAAATTAATGAGAATTGTAGCATCCTGTCCTGCAATAATCTTGACTACATCAGTTAAAGTGTGCTAGCGTGAGAGGCGGCTCACACGGGGGTTTTGTAAGGTCTTTGGGGCAGGCACCATCTCTTTGTTCTGTGTATATACAGTGCCTAGCCCCATGGTCTCTAGGTGTCACAGCAATACCAATAGTAAATATCAGTAATGACAGCTGTACATTTTAAAGGTCCAGAGCTCTGCAGAAGGGTCCCCCTGGACAAACCACATCTCCTTTCATGGCCGAAGGCTTAAAACGTCCAGCCTGCTCACGCGTGGGGTTTGATAGTAACAGCACAATGCCAGTACTATCTGCCATGGCGGTGCCCACGGCTAGTACTATAGTAGTATTCATTATTTGTACTGCGGTAGCACCTTGGAGATCTGTTCATGGACCACCGTGCTAGGAGCTGATCAAAGCCCACTAAAGTAAATGGGAGACTGTCCGCTGAGTTCCAGGGGCTTTGGATCAGGCCCCAGGCTTACTGGAAAAACTGCTTAAAGTTCAGCTGCACAAAGCACATTTTCAAAGTTTGTTTATGGATTTATAAACTTCTAGGGACCTTCATGAGGCTGGTTTTTTAATAAGTTAGTTTGCTGGTTGTTTTTGTGGCTTCCTTTGCCAGGGCTTCATACAACATTTGCCTGGCTTCCCAACGGGCTGTATTACAAAGCATCTCGTTCCTAACTCAGCCGAGATCAAACCACAACGCTTTGCTTTGTAATGATATAACTTCAAATGAGACCTCCTCCCGAGGCGCCCTTTCATGCCCGTAGAGAAGTCCTCATGGCACCACAGCCATTTGTATTATAAACTTTGATGAGGTTTGTGACTTTGCCTGAAGAAACCCAATAAATACTGGGACTAGGCATGTGAGAGTCAAGGCCAGAAATAGAACCGATTTTCTTTTGACAAAGTGTACAGACATTATATAGTTAAAATCTGCTCCTGCCAAAGCCGTTTCAGCTACTCATGTCAGAATTAATTAACATGGGCCTCATCCAGATGACAAAACTACAGTAATGGAACTAATGTGTGATTTAAAAACAATGTAGTGAAACCAGTGTGAACCAGGCTATTTACAGACTCTCTTATCTCAGTGTAAGCCAGGCTTATTGCAGTTTAGCTTAAGTCAATTAGGAATCCAGTAGGAATCTATTTAACATAAACCAAACCAGCTCCCTAACAGGTGTGTCCACACACGGGTCTCTACTGGGTGAGAACTAATTTAATCAGTGCGACTGTCTGGGCTGGTCTACATTGGGGGCGGGGGAGGAATTGAGTTAAGATACGCAACTTCAGCTATGCTATTCGCGTAGCTGAAGTCGAAGTATCTTAGTTCGACTTACCTGGCCATCCTCAGGGCGGCGAGTCGACTGCTGCAGCTCCCCCGTCGACTCCGCTTATTCCTCCTGCTGAGCTGGAGTACGGATGTCGATTCGGGGATCGATTTATTGCATCTAGATGAGACGTGATAAATTGATCCCTGATAGATCGATTACTACCCGCCGATCCGGCGGGTAGTGTAGACATGGCCTCTGTGTAGACAAGGCTTAAGTCTAATCAGAGAGTGGGATCAAGGTACAGGACATAGTTATACTGATCTGCTCCCCGGAAGGTGACTGTTACATAGTTGAGGAAGGCGTTTTTGAGGGAATGGTTTCTCTCTCATTCTTCTGTTCTGAACTCACTTAGTGTCAACCCTACCAGTGTTGTTTCTCCCCCTCTTTTCTTCTCAGGTTGCTCCTTCAACCAAGCCACGGTGCTTTCCTCAGACTGGAAATGCAAGGGGAGGGGAAAGGATGGCTATGTTGATCCATGGGATGGCTATGTTCATCCATGGCATGAAAAGTCTGTCTACTAGGTTACAAGGGAATACCCTCCTGGGTTCTTATCTGTCCTACTAGGACTAAGGAGCCCAAAGCTTTTCTCTGAGGGGATGTTTGGGTGTGGCGGTATGGAGGTACAAAGACTTGTGAAGAACAGCGCCACCTGTGGGGCATTCCTGGTAAGAATTGAAGCAATGGTTGATGGGGAAACCGAGGTTGGGTGGGAACTATAAAGGCCTGTGACAGGGCTGATGAGGTGGTCTGACAGTGTGGGAGGGGAATCTGGTTAACTCAGAGGTGTCAACAGGCAAACCAGGGAATCATCATTGAGCGGGAGGGTTTCCACCAGTGAAGTCCCACAGGGACAGGTCTTGGCTCTACGCTATTTCACACCTTTATCAATGACCTGAAAGAAAACAAAATCATTACTGATAAAGTTTGCAGATTACACAAAATTGGGGGAGGGGTGGTAAATAACGAAGAGGAAAGGTCACTGATTCGAGCAGTCTAGATCGCTTGGTAAACTGGGCGCAAACAATATGCATCTTCACGTGGCTAAATGTAAACATACATTTGGAAACAGAATGAGGGGCTCTATCCTGGGAAGCAGAGACTCAGAAAAAGATTTGGGGGTCATGGCGGCTACTCAGCTGAACATGAGCTGCCAAGTGTGATGCTATGGCCAAAAGAACTAATGTGATCCCAGGAGGCATAAACAGGAGAATCTCAAGAAGGAGTAGAAAGGTTATTTTACTTCTATATCTGGCACTGGTACAACCACTGCTGGAATACTGTATCCAGTTCTGGAGTCCACAATTCAAGAAGGATATTGATAAATTGGAGAGGGTTCAGAGGAAACCCATGAGAAAGATTAACGGATTAGAAAACATGCTTTATAGTGAGACTCAAGGAGTTCAATCTATTTAGCTTAACAAAGACAAGGTGAAGGGGTGATTTGATTACGTCCATGAATACCTAGATGAGGAACTAATAATTAAATAATGGGCTCTTCAATCGAGCCAATAAAGGTATGGCTTGATCCTCATGGCTGGAAGTTGAAGCTAGGAAAATTCAGACTGGAAATAAGGTGTAAATTTTTAACGGTGAGAGTAATTAACCATTGGAGCCATTTACCAAGGGTCATGGTGGATTCTCCATGACAATTTTGAAATAAAGATGGGAGGTTTCCCTAAAAGCTCTGCTCTAGGAATTATTCTGGGGCAGTTCTATGGCCTGTGTTCTACAGGAGTCAGACTAAATCATCACAATGGTCCCTTCTGGCCTTCGAATCCCTGGCTCCGGAGCGAGGCTCCATCCAGCCTGTTCTGGGAAATGTTGCATAGTTCCATGGCTTGTTCTTATTTCTGGCAAGGCTTTTATCTATTTAGTTATTCTGAGTGAAGGGAGAGGAGGGAAGGGAGGATGTGATGTTGGTGGAAGGAGAATTGAATAACCTGCTGTTTTAAAATCAACGAGACTGGCTCCTGCATGGAACTTTTCCAACCCCCCCCAAATCTCTCATACTCTGCAAATAAAGCATGACTTGAAACCTGTCCAAGAGTCACATCAGGCGAGATTGCTCCCAGTCTGAGTAAACAGGCTCTGCACTCAGGAAGGTATGGGGCTGAGAGACTGAATCCTGGCCAGGTGGTGTAGAGCAAAGGAGAAGCCACTGTTACAGGGCGCATGGGGACAGAGCAGTCACTGCTTTGACACATGCTTGTGCCAACACATTAGCACAACCACTCTCTCCTCTCTCCCTTCCAGCAGAGAATGCAGCACAACTGGAGACAAGCTTATCATGTCTCTCTCGGATGCAGCATCCTGCCACCCTTCCCCCATGTCACGCCACCCACTTGAAAAGAGCTAGAAGCTTTCTGGAACTTAGTCCTAGGATGCTGTGTCTGATCACAGTCTGCTCACGCACAGGTTAGCAGGGCACAGAACCAAGCTCTCTGACCCTTGGGCTGGCTAAACAGAATCTTCCTGGAAATAAATAAAAAAAAAAATCCTGATTCTTTGCTTTAAAAAAAGTCTCTGGCTTCCAGTTCACAATAAAAATCTACATTGGTCTCTGTTGTTCCTTATTTGTAGGAAGATTTTGTTTGTTTTAACAGATTTGGGCCCAACATAACCAGATATTATAGGGATAACAGAAACATGGTGGAATAATAGTCATGACTGGAGTACAGGTATTGACCAGAAAGCTTACCATGGAGACTTTTCCAGATCTTCACTTTGAGTGGTGGGTGAGTTGGTTCCAGTGTCGAATGGGCCAGGATCCTGCTCTGCATTGTGAAAGGAGGCATTCTGTCCCTGCAAAAAAATTCAGCTTCCTCTTTTCTCTCCTCGTTTACCTTTGAAAGAAGCCTAGGGAGTGTCAGTGAATGGAACGAGACTTGCTAGAGAGTTACAGAACAGCGTTTTAGCAGAAGTTCCAAAAGAGCTCACAGGTTGCTGCACTGAGAGGAGAGACACGTGTAATCCTTTTAACAGCTGGAAGGTCCCTTTTAAAGCAAACACAAAGTGGTGAACAAAACAATAATCAGCACTTTAATTCTCAACCTGCTTTAACAGGCAGATAATTCTCGTTATCCCCATTTTACAGGTGGGGGAAAGTGAAACACCGAGAGGGCACACGACTTGCTCAGGGTCACCCAGCAGATCTGTGGGAGAGCCAGGACTAGAACCCATGCATCCAATGCACAAAGTCACAGCAGAGTACATCTCCGCTACACATCTGGATCTAGACAAGGCTGTTTATTAACGTGCTTGAAGTAATTCCTCCTACTGGTATTTCCGTTCTTTGAGAAGGAGGGTCACTTTCTTCCACTCCTTTGTGGTGGAGGGACAGACTCTCATGCGTTCTGCTTTTTGCTTTGCTGCTTTAGGGGAATGAGACTAACCAGTGGATGCGTTTCTGGCTGGTTTTAGTGTAATGCTACAACAAACAATGCAGCCTGAGTCTCTCACAGTTGAATGTGCTGTAAAACAATGCATGCTTTGCTTAGAAATTTTAGAAGGAAATTAAGACTCACCAGTGTCTAGGACCCACCAAAGCAGCAGTGGTCCCTTCCTAAAGCCAGGCTGCACATCATTGTGCTTAGCAGCACACTTTCCGGCCTGCTGGAAGCCCAGGGTTAATCTGCCCCTGTGCAGATATATACAATGTGCATCAGGGTAGCATATTCCTTTCCTTGTTGGAGGGCCTAGCAGTGAAGGGTGGGTGACAGTAGCCTCTGTGTAGTTGGGAACACAGCTGAATCAACTAGGTAATTCATACAAATCACCTGCCAAGAGAAACCTCTACAAACAGCTCTGACTTCCTAGGCAGCAGCTTCATAGCAGGGCACCAAGCCGGCCGGTATCGTACTAACCCATGCCTACAAACTCCCTGCGGTTGCAGTACGTCTGGTGTGACATTCCAGGTGCTTATTCTGGGCCTGCAGTGCAAGTTCTAGCTCTCTCCACAGTATTCGTGTCTTCGTGACTATGGGGCCCAGTGCCTCCGTTTGACCTGCAGCACCTTCCTCGATCCCAAGCAGGGGGAGAAAGAAGCTGACCATCAGTGGCACTGCAGAGCTCTGCTGTCGATCCAGGGAGCTATCGAGTACAGCACTCCCACCACGACCAGAGGCTTTGGAGACTCAGAGGAGACTAGGATGGGCTCGGTAGGGGGTACTGAGGGTTAAAAGAGAAGCCTCCTCTATAAGGAAAAGAACAGCTTAAGGAACATTTAGATAAGTTAGATGTATTCAAATTGCAGGGCCTGGTGAAATTCATCCAAGGGTAATTAAAGAACTGGCTGAAGCCATCTCCAAATCATTCGTAATTATCTTCAAGAAATAATTGAGGATGGGTGAGGTCCCAGAGGACAGGAGAAGGGCAAACATAGCACCTGTCTTTAAAATAGGGAACAAAGAGGACCCTGGGAATTATAGACCAGTCAACCTAATTTCAATACCTGGAAAGATACTGGAAAAAATTATTAAACAATCAGTTTGTAAGCAGCTAGAGGATAATAGAGTGATAAGGAATAGCCAGCATGGACTTGTCAAGAACAAATCATGCCAAGCCAACCTAATTTCCTTCGTTGACAGGGTTACTGGCCTAGTGGATAAGGAGGAAGCAGTAGATGTGATAGATCTTTATTTTAGTAAGTCTTTTGACACAGTCTCATATGATGTTCTCATAAGCAAAGAAGCAAAGAAATATGGTCTAGCTTAATTCACTAGAATGTGGGTGCACAACTGGTTGAAAGGCCATACTCAGAGAGTGGATATCAATGGTTCGCTGTCCAGTTGGAGGGATGTATCTAGTGGGGTCTTGCAGGGGCCAGACCTGGGTTGGGTACTAGTCAGTGTTTTCTTTAATGACTTGGGTAATGGAGTGGAGAGTTTGCTTATAAAATTTGCAAACACCACCAAGCTGGTAGAGGTTGCAGACACTTTGGTGAACAGGATTAGAATTCAAAACCACCTTGATATATTGGAGAATTGGTCTGAATTAAACCAGATGAAATTAAATAAAGATAAATGCAAAGTACTTCACTTAGGAAGGAAAAATCAAATGCGCCACTACAACATAGGGAATAGCTGGCCAGGTGGTAGTACTGCTGAAAAGGATTTGGGGATGACAGTGGAGCACATACTGAATACTAGTCAACAACGTAATGCAGTTGCGAAAGAAGCTAACAACATTCCAGGGTGCATTCATAGCAGTGTTGTATGTAAGACTTGGGAGGTAATTGTCCTGCAGTATTCAGCACTGGTGAGGTCTCGGCTGGAGTGCTGTGTCCTTTCTGAGTGCCAGACTTTGGAAAAGATGTGGACATTTTGGAGAGTCCAGCAGAAATGATAAAAAGGTTTAGAAAACCTGACCTATGAGGAAAGGGTTAACAAATGGGCATGTTTAGTCTTGAGAAAAGGATGACTGAGGGGGGGCCTGATAAGTCTTCAGATATGTTAAGGACTGTTATAAAGAGGACTCTGATCAATTGTTCTCCATGCCCGCTGAAGGTAGGACAAGAAGTAATGGGCTTAATCTGCAGCAAGGGAGATTTATGTTTGATATTAGGAAAAACTTGCCAACTCTAAGGATAGTTAAGCTCAGGAATAGGCTTCCAAGGGAGGTGGAATCATTGATCTTTTTAAGAACAGGTTGGACAAACACATGTCAGGGATGGTCTGTCATTAGCTCTCCACCTTTCCCCCTTTCAGGAATCTGATTTGTCTTGCATACCCCCAAATTACACCTCACTTCAAAACTACTTGCTTAAAAAGTCAGAATAAAAATACAGAAATGTCACAGCCACACTATTACTGAAAAATTGCTTCTCTCTCTCTCATTTTTACCATATAATTATAACATAAATCGATTGGGATATAAATATTGTACTTACACCTCGGTGTATAGTATATAGAGCCGTATAAACAAGCCATTGTCTGAATGAAATTTTAGTTTGTACTGACTTTGCTGGTGCTTTTTATGTAGCCTGTTGTAAAACTAGGCAAATATCTAGCTGAGTTGACGTATCCCTTGGAAGAGCTCTGCGGACCCCTGGTTGAGAACTTGGTCCTGCCTCTGCACAGGGGCTGGACTTGACTTCTCAAGGTCCCTTCCAGACCCACATCTCTGTGATTCTATTATTTCAATTTCTTCTATCTTCATCATTCTTCATGCACGTCCCTCTCCATTCTCAGCTCTTTAAAATGCCCCTGATGCAAACACTTAGATGGTTTTCCTGTTCTCTCTTTGCACTGGGGTTGACTGTTGTGTTCTATAGACCCTACCCCTCTGTCTCTCGGGCTAGCAAAGCTGGCTAGAGGTCCTGGAGACTGATTTCACTGCTATTCAAGCAGAGGCCATGTAACTCACCCAGCCCCCTTGCGTCTCAGGGGAAGCTCGATGCTCTGTCACCCCTCCTAGCTACTGGTTCACCTCTGGAATCCTGTGGCTTCTTGCATCCTTTGACTTAAGGAATGGCAGAGCTTCTGAGATCACCTGTACAGTCCTCTCCCTCAACTCCAGAGGCCTAGGTCTCCATTGCCATCTATGCCTTTTGCCAACAAGCTGCTGGCCTTGTTACTGGCTCTGGCGAGAAAAGCAACTCTCCCCAACAGTTGTCGTAAACCATCCAACCTCAGGGTTATGCCTTGAGTTTGCACTCCCAGGGTGAAATCTGGGCCTCACGGAAGTCAATGAAAGTTTTGTCATTGATTTTGGGGGGCGGGGGGCGCTAAGATTTCACCCCTGATAGGCAATGCACTTCCCTGGTTGCAGGAAATACAGCCAACCCCACACCATTTAAACAAATGCCCCGAGATGCCATCGAGAAATCCTACACCAGATCTGCTGATTCTCTACCAATGCCACCCGAGGGGCAGCAAGAGGGCGGGCAAGGAGGTATCCCTTGCCCTGCCTTTTTCACAGCAGTGGTAGGGGTGCTGTAGGTCCAACAGCCTGTCTGGTGGGACCCCCCAACCATCTATTTCAAGATTTCACATTCACTGTGGGGAGGAGGGGTTGCAAGAAATCTGACTGGGCAGAACTTGGCAATGGACCCTCAGGCTTCTTTAGCTTTTCCAGCTAGCCACAGAGGGCTGGAGGGGTCTGGTTTTGTTGGCAGGGCAGCCTGAGTGATACAAAACCATCCCTACTGTCATAGCTTGAACCTACCAGCTTCGGCTAGTCCCAGGAGCGAGACACTGCACCCGGATAGCAAAACCTGCTCTTCCAACATGGCAGCACATTGCACTGTTAAGTCTGTTACCCAACAGCCACGCTCTTGCTGCAGGCCTGTGCACCAAGGGGTAGAGCTTTTCCGCTTGCTTTGAGATCACCCTAGTTTTTCCTGATGCTGAGTGGTGATGAATACTCCAGAAATATAAAGGGATCTGCAGGACTCATCAGCATCTTGTTGGCCAAGTTCCGTAACAGGACCTAGGGAGCTTTTCCCACACTGACAAATTCAAACAGAGCTGACTCCTGGCTAATAGCCAAGGCCAGGGTGAGTGCTGTAAAAATATCCAATATTAACACAAAGGTCCATCTAATTTGATATAGGATCAGGGCTAGCAATTCCTTTTAAATTAGAAGTTTATATTCAGCATTAACCTGTTTTATTTGAACATTATATCGCTGTATCTCAGAGTCCTTTCCTTCAATAAATGAAAACACAGAAGGAGGATTGGGCCATCAGCCCATGCATGTAACAATCCAGGATTTTTTTTTTGGCTCCTTCACAAGGATTCTATTGCCAGACTCCACAGTTTTGGCAGGATAAATCTGTAAGTCATGGAAATTTCTAGCTTCATGACACACACATTTTATTCCAAGTCCTAGTCGATAAAATTAAATGCAGTAAAGAGCCAGCTTTTTATCCAAGCCCTTAATTATCATCTGGAATCTGAACGCTGATGTAAGATCAGACATTTACACAAAAGAAAAAAAGTCCTCTCTCAAATGGGGCAGGAGACGGGATTTTATGAAAAACACTGCCGGCTTTTAACTTGATCTGAGATACATAATCACTTGCCAATATATCTTGGATTTTCTCATAGAGGGACCAATCCTGAAAGGCACTGAACAGCTTTAACTCATGCTAAAGTCAGTAGTTTTGGAGCTTAAATCCCATTGGCAGTCAATGGGGTTTAGGCACTTTGGGGCCTAAATCCTTTTTAAAATAGGTAGCAATGCCTAAGCACCTTCAAAAATCTGGGCCTTCGAGGCTTAGAAGTCAGCACTGGCACCTTAAACTGTCCCTGGAAACCCAGAGGTAGCCAGTGCAGACCTCAGAGCACTAGAGTAACACATTGACAGTGAGATCACCAGTGACAGGGTGACAAATGGGCTGTGGCTTTCTGCACCAGCCCAATTGTATTTCAGGTTTCGCCCCACACAGAGCACTTTGCAGATGTCTAGTTGCAAGGTGATAAAGGCATGGATGAGGGCCGGGAGGTCTACACACAACAGAAAAGGGCATAACTTCAAAGCCAGACATGGATGAAAAAACCCCAAACCCATCCTGGCCACTGCAAATACCACCTGTTCTACGCACAGTAGCTGGAGATCTTCCCCAACCCCGGATTGTGTATTGATTGACCAAATGCAGGTGCATATCCTGTCAAGGGACAAATATCATCTCTCCCACACCTCCTACCCACCAATACCACCTCAGATGTATTTGGTTTGCGCCTCAGCCAGATAATTCTCATGCACGCTGTGTGTGATCTCCAGACAAAGTGCTTGACTGGCTCCCGCTGGGTCAGAAGAGATGTAGATGAAGACCTGGGTTGTCTTCAGCATATTGCAGGCACCATAGCTCGTGCCATCTCGCTGAAGGCTAATGGCCCCTCTTTGAATGAGAGGGGTGATATGGTAGAACCAGTGGCACCATAACATGACAGCACCCTTGGGGGAAAAAAGTAACTTCCTCCAAATCCCCCTGAGATCTCTTTGACAGGAAGGGAACAGAACCACTTAAGAACAGCCCCATCCACTCCTTGGAGGGCCTGTGAGAAAACTGGGGCTTGATGCAAGAATTACTGAGTGAAATTCAAACTGAATGACATATGCTGGAAGTCTCATGTTGCCAGTACTAAGACATCCTTCGAATTTCTAAACATTATAGATGACTATTTCCTTAATGCTCTATATTGGACCTCCTCATGACAGAGAAATTGATCATAGAACTAGGTGCATGCGATCATGACTTGATTACATTTCTTATGTGCAAACAGAATAAAGTCCCAACCTGTAATATATATTGGGGTTCCAAAAGGGCCAGTTTTACAACACTGAAAACACTTGAGTCAAATTAGCTGGCAGAAAAAATTTAAATAGAAAAATATGAACAATAACTGGGAACAGCATCAGAATATTTTACTACATTTCCAAAAAGCCCCAACCAAGAAGGCTATACTTGTTTAAAAACAAACCAAGAAACAGCCTGACTAGGAGGGAAAGTTAAATCAGCAATTAAAAAAACAAATGTATGACAATAAAAAAGAGGATGCTGATAGCAGTGAATATAAATGGAAGCTGGAATCCATAGAAAATTGATAAGGGAAGCAAAAGGACACAAGGCGACCTCTATGGCCAGCAAAGCTATGGAGTTTTTAAGTATATCAGGAACAAAAGGAACCATAACAATAGTATTTGTCCATTACTAGATGGAAATGGTAGACTAATCAACCACAAAACAGATAAGACAGACGTGGTCAATAAATATTTCTGGTCTGTATTTGGGAAAAAGCCAGGAGGATGTATATATATATAGGATGATGATAATGATGATCAAATAATCTCAATTCCAGCTGTAACTAAGGAGGATTTTAAACACCAGCTCCTAAAGTGACATTTTTAAATGACAGGTTTCAGAATAGCAGTTGTGTTAGTCTGTATCCACAAAAAAGAACAGCAGAACTTGTGGCACCTTAGAGACTAACAAATTTATTTCAGCATATTTATTTATTTATGCTTAAATACATTTGTTAGTCTCTAAAGGTGCCACAAGTACTATATTTTTAAATGAGTAGGTTTGGATAACTTGCATCAAAGAGTTTTAAGAGAGCAGGCTAAGGAGCACTATGAACCATTAATGTTGATTTTGAATAACTCTGGAACACTTTTGAACACTTCCAGAGGACTGGAAAAAAGCTAATTTTGTGACAATATTTTAAAAAAAGAGTAGATGGGATGACTTGTCAGCCTGACATCAATCCTGGGCAAAATAATGGAATGGCTGATCCAGGATTTGATTAGTTAAAGGATGAAAAGATGGTAATATAATTAATGCCAATCAACTTGGGTGTATGGAAAATAAATCTTGTCATACGAAATTGACATTTATTTTTGATCAGCTTACAAGTTTGGTTGATAAAAGATAATAATGTTGATGTAACAGACTTCTGTAAGACATATGACTTGGTATGCACAACATTCTGATTAAGGAACTAGAATGAGACAAAATTAACATGGCAAACACTAAACCGACTAAGAACTGGTTAACTGACAGGTCTCGAAATATAATGTTAAATGGGGAATCATCATTGAGCGGGTGCGTTTCTAGAGGTATCCCGCAGGCATCAGTTTTGGTTAAGCAGAAGGTCAGACTAGATGATCATTCATAATGGTACCTTCTGGCCTTAAAAAAAAATCTATGAATGTAAATTATGGCAACTATAGGATTTGTAATCAGATATCACTTTAATATTGTGTGTGTGTGTGTGAATGAGAAAGTTTGTATCAATCATAATGATCTTTTAAAAAATCCCACTGGTGTAGATAGTTCTCAGATTCTGATCACCACTTCCCCCTGGGTGTGTAGGACTTAAATAAATAGATACACCCTTCTCTGGGGAGAAAGGGAACCAGTTGCTACTAAGGATAAGTTGGAACAACTCTCGTTGTCAATTTGCCTCTGTTCCACTTAGTTATTTAGCCACTGTGGGAAACAATGTGGCTACGTGTACTGTGGTGAAAAAGGATCTGTGTCTGTTCCAGCTATAGACACGTGACCAGTTCTTTCCCTGGACTATATTTAGATATTGCTTTCTGCATCCTTGTAACTCTTATTTTTCTTCTTGCAGTTTAGTTACTAATCTAGTTGAATAGAACAGAGGTTGTCAGACTGTGTGTCGGGACCCCAGAGTGGGTCACAACTCCGTTTTAATGAGGCTGCCAGGGCTGGCGTTAGACTTGCTGGGGCTGGGGCCGAAGCCAAAATCTGAGCCCCATCACCCAGGGCTGAAGCCCTCAAGCTGCCTTCAGCTGCCAGATTTGTGTCTTTGTTTTTGAATGACATGGAGGGGACTTAAGAACTAAAGAAGCCACTTAATATTATCAAGGGTTTTATTGATATGAGACAAGAAGAATGGTTTTGATCATAGTTTTAGCTCAATGTTCTTCTGGGACACAATGGCGGGATCTTTTGTGGTTTTGGACGGGCACGAATCAATCATGTATCAGCGGAAAAGTTGGGTTTCCCGTAGGTAACTTGAACAGCAACATGGTCTAGATGTCAGAGCAAATGCCTGGAAGTCAGGCCCTCCTGAGTTCAACTCCTAGCTCAGTTACTGGTTTGCTGTCTAGCTCTTGGTAAAGCACTTAATGGGTCTCAGCATCGCCACTGGTAAAACAAGAACATTAATACCTCCCTCCTGGGTGTCTTGTGGTTATTAAATTAATTTTTACCAGAGTGCTTTGAAGATGTTAAGTGCTCTGCACTGATGTACGATGTGTTTATTTGCAGATGGACGTGGGTTTTGAGCAGCTCACCAGGCACAGCTTTTAACACTCCTTACAAGAAGTGTGGAGACAATGAGAGTTCAGCTCAAAGGGGATGCGATCTGCACCCTTTTCCTGGTGGTAGTGCTTTGCTCTTTACTCTATTCCCAGTTGGAGCGTACTTCCCCAACAGGAAACAAGGAGCAAACGCACAAGAAACCTTCGCCAACGCAGAGGATCTTCCCAGGCCCCGAAGCCCCCAAGTGGCATCCTCAAGCGGAGGTGACATTTGGCCGACCCAGAATCATTTCTATCGCTAAAGATGCAGAGGTGGCAAGTAAAAAGGCTCAAACTACCACTTCCCCACCGCTGGCTCATTCTGCCTTCGACTTCAAGCGCTACCTTCTAAACAAGGACAATCGGAACTTTGATCTTCTCATTAACCAGCCCAAGAAATGCCTGAGAACACCCGAAGGTCCCTTCCTGCTCATAGCCATCAAATCAGTAGTTGAGGACTTTGACAGACGCGAGATCGTCCGTAAGACCTGGGGCAAGGAGGGTTTGGTGAATGGGGTGCAGGTTCAAAGAGTTTTCCTCCTGGGAATACCAAAGAATAAGACGGCACTTGCAACATGGGATATTCTTGTCCATCAGGAGAGTCTGATGTACCAGGACATTTTACTCTGGGACTTTCTGGATACTTTCTTCAATCTGACCCTGAAAGAGATCCACTTCCTGAACTGGGCTGACAAGTTTTGTTCCAGTGTGAAGTTCATTTTTAAAGGGGATGCTGATGTTTTTGTCAATGTGGAGAACATCATTGACTTCCTCGAGAGACATGACCCTGCAGAAGACCTCTTTGTTGGGGACATCATCTACAATGCTCACCCAATCCGGGTGCAGAAGAGTAAATACTACATCCCAGAAACGATGTACGGGCTAGGCACCTACCCACTCTATGCAGGGGGAGGGGGCTTCTTATTGTCCAGCAGCACCATGAAAAAGCTCTTCCAGGCTTGCAAAGAGGTGGAGCTCTTCCCCATTGATGATGTCTTTTTGGGTATGTGCTTGCAGAGAATCAATCTCAAACCTGTTTTGCATGAAGGATTCAAGACGTTTGGCATCGTGAAACCCTCAGCTGCCCCACACCTGCAGACGTTTGACCCCTGCTTTTACAAAGATCTCATGGTAGTCCACAGTCTAAAAGTAGCCGAAATCTGGCTAATGTGGAATCTGCTTCACAGCCCACGGCTTTCCTGCACCCAGAAGAAGCGGGTGAAGAAGCCTTTCCAATGGAAGAGGAAAAAACCTGAAGCAATGACGGTCAGCAGCCTTCTAATAAAGCAGGCTAAGCATGGCAGAAGCAGGTGATGAACCAAGCTCAGAAGAACCTTGGGGGGTTGCAACCCAACACGCTGATTTAGCGCATCTCGCGTAAACTATTCGGAGACTAGGCCACCCTGTTGCAGATGTTTGCCAGAATTTCACGTCTGCACACACTATATGCAGTAGGATTTTTCCCCTTAACCTGATTCCAAGTAATTCACAAAACTAGATTTAATTTATTATTATTTATTAGTATCGCAGTAGAGCTTAAAGACCCCCAGCTAGGACTATTCTGCTATACAAACATACAGTAAAAGACAGCCCCAAAGAACTTATAATCTAATTTGAGACTTAACATGATAAGTGAATGTGACATAAAAGGAGCAGGGTGGGGGTGGCGGGGAGATGAGGACAAGGATCGTGAAGATAAAAAAAGATCATTGCTACATAGGTCTGGGATTACTGAGAGCCAGCAAGAACCACCAAATTGTGCAGTAGCTAAAATAAAGAAAATCAGCTCTCCCCAACTGATGCACAAACCAAACCACCATCAGCTGGCTCCTTGGAGGTGATGCAACAGAGGTGGGTCGTGAAGGAGAAGAGGGCAGTGGCATTATGGATTAATTCAGGGAGGGGGATCTATGCAGAATGGGAGAAGGAGAGGAGACAAAATTGGAAGCGGGCTTTGCTGGCAGACCAGAGAATGGGTGAGGGAGCAACATGATCAGAGACCTGCAGGTAAGTAGGAAGGGTCAGAGCTGTGAAGGGCTTTGAAGGTGAGGATAAGAACTTTCATTGTTGCCCCTCCCTGTGTATGGATGTCTCATTCATAGCAACATGTCAATCAAACTCCTGCTAAACTGATGCTGTGTCAGGATACAAGCTGGGCGGGTTCATGGCAGCTTTCAACTATTTATGTTGTAAATTGATTTACAGTCAACGGAAGCTGAAAATCATCTGACAACAGCTGATCATCTTCTCACCTTGATGCTCCAGACCCCCCATTTCAGACCTCTGCTGGCGAGCAGAGCAATGGCAAACGCACACTTCTGCCCCATGCGAGTCTCTCACTGTGCTCTTTGATCCGGAAGAAATTACTGACATACGGGACTAGTTTATAGAGATTTAAGGCCTTTTGTGTATTGAATGCAGTCAAATATGAGAAGTAGCTGGGCCTTTTTAGACACTGGGGGGGGGGGGAATATCCTTCAGACACACAGGCTTTGAAATAAAAGCTCTTTGGGACATTGCAGCAAAACACAAGCAAACAAAAAACAAACAACTTTCTGTCATTAGGTGACATTGAATTTATCATTCCAAGTTTTTGAATGAGCATTTAAACTTTTGGAGAGGATCACTGGATTGCTTGATTCAACACAGCCGGGACAGCATTTTAGCACTTAAAGCATTTTATTTTCTGATCACAGGTAACTCACTGGCCAGCACAAGTAGGAAGTGAATCTCTTAAAGAGGATTAGGAAAGGCCTTTTGCTCCAGGAAGTTATAGGCCCCGACGCACAGCTGAAAAGCCGAGACTATGATTGTTAATTTAAGCACCTAACTCTTTGAAATCAATGGGAATGAGGCCCCTAAATACCTTTCACGATCTGAGCCTAAGCCTTAAACAAATACTTAAATCCATCCTTATTGAGGAGAGAATTTAAGAACGTGCTCAAATCCCATTGACTTTAAGGCGATGTGTAAGGGCTGTCCTGCAGAGCGCTGGTTTTCCTGATTTGGGGCCTATCCCGTAGGTCCCTTTCACAGCTGCAGGATAGTGCACGGTACCAGCTTTTTTTGTTTTTCCATCTGCTCTACCATGGTCTCGATTCTAACTTTCACTCTGCAGCACAGCTGGAGGGGAGGGAGTCCGTTAACCTCTATTGATGCGCTGTAGCACTTATCGATGGAAGTGCAGTGATGTGTTATCTCTTGGTTAGAAAGGGACCTTATGTACTTTCAGGAGAATTGTCAACTGTGGATGATATTATGATCCTTCTGTTTCTGTGATATGTTGGCAATTCTGGGAATAAATACCTTCTGCATAAAAAGTGTTCACACAAAAAACATTGATGAAATATACGGTAGTTCTGCAGAGACTGGAAATCAGTCCCAGTCTTGGCTGGAAAACCATCACACGAGGTTGGTAAACGTGCCATACGCATGTATTTATGAACCGTACAGAAAAGCTTTATGTGGTGATCAGTTTGCTAGTTGGGCAATTATTTCTATTGCAATTAAGACAGTATACCAGCCCTACAATCTATGAATCTATGAATGTGCATGTCCACTTATCAAGATGAATATGGAGTGTGTGGTTTAGTAAAACTAATATACACTTGCATTTCTGAGCAGAGAAAGAACCTGATGACGTTGTTAGTGGTCTTGGATACCACAGCAAATTTTTTCCAATGGCAGTTTTTCACGCTTACAAAAGAAAATTGTGCTTAGCTTACCTCATGATTTCTTACCACATAACTAGTCAGGGTCCAGCAGTCGTTTCCTTCAAGCTGGGGTACAGAAGTAGAGTGGCTCCTTCCTCTCATACACAGTTTCCATAGCTGCAGCTCACTTGTAATGTAGTGGCACAGAATCCCTTGGATTCAATGTAAACCCTGCCCCCTAATATGATGGAGGCAGAATTATAAGGAG
This sequence comes from Mauremys reevesii, assembly GCF_016161935.1. Classification (NCBI taxonomy): domain Eukaryota; kingdom Metazoa; phylum Chordata; order Testudines; family Geoemydidae; genus Mauremys; species Mauremys reevesii. The sequence goes on along the minus strand of NC_052638.1, from coordinate 11,227,124 downwards.
GGTTTTGCAGAGGAAGGAGCTAGGGCGCAGCCTTGACGGAAGGGGTCTTGTTTTGGCCCTAGCTGAAAAGAAGCGGGAAACGCCGCTAGAAGACTGGCAGAGCTGCCTGGGACACAGAAAGGCTCGCATTCAGCAGCTGCACACATGCCCTGAGGGCTGGCAGGGGTAGAACTGGCACATTCTCCTGGCCTCCATTTCCCCAGTCTTTGGAATGTCTCATTTCTTCACTTAAACACCAGGGCTGTTATCTATAGCAGGGCCAGAAAGTCCTTTTTATTTGTCAAAGCTTTCTGGGTTCCCCATTCAGACTAAGTTTAAAGCAGTCCATATGCTTGTAAAATGTCAGCATCAAGATACAAATTTATACCAAAATAAAAATTGCCTTGCCTGTGTAATTATCACCAATTCCCACATGAAAAAAATAGATCCAGTCATCCAGTATAAAACTCATCTATTAACCCCCACTGAGGCTATAACTCTCCTACTTTTATCAGGCTGATGAGCCTTTCATAACAGACTGAGATCCCAGATCCCATGATTTGTCTCGGTCAATATTTTGCCCTGCAGGCTACCTGGAAGGGCTCATGGCAGTGTAAGGACCTCAGGTTGAGAACCGCTACTAAGGAATCTGGGGGCCAGTTTTTCTGAATGTGAGGCCCTAGGTCCACGCGTAAGGATAATGCACTGATGGAAGCAGCTTCAGGAAAGGAAACCAATTTTTGCTTGGAAGAACTTAGCTCTGGTAAGTAAAGAAAATCTGTTAGTTTGAAGGTGCACACATCAATAGTAGAGTATACGACACTTTGCCAGGCAGCTGAGATTCTAAAGTTTAGAAGAGGAATGTGGGAGGGAGGAGTTTACAAAAATCTATTGAATTTTATATGTCTATCTGCGCATGCCCCCAAAGTTTTTAAGCTAGTGAATCTACCTAAAATCCATATTTAGGTGTTTTAATTTGGCTCAGTTTCCAGAATTGCTGACTGAGCATCCACAACTCCCACAGAAACTAAGGGGAGTTCGGAAGCTGCTGAACATCTCTGAAAGGCAATTTTCTTTAGGTGCCTAAATACTGATGTAAGGAGCTTACTGTCAGGCACACAAGTTTGAAAATTTTAACCATACCTTTCCCATGAAGCCAGTTTCTTTCTGGTGTTCTCCTGAAGTGCTGGAGGCCTAACCCCCTCCCCCACAAGGTGCGTTATGTGCACAAGAATCAGAAACTGACCCTTCCACTTTCCCTCTCCAAGCAAAATGAACTGCAAAGAGGAAATTAAAAAACACACACATGGTGAAAGACAACAAACTTCTCCAAAACACCATCCAAAATTAGACTTGCAACATGGCTTTGTTTTACTAAAAGCCACTTGGGTCTCTGAAAATGGACTAAATGCACTAACAAAGCCTTTCCCCGCACATTTGAAGCCGGGCCTGACTCTTGGCAAGGAATGAAGAATACGGCGAGAGGGGGGTTCTAACAGTAGCAAGAGATGCAAGCTGACTTCCGTGAGACCAAGGCAAACATCTGAAGTTAATATAGTACAAAGGGTTTTATTGAGTCTCAGGGATCCACACAGACCAACCGTTTTCACACTAGATGTAAGTATCCAGGCTGGGTTGTTTAGTGAGCGGAGTGGGGTTGGACTCCACATTCAGCACCTCCAAGTCTGCCTGTCTCCAGGGTTGTAAACGGGATGTGGAGGCGCATGCCAAGATCTAGCACTGGGCCGGGTTGATGGTTGCTTAGCTGTCATACAAAAGAAAGCCAGAGAAGTTTCTGAAGCAAGCTGGTGTTGTGCTCTGCTTGGCATCTATTGCCTATTTTCTAACTGCTGGGCTGTCTCAAGCAGATAGAACAGAGCAGCCTCTGGAGAGTATGAAAAGGACAATCAGGGTTAAAAAAAAATCATGTAAACCTAAAACCCCTGTGGCCCAATTTTCAGAGGAGCTGAGCACCTCAACTGGCATCTGCTTCAGGTTTTGAAAACCAGCCCAGCAAGCTTCCTTCGGTATGTTACTAACACAACATTAAACGATAAAAACGGCAGGACTTGTAAAATCTAACTTGCTTTTCACTACTTCTGCTGTTTATGTCCATTGTGCAAGCTGAATGCAATGCAAATATGAGTCAGTCTCAGGCAAAAGCAAAGTGCTGCTGGGTTTAGGCAGCAAACAGTGAAGGGAACTGGGGAAATACAAACAGGAACTGCTTTCACCAGAATCCTTTGAAGAACACCACTCACTCATAGCGTCTCCTTTGGTTCTATACTGCCTAACACTGTCCCTTCAACTCACCCCCCACTAGGCTCATGGACTATCTCCTTCCTGTCCCCCTTTGGTGAGGTCAACCACCAGGCCAATGGAAGAACCAAGTTGATGCACATCCCGGGGGGATGTCCAGACCCTAGGGAGCCTGCCAGTGTCCAGGTGAGCCACTCCCACAACCCCTCTTGGAGACAGGCGGGCAGCATGGATCTGGTGGCAGTAAGATCCCAAAGGACAGTAGGGTAGAAGTGGCTTAGAGTGGCCACAGCAAGAACTGCTTAGGAGACAAGGGAGTGACGTAGGAAAGGACAGTGGAAGTGGGGCTGGGAGGGAGACTACCAGTAGCCTTGGAAACTCTCATATGAGAGAAGGGGGAAAAACCCTGCTGGGTATGGGGCATAAGTAGCCTTGTGCCTAGCACAATGGGGCTCCAGTCCCGACACAGACAGAAGTGGGAGTGGGTTAAAGCAAGCAAGGGTTGGCCTGGGGTGGGCTTGTTCCACCAGCCTAAACTGATTTTATTACATCTGTACAAACTCCCATTCTAGAACCCTTAAACCGATTTAAAAAACGCACTTAAACCTGTTTAATTTGGTAATTTATTGAATTAAGCTAACCTGGTATAGTGTCTATGTCAGGAGTTCGCACTGGTGTAGTGAAAGCTGTTTAGTTACATCAGCAAAGGTGTTAGACGTCTACACTGAGGTGGGGTGCGAGTCCCAGCTCAAGTAGATGTACTTATGTTAGCTCTGATCCAGTTGGCATAGGAAAACCAGTGTAGCTGTGATGGGACGAGCAATAGGAGGGTCTAGCCACCCAGAGGACGTACCACCCAAGATGCCAAGTATACACTCAGAGCAGCAAGCCCCTTCTGCCACACCAGCTACGTTGTATTTTTAAGCACACTAGCTCCATCCCAGCTAGTGCTGGGAATGACACCCTCAGCTTGAAGTGGAGACATAACCTCAGGACTTAGCTTTCTCAGGGTAACTCAGAAGCAGGGAAACCAACTGTTCAGCAGTATCAAGCTCCACTTCGATAAGCTGGTGTCTCACCCTGAACATCACCCATAATTAAGGCTAAGTTTGTGTCACGGATATTTTTAGTAAAAGTCATGGACAGGTCACAGGCAATAAACAAAAATTCACGGAAGCCCGTGACCTGTTCCTGACTTTCACTAAAAATATCCCTGACAAAAGGGGTAGGTGAGTTCAGCACCCACTGCTGCTGGGCCTCCCGGGTCCCCCACCGCCACCGCTTGGCAGCTGCGGGGTCCCCCAACAAGGCGGGGGCTGGGAGCTCCAGCCCCGGGGCAGAAAATGTCACAGAGGTCAAGGGAAGTCACAGATTCCATGACTTAATTGTAGCCTTACCCATAACATTTGGGATGCCTTTAAAAAACAAAAACAAAAACACGGAAAATTCTCTGTGAAGTGCGTTAATCGTGGAATGAGACTGACCATACTGATCCATTCAAGAAATTCCAATCTAGATTGGAACCTTTAGAACCCTTACAGTAGATTCCAAGACTGTAATCATACATAGTGCTTTAAAATGGTAAAACTGAGTGTGCATATATACACGGATGTAGAACTAGGGGGAAAAGAAGAATTAAATTTAGGGCACACGTTTTGACCCAAAAGCAGAGGTTTAATGTTTTAACCCCACTTTCCAACAGGGGTAGGTCTGTAAGGGAAATGCCACCCTGCCTTTAAAATAGTGCAGTCCATGAGCTGGGAGGAAATGGCTGTGACCCATCAAGAGAAATAGTTTGCTGCTGAATAAAGGATAGATTAGTGCAGGGGTAGGCAACCTATGGCACGCGTGTCGAACACGGCACGTGAGCTGATTTTCAGTGGCACCACACTGCCTGAATCCTGGCCACTGGTCTGGGGGTGCTCTGAATTTTAATTTAATTTTAAATGAAGCTTCTTAAACATTTTAAAAACATTATTTACTTTATATACCACAATAGTTTAGTTATATATTATAGACTTATAGGAAGAGACCTTCTAAAAACGTTAAAATGCATCACTAGAATGCAAAACCTTAAATTAGTGACTAAATGAAGACTCGGCACACCACTTCTGAAAGGTTGCCTACCCCTGGATTAGTGTCAATTGGGGATGTGGAACTAGGTTAACAGCTGGGAAGCAGCTTTACATTTCTTGCTCAGGGGTGTGAAAAAACACCCCCCTGAGCGCAGCAAGTTACAGCGCTGTAAAGCACCAGTGTAAATAGTGCCCCAGCACTGGGAGCGCGGCTCCCGGTGCTGTAAGCTAATCCCCACGGGGAGGTGGAGTACGTGCAGCGCTGGGAGAGCTCTCCCCCAGCGCTGGTGCCGCGACCACACTCGCACTTCAAAGCGCTGCCGCGGGAGCGCTCCCGCAGCAGCGCTGTACAGCTACAAGTGTAGCCATAGCAGAGAATGATGCACCACTTAAGTCACACCAGAGTATTCGAAATAATGCATAGGTTTCCTGCAGGCCATTTTTACAGGTGTACATTTCATCACGTGAATCAGTTGTGGCTTGGGATTGATTGAAGTCCCTCTCTCTCATCCGCTCTTTGTCTGTTTCAACACTGAAGACAACTTTTCTATTTCCTTTCCCCTCTTCCTTATTTTAGGTGATTACATTTAACTCTGAAGCATCTTGGAATGTAGTTTGCACGAAGGGAATGACTTGGAATGGAGTTGTATTGTAATTTATTGCAATTACCTCAATATTTGTGCTTCCACCACACAGAACCATGATATTTTGCTCTGACTTGGTTGAAAAGCCTATGTGATCGCACCACAATAAACAAATAGAGTATTAGTCTCAGTGCATAAGATGCCATACTGGTGCTTATGAAAAGTGATAACCCTCAATTTCAAGCACTAAACGGTGTTACAAAGAACAGCTTTTTCAATAAAAGATTAGCAAAAAATTCCTCCACTAAAGAGCTGTAAAATGTCATCAATCTGTAAGTGCTTTTGCTACTTTAAATAGTGTCTTGGAGCCAGTCTTCATATTCTAGAGCAAAAAAACTTTAGATTAAAGAGCAGTCTCGGGCAGATCCAAAGGCAAGACTTCAGATGTGCAAGCTTATGCTTGTGCACAGTTGAGAAGGAGTTAGGTGCCCAAATTCCATTGAATTCCAATAGGAGTTGGGAGCCAACATGCACAGGCTCTCTCTGAAAATGCCAGCTGGAATCTTTGTCCTTTGAACCAGGCTCTGCTAATGATGAATCACCATCTGACCATGATGCTGCGCTGTAGGAAAGATTTATGCAGTTCTGAAATGGGAGCAATCATTAGTGCATTTATCCGTTAGAACACACTGCCTATATGCCATTGCAGCATGAAATCTGTTTAGAACTAAAAGTAAAATGGTTCTTGGTAACAGAAAGTTGGATTTTCCTGATGGGAAGCACATTGCTGGAAACAGTGCACCCAGATCTATGAACCCTGCTTGTCTTAGTCGTGTGAGTAGTCTCGTGAAGTCAATGGGCTGCTTGCAGAAGTAAGGAGAGCAGGATTCGGCCCCATATCTGACGAGGAGGACAGGAGGATCAGCTTTATAAAGAGAGGGGGAATTGGGAAAAGGTCAGCACTGTAGGAGTTGCAACACACACATCAGGCAAAAGGGCTACTCATGAAACAAGGCAGCAACACATGCTGGAGAGGGCTGCACTTGGGAACTGGTTGATTAGAGAAATAAGATTGTTTTTCACATTATTTTGCCAAACAGAAAATATACACAACTAAATAAAATAAGGGGTTAATCTATACCTCTTAAGCGGTAATGTGCTGTGGGGGCCAGAGAGTGCAAGGCTTGTGTAAGGGCATAAATGGCTCCAGAGGCACCAGGGAGAGCATAGCACGAGATGGACTTTGACACACATTTAAGATGTAGCTGTTTTCTGCAGCACAGCCATCCAGCTGCTATCCGGCACTCAGGGGTTTCCCCTCTAGGTGATTCAGAGCTGCCAGACGCTCCAATCCCCATATACCGGGCACACCAGAAGATAAATTATGACAAGATGCCATGCCATCTCCCCTAATGCACTTACCTTAGGGACGAGCATCTTTTGGCCCAAGACAAACAGCAGCAAAGAAAGAAACAGATATTACAGAGAAAAGGGTTATAAACAGCTACTACAAAGAAAGAAACCTGCTTCATTTTTGGCCTCCCTCACACCATTTTTAAGGCCCCTCTCTCCCCATCCACTCAAACATCCTCAACTCAGCTGATCAGCGGCAGGCATCTGATAAAGCCAAGAAAGACAAGTTGCTGTCCCCATCTCCACTCATTTTAACTATTGGGTGTGAGCTTCTCTATAGCAGATCCCTCCGCCTGCAGATCAGGTCATTAAAAGCACTCCCGATGAACCCATACTGGCCTCTTACTACTCTTCCTATTTTCTTCAGGATTGTTTTCAGTTGTGCCTTTAATATTACCTCCTTGAGAAACTGCCAGCTGCCCTGAACTCCTATTTCCCTTAGATTTTCTTCCCATGGAACCTAACCTACCAGTTCTCGGAGTCTGTTAAAGTCTGCTTTTTGGAAGTCCATTGTCCCTATTCTGCTGCTCTCACTCCTTCCTTTCCTTAGAATCATGAAATCTGTCATTTCAAGATCACTTTCGCCCAAATTGCCTTCCACCTTCAGATTTGCTACTGATTCCTCCCTGTTGGTCAGAATCAAGTCTAAAATGGCTGTCCTCCCGGTTACTTCGTCCATCTTCTGAAACAAAAAGTTGTCCCCAATACATTCCAAGAACTTATTGGAAGTTCTGTGTTTGCCCTATTGTTTCCAACAGATGCCTGGCAGTTAAAGTCCCCCATTACTACTATGTTGTGTATTTTGGGTATTTCTGTTATTTTTTCTAGCAATATTTCATCAACCTCCCTTTCCTGATTTGGTGGTCTATAATAGACTCCTGCCATATTACCCTCCCCTGCCCTTTTATCTTTATCAGAGACTCTCTACCTGCTCTGCCTCCCACTTCCTTCTGGGCCTCAGACCAAGTATATATATTCATGTATAACGTAACACCTTCTTCCTGTGCTTCCTAAACAAGCTATACACCTCTATACCAATATTCCAGTCATGAGATTTATCCCATCCACTCTGTGTGATGCCAATTCAGTAAAAATGTAGCTTATGTACTAATATTTCTATTTTCTGTTTATTCCTCATATTCCTAGCATTTGCGTATAGACATGTAAGACACTGAGCAGTTTCTCCCACTGATTTCCCTGTTGTGGCTTATAACCATTGTGATGGGAATTGTCACCCCTGGGGTGCAGTTTGGGAGCCATGGGAACCTCTATGTCCCTCTAACCACCCAGCTGGGCTGGCCCTGCTCACACTGCTTTGTTGGAGATAACAGGGCTGGGAAAAGTTGGCTGTATCACCCAACACGACAACAGGTGGCGTCGCACACCCAACTGAGTTTCCCAAGTGCTTTAACTAAGCCACTCAAAGACAGGCAGCCAATTTCCCGGCTCCCTGAGTATAAATCCAGAATTATACTGTCTTACAGTGCCCAGGGATCTGTACAATGTAAGCTCATTATTAAAGTTCGCCTTTCCCTCCACGTGGGAAGGATACGCAACAGCCTTTGCTCACAGAGCTGAGATTTTCCCCAGATACTTACTTCTCTTAAAGGCACACTGGTTTAGATAAAGCATAAAACAAGTTTATTAACTACAGATAGATTTTAAATGATTATAAATGATAACAAGCAGTCCACCAAGTTTCCATACACAGGCTAGAAATACCTTTGTCCAGCATTTCCCACAGTTCAGTTCAGTTCCTCAGGTTCCAGGAGTTCTCGTGTGGGAAGTGAAGCCAAGAGATAATGTCACACCCCACCTTACATAGCTTTTCCATATGGTGGGAACCCTTTGTTCCAAACTCAGTTTCCAGTCCAGCTTGTGGAAAAATACAGGTACCAAAATAGAGTTTAGTGTCATGTGGTCTGGTCATATGCCCTAGCATGCCCTGCTGAGTCATAGCATTCCTCACAGGCTGGCTGAAACATTTACAGGAAGGCTCACCAGGTGGGTGATATGCTTCTCCTAAGGCCTATTGTTTCCCCTAATGGCCCATTACCCTGAACAGGCCCTTCACAACCAGCTGTTTAGACTGGAAGCACTTCGACTGGTGGGTGTCATCCAGGTGTAACCACATTGAAATACAGATACATAGTAAATATTCATAACTTTAGATACAAAAATGATACATGCACACAAATAGGATAATTACATTCAGCAAATCATAACTTTTCCAATCATACCTCACAAGACATATCTTGTACCAGATGTATAATTATATCATAATCATACAACTATGATGAATATGGGGTGCAGTGTCACAACCATAATGTAGTTTCCTGTGCTCCCTCCCCCAAACATCTAGCCTTCTGTTAAGGTCTTTTTTTATGCTCACCTGTGGTCTGCTGTCACCTGCCCCCTTTTAATCTAGTTTAAAACCCTCCTCACTAGGCTGGCAAGTTGGTGAGCAAAGAGGTTTTTCCCCTTTTTAGTCAGGTGGACTCCATCTCTTCCCAGCAAACCTTCTCGGAACAGCATCCCATGGTCAAGGAAGCCGACGTCCTCCCATTGACATCATCTGTGCAGCCACACATTCATATCCAGGATGTGCGTGTCCCCGCATGGATCCTTACACTCAATCAGGAGGATGGATGAGAACACAGCCTGTGTCCTCCCGTCCCTCTTGCTCCCAGAGCTCAGCAGTCACTGCTGATCTGCTTGGGGTCAAACTAGGCAATATCTGCTCATGTGGATGAGCAGCATGGGGTAGTGGTTAGAGCAACAGATGAGCCTCAGCAAACTTTCTGTAACATCTGGGACGTGGTCTCCAGGCAGGCAGCACATCCCCTGAGACATGTCAGGTTGGCAGAAGGATGCCTCCATCCCTTTCAGAAGGATGAGCCATGGAAAAGCGAAAGTCTGTATTTCTATATAAGACGGTGAGAATTTTGCTAACACCAGGACACAGCTTCTAATCTGGAGTCTCATGCAGGTCAATTTTCAAAAGAGATTTAAGAAAATTAACTAATAATTAGCAATCATATTTTAGCTTTATATTTAGAAACATGTATGAATTTATACAGCACCTTTTATTCTAATATCATAGAATCAGAGTATCAGGGTTGGAAGGGACCTCAGGAGGTCATCTAGTCCAAATCCCTGCTCAAAGCAGGACAAATCCCCAGACACATTTTTGCCCCAAATCCCTAAGTGGCCCCCCTCAAGGATTGAACTCACAACCCTGGGTTTAACAGGCCAATGCTCAAACCATTGAGCTATCCCTCCCCCCTTCAATATCTTGAAGTGCTCTAGAAATACTTACATTTCAAAACTCTGTGAGGTAGCTAAATTCTGAAATTAACACATTTTCATAAGGGTAAACTAAAGCACAGATAGTGACTTGTCCAAGTTTACACAAGCCAGTGCTAGAGATTGGAGCAGAACCCTGGAGTTTTTATTTCCAACTCCCTGGTAAAATTACCCTGCATATAATAAGTAAATGATATGAAATAAAGCAGAAGCATTCACCACTTTATTACAAAAACACCCAGCAACTGTATGCAACACAAAACAGTAACTGAGAGTCGCATTTTATTTGTCTTTCAGTGTACATGCTCATTATGGATTCTGTTTAATTTACAGAAGGGCTATGTAAACCAAAATGAAAATGAGAGAGGAAACAAAGAAATAGACGGAGGTGTAGAATTTTCTCAGCAAGCAATGATCACAGGAAACAGCACAGATTGAACAGGAATTCAACAGGAGTAACACCTAAGAATAACGAAGGTAAACAGTAACTTTTTCCTTAGATAGATCCTCAGTGGGGCTTTTTTGTTTTAGTAAAACACTCTAGAATGTCACAGTATACAGGAAGACTAAATGGCAAAGAATATCATACGCACAAACTCTCACACTCACACAAACCAAATCACATTTATCCCTGCTACTGGTCCAGGATCCAAAACACTAGTTAACATTCTATTTCCTATCTCCCATTCATTGATAAACTATACAGGATTACACTGTACATGGCGTTAAAATTACAAAAATGTCATATTTACAAAATCTGTACACACATTGTAAAACTCACAAAATTGTTGTCTATGTATCACAAGTTGCTACATCAAAATATTAAAAATGGGACAAAATTATACATTTCTCTTTTCCATTTTTAAAAAGGGTTAATATTTCAAAGAACACACACTATTTTCCCCAATAAGACTGTAAGAGAATTACAAACTCAAAGCATCCACTTGAGATAAAATGCAGTGAGCAGCATTTCCTGACTAGAGAAAAGCCTATATCCTGTTTCCTGGGGGTGGGGTGTGCAGTTAGATTATATATACAGAGATGGTGAAACTAGATTGAGGATGTCTTTGGCTAAAACTTTGGCATTAAATAAAAGTTATAGTTTAGCAGACATGGGAAGAGGTTTCTTGGTGCTGGAGGAGTTGGGGAATTTTTCTTTCAATAATCTACATACTCACTACAAATTCTCTTTCCTTTCTCCTTTTCTACAGGAAATAGGGAGGAGCTAGGGGTTTGGAACAAACATATTCCAATACATTTGTAGATGAGGCAACTGCATTTTCTTTTATGGGATGGCTTTTTTATTTTTAAGTACGAAGAAAAATGCTGTCAAAGAAAAACCTCTTTCAGTCATAGGAATAATCTCTTCCAGATTTTTTTTTTTTTTTTTTTTTGGAAACGGCAAATGAAAAAAAGTTAGTAAACGAGGCATGGCAGAAAAACAATTGCTTCAGCATGTCAAGTAAATATTAGTGCAGGAAGGTGGACTATTCATCAATCCACCACATAAATAAGCTTAATGCGCAGCGTACATTAAATAACCATCACACCCCGTACACAGATGCTCCTCAGTGAAGATAATGTTTATCAAGTAATTAAAGTGTATGTAGTGCAAATGTTACACAACCAAGTATTATGCACATGCTACTTGCTTGTTCTGAAGTTACACAAAGATGTGGTGCCTGAAATCATGGACATATATACACCCTTGTCACACTTGGTACCATGTCCTAAGCCACAGAAATATCGATGTGTTTATATTTGTGTGTGTGTGTGTATATATATATAATGTATGTATATATACTTGGTTTCTTAAAATAGGACCACCACATCAATACAGTAACACAAACACAGACTAATATCAATACCTGTTTCCAGATGCTCCAAGGCTCAGAAAGTTTGTGCTTCTAATTCTTGCAGTCATTAATGCTCCTTCTGCCAGCTCAGGAAGGACAGACAGTCTCTTCGGGTCTGTACTGTGCAGGAGACGGCCAACCGAGAGGAGTAAAATGACAACACAGGCATCTAGCTGCTTTCCTCCATCACTAGTTCCATGCCTTATGATGAAGGGTTGAGAGAATTTTCCCTCCGCACCACGCATGGACGGGAGGAATTTTATTTTGAAAAAAAATCATACCATGCTTTCCATATAAGTGGCAGTAAATCAAGGCACGCTGTACTAGTTTTGTAGCATTTAGATTAGCTGATTTTGAAGGTAATGCTTCATTGAGGAAGGTCCGACGTTCTCAACTGGCTGCTGGGCCTTGCTGGGCCATACAAAGTAACAGATGCTATGTGATTATTCTGCATCACCTGCAAAAGGGGGGCAGAAAAAAAGAGAAATAAAAAAAAAATCCGATAGGCCAAAGGGAACTCAGAAAGTTGCCAGCGACACAGTTACAGTATTTATATGCTTGAATGTAGAGATATTTTTAAAAAAAAAATAAAGCAACTGATAGGTGGAATTAAAACACTTAAAGATCTTTGCCAATTCTAAAAAATTACTACTAAATTTCCAGGCGTCATTTAGAGTCACACTTGCTGTTTAACACAGGCACTCACCACCACCCAAAAGCATTTAGTGATAACTAAGCACGTCTCCCAATAGCATGAGTCATGGATGACAAGGCAGATGCACCAGCCTTAAACACAAGAGATGGATTAATCCTGGGGAGAGGGTTGGTAAATGTCCCACTTGTGCCATGTTCCCTGATATTACAGCCGCTCTCAAATGCTGGCTCTCACAGGTATATAGGAAAGACAAAAAGCTGCATTAAAATCCAGAAGCAAACTCCACACCATCTTCTCCCACCCAAATGAATTTGAAAGTTTTTTTCCTAACCTCAAAGATCATTCGTTGCAGTCCAAAACAAAACGTTGATCCAAATGGGTTAGTATTGTTTGGAGATGATGACCTTAAAAAAGAAGGAAAAAAAATGGGTGCATAAGAGGTTGGAATTTCTTAATGTGAAATAATAGCCACCCGTGATTATGTGGCAAGTTTGTCACATTTCCCTATGCCAAGATTATTTAAATTGGGAGGGATTACATTTATCTGTGCTATGATGCTATGCTGCTTTTGGATTTCAAACGGGTCACTCCTCAGAGTGGTGCTGAAGTATGGGGGGGATCTAGGAGGACCTAGTGGGACAAAATAAGCAGTTATTAGTGACTGCAGGAGACCGCTCCTATTCAACCAAGGCTAGAAAGGAAAAACTGAATATAAACCAAGTAACAAAGAAGAAGGAGCTCAAGAAAAAGAGGACATTTTAAACTAGACCTTTTTGTGCATGCACACGTGTGCATCTCTCTCCCATGCCTTTTTCAAGTAAAAATTACTAGGAAGCCTATTTTTAAAGGTATCTTCTGCACCATGTATATTAATCTAGTCATTTTAAAATACTGAATCTCTAGCAAAGTAGTTATTTATGTCTGAAGTGACATGCCTAATTAAATTTAGTTACCTTTAAAAAAAATGCATTTCTTGGCTTTCGCATATGCTTCATAAACATTTAAGTTATACAAGAACTAAACGCTGTTTTGTTTTTAGGAGAATTGCAGCAGTAAGTCAATATGGGCCCAATCGAATGCCCCTCTGAAGTCAAAGGAAAGACTCCCATTGACTGCAATGGACTTTAGGTCAGATCCTTAAAACACCTGGAAAATATAATTTTAAAGACTTGTTTATACTGTAGTTTCAGCATAGCTAGGACTGATTTCTGGGTATAATTTTCTTCCAGATATATTCTATTAGTAAGTTCTGGCTTCCTCTACAATTGGTGAATTTCTTTAACTGAATGTGACATAGCAAATGTCACATCATCAGATGGTAATGCATTTTATATTGATTTGAACCAGTGACCTATGATGAAAGAGTCCATATGTCATCACTAATTCTCTGAGCCATCCAATCTCTTAACTACTCATTTTACACTGGAAAGACTTGATTGTATCTGAATTAATTAAATGTAATAGGGGAAAGTGTCCACAAAGAGAATAGGTTCCTTAATTTAAAAAGACGGCCCCAATTTTTTCAATAAAAAGTGAAGTCTAAATTATTCTGCCTACTAAAATGCTTATATTAGTGAATACGCTGGATTACAAAGAGATATTGTCAAATGAATACTTCTATGCACTTTCACAGACTCAAAATTGTGGAAAATTACTGATATTCCAGAACTGGATAAGAACTACTTAACCTGACACTATTGTGTAGATTTATGTCGATTTACAATTGAAGATGTGCATTCATGCTAGACTGCAAGCTCTGGGAAGCACAGACTGTGTCATGCCATATGTTTACACACTGCCCTCCAGAATAGGCTGCTGCTCTTGATTAAAGTTATTTGGTCACACCCACCATACAAAAATAAAGTGTGTTATTTGTTAACGTACACACACCCACTATGTTCTATACATACTCTCCACTGTGCAACAGAGGATGGATTTTGGCATTTAAAAGAATTGCTGGAATTCCATTGTTACATATTACAGATTCTTGATTTCCCCAAATGGTAGTGAGCTTTCCTAGCTAGAGGCAGCAGAACTGATTCTTCAGCAGCAAAGAGGTGGCATAAATCCTGATGATAATTACTACCAGACCTATCCTTGTGGTAATCATCTGTCAGCAGCTCACTTCCTGCTAGTCATACAGGATAACAAGACACACAGCATCTTTACCTATGAAGTACCACTGGCTTTTCCACAGGATGTCCCAGAAGATCCTGAATACTATCCCACTGTAATCATATTAAAAGGGTGTTAGAATAAGAGAGTCACACGAAAGCTTTTCTTTATACAAAGGAGGAGGTTCATGCACATTTTAATTGTAGTGTTGGTGCAAACCACAAGGCAGCACAGAGTGCCATGAACTATGAAGGTTATGTTTAGAGAGTGTTTTGTGATTGGAGCCAGCTTTACTCAGCAGAACCTGCAGCTAGGAGACTGCTCCGAGTTTAAAACTAGTTTCCATTTTAGGTGGAAAGTGGACTTTAATTGAATAAAAAAATAATAATGAAATACTATTGTAACCTCTGTAGGCTTGATGGCAGAAACACAAAGCACCGTGTCCATCATTTTAAGGAGATATTTCAAAGAATAAGGCATCTGAAATTTCCCAAAGGAAGGCACTCTCTTGGAACTTTGCTGAGATCAAGTTCAGCATGCAAGACAGGTGCAGTGTTTATTTGACTGAGAATTCCCAGTACTATCCACTCCTGTGGTATGACAGCTTATGAAGCTATTGCTTTATATTGAAGGGATATAACAATGCAGTGAAGCACTGAAGTATATCAAATAATTCAATCAGAAAGCAAAGGAGGATACAGGCCTCCTGCCTTCAGTAAAGCAGTCAATGCTCTGCACTGGCATTTAGATACTCCAATTACCGTAACACTTGGGTTCACCTCACAGGCCCAGTCTCACTCCCTAGGCTGGCAGGAACCAAAAGTGCTCCAGGGTAGAAGTGTGTGGTGTTGTTGAACAGCCCTCACTCCAGACGCCAACTGAGTGGCATTTATGCCCACCTGGATGTCAAATGCATCTCTATATGTGTAGTGGAAGCATTTTTACTCAATGTTTCTCTTACGCTGCTTGGTAAAATACATGATGTATTTAACCAAAAAGATTGATTTACTGTTATCTGGTGGATTTTTTTTTTTTTACACAGTTTTAAGAAGGTTTGAATGATGGGTCATTCTTTATGCAATAGAAACCACTGTCAAAAGTTCATTACAAAGTGCAGACAACCCCCAAAGCAACTGCCAAAAAAAATTTCAAAGGTGCACCCTGAAACAAGTACCTGGGTAAATGAAATTCCTAAGAGTGCAGTTATCTTGTCACTACTCTAAAGACATTTAATCTGTTAACAGTTATTGTCAAATCCAGCCATGTAAAATTATTTCTAGCTAAACTCCTGATTTCCACCATTAATATTACATTTCAAAGGTATCTCTAATCTTTCTAACTCTTAGCGGCCTTAAAATTGGAAACATAACAGTTTACTGGAAGACAAAGCCCAAGGTTTGACTGCACTATATTTCTGACCGTGTTAAGAATAAAAAGTTTGAACTACAACAATTTCACTGAAAAAATCCAAATCCATAAAAAAAATTAAAAATAAATTTTGGTGGGAGGAGAGTAATTTGAACTCCCTTATTTAAAAAAACATCTTTCTATATTGCTATTATTTCTGCAACACATAGTAAGAGTTCCGCACACTCAGTAGCCAAGCAATTTATACTGGCAATTGTTCTGGTTGTTTTTATGAAGACTCACCTTGCTGTACGTTGTGCATGTTTCAGTCTGTGAATCTGCACTATCTGAGGAAGGTAAACAAAAAATGCTCTTCTGGAAATTACATTTGGTACTTTCATATTGGATACATTTCAAAGAGAGTTTGAAAAATGATTTCAGAGATCAGGGAACTTGAAAACATCACACAAAGTGGTCAAAAACAACACAAAACAAAAAAATCCCACTGATTAAACATAAATCCACCAGATTAAATCATAACACTGGAGAGACAGATTTGCCCATTCACTATTTTAAAAAGTAACCTTTAAAGATTAAATGGCTTTCCACACTGGCTCCATTTATATGAGCTGGTAGAACTGAAGTGTACAAGAATTCCGCTCTCTGAAGAGCAGAAAAAGCAAGAATCTTGGGAATTTTAATTCCTTGTTTATCAAAAGAATGAAAAAGGACAGAATGGAGGAACAGCATCACATATGGTTTGCAGTCCCAACAAAACAGGCACTCCAAATTGCCTGCTGGCCATTTTTCCAGCCTATGCATGTATTTCCTTTCATTTCTGGACTTTTTAAAATGGAAAATGTCTTCTCTGGGGGAAACCATGAAGTGTTCTTTAATCAGACCAAAGGCTCATTTATATTGCCACTCACCACCAAGCAAGTGGTTCCTAATACAGCTGGGTTCAGTGTTTAAGTAATATGCCCACTGTACCAATGAACGTCAGCGACAGAATTGCACTGCACCTTGCTAGCCCATGGAAGGGTTTACAGACTCTTCAATGGGCTTCATACTATCAAAGTTTCAGTGTGGTGTGTGTGTGTGTTGGGGAAAGAAAAGGGTGAATAAAATAAATCAAATATCTCCATAATAGAGGCACAAAACAAGTTGGACTGAATACAAGTACTCAGAAATGGGAGTGTGAAATACTGCACAAGAGCCTTAGGAAAACGTATTTAAATAGGAAATGAAGGAAAGTAAGTGCTGGTACTCTCAGGTACATCATAAATTTGATTTTCATTTAAACACACACGAGTGTACACCCTATCCCCCTTCCTTGCCCTTATTTTTATCCCAACTCAGATTCTCGCTGATGTGACTTCCATCAAAGCACTGTGCTTTATGCAGGTGAGTACTTTCAAGGGAGACAATCAATGTTCTCAATGGGTACGATGACAAAGGGATCTCTGGCAAGCATCCTATATCTCTTCTAGGATATTAAAGCCCCAGTTCAACAAGGTACTTACACACATGCCTACTTATGTTATGCAGGAGGTTAAACTAGACTATCATAAAAGACCTTTTTGGCCTTAAAATTTATGATTCTTTAAGCATGCGAGTATCCCCGTACTTTGAAGAGATTAATCACATGCTTAAAAGTTAGGCACATTTTTTAGTACCTTGCTGAATAAGGGCCTGTGTGCAACAAGAGACTTAGGAGGCAAAGTCCTAAACTCTTCCTGAGCCTGGAGATTCCCAGATGATAGTTACATAGAGACATATGCCACATACTGTAGGGGCATAGTTATTCTAATGAATAATACAAATTACATTAAATATAATAAACAGACCTTGTGGGTGGTGAAGGGAAAGGAGTTTTATGAGTGACTATCAAGATAACAGTTTAAAAATTCAACAACAAAGGTAGATTGGAAGGATCAGATCAGATTCACATTGCCCTACAACTTCTGGGCCTTAATGAACAACATAATTCATGTTGACAAAGATGCAGCAGCACTCCTCCAGGAAACTAGCAATGCTATGTTACAGCCACACACCTGTAGGCCTGATCAGGCTAAAGAAAGTTAGCCTAAGAATGAAGCTGGAGTGGCCAGAGAACTAAAATGTTTAAATATTTTCCTTACTACACATACTAGAAAACTGTTCAAAAGATCTCTTTCCTACTATCGTCAGCACTTCTATTATCGTCTGTTGTTTGAGACTATATTTGAAGTGAAAACTGGTCCACTCTTTTGCCTTTTGTATTTTCTTTTACAAACCCATGGAGCAGGAGGATGGATTACTGACCTCGCTTAACGGCTAGTGGAATCTTGAATTCACAACGATGGTATCTAGAACATGGAAATTGTAATTTGTTACAAAACACAGGAATCAACAAACTAGGCAGCACAAATTGACGTAGAATTCTTTAGTGGGCAGTTTACTGTAACTAAGGGCACATCCCCACTGCCCCACAGTTCGGACACGGTGTGCCAATAGCAGTGCACACCACAGTGCTGCACGGTAACACTCCCATGTGGATGCTGCGGGCATGAACTTTAAGTTTTCACTACTGTAGTCAAGATAGCTACAGAGATTAGAACTGTAGGAAAAAACCCACACCACTAACTGAAATAGCTATATCAGCAAAAGTCCTAGCCACAGTTATAATTGCAAAAAAATCCTTTTGCTACTACAGCTTATTTCATTCAGCGAGCTAGTATAAGCAACACTGGAAAAATAACTCTGTTGATATAAACTGCATGTCCCCAAGAGGGTTTGCTGGTATCACTATACCAGAAACTCTTCCTAGGGTAGATGAATCCTATGAAATCATAGACTGGCGTGGAAAATATGTCAGAGGCTTATATCATCAGATGGTGAATAAACAGTGGGAAGTTTTAAGAAACAGTATTTGCAAATCATTCTCTTTTGTCATACAGAGACAGGGAATGAAAAATTCTGGAAAAAAGTTACAAATGAAACATACCCTTTTCTAAACAACACTTGCCAGAAGGCATCACCAGCTCTTCAAAGAAGGGAAAAAAAATATTGGGAATACTTACAGGAGAATACCATGTTATTGGTTAGATTATGTGACCTCACTGTTCTCGGTCTTCTTGTGAACAGCCACTGAACTATCACCAGGCTCTCCACAGACTATTGCAACATCCACCACACTCCAGTATATTTGTTTTTAATAGTTTTAACAGCTAAAACTTCCCAAATGCTGTTTTGTTTCTACTTGACAAATATACAAAGTCCACCTTGTACAAGCATTGCTTATAATGAGTGAACTAATAACTAAGCTATTTGGAGTTAAGTTTAAAAATTTGCTAACGCTCATGACTATCCTCTCTAAAAATGTATGTACTGTATTCTCTATCTATGCTGTGATGTTTTATTATTAAACATTACATGGAACGTGACTTTGAAGTAGTGCTTGCTGTCCCCTCATAAGTCTCTTTCTAATGTATACTTATTAATGCACAAGAGTTAAAAACCAGAGCTAAAAAGTGTCCTAACAATGGTGGCCTGAAATCCTTCCAAGTTCCCACTAGATGAATCGAAGCTGCTCAACAGAAACTACAGGAACTATAGAAGGTTGACACAGGATTTACTACTCGCAGATTTTGCATTTTCACAGACTACTTCTCTATACTCACATGTTAAAGTTGTAATGACCAGGATAATTTGTATGCAGGACAAATTTCTTCACTTTGTGAGTATTTGCATCAAAAAGAATATCCTGTAGAAGACAAAGGAGATAGACATGAGCAAAACAGTTTGGTGGGGGAATGTAGTTTTTCCTCAATATGCAGTATGGAGGGTCTAACTATATATTAAAAGTAAAAACAAACAGACAAAAAAAGCCTTTACAATATAAGAGTGACATTTTTATGTATAAATTCAAATCTGTATTTCTTCCAGCAAGTGCATATGCAACTATAACTATATGGCTAGTTTGATGCTGTAACTGCAAATGTTAGCAGTTTCTCTGAGCAAGTTTATTATCAGCCTATTATAGTTCACTTTACATTGATGCAAGATGGAAAGCCAACATGCTTATGATACAAATTACTTGAGATGCTAAAATGAAGATGAACATGGGAGGAAAATTTGTTATAAATGCCACAGCAATATAAAAAAATCAAAGTCAGGCATGGGAATGGTGAAATAGTATCTGGTGGGGGTAGAGAAGACTAGATTTCAGCAACAAGGGCCTCAGTTCCTACACATTAGGGGTAATATGTGATAAGAGTGTTGGGGAGGATGCCAGACAAACACTCAAGAACCACTCCATGGATTGTGGGAAAATGGTAAAATATTGTTCAAGTCTGATTTAATTTGAGCATTTGCAATCCCATTTTTCATATTCAAAGATGCTTGAGGCAGCCACCGAGAGTTTTGCACAATGTTAGTACTTGTATCAAACACTAACTTGAGATACTCAGTCATTCTAAACAGTACATTGGATGGCTGATTCAAATTTAAAATGGCTTGTTTATGGAAGTCTTCAACTTACCACTCCAAGCGTGAAGTAATTAAAAAAGTAGTCATTGCACTTTGATGGAACCTGCTTATGGGGGGAGGGCGAATGAATTTTCATCTGCAAAGAAACCCACATATAGATTTATCAGTGCTTACCATAGCTAAGATATTATCAATACGTTTACTTTAAAAACAATTTTCCAAGATCTGGTTTCACACTAGCGTCCACATATTTTCCCTCAGATTCAAATTCTAAATTATCTTTGTGCAAAAGTATTTTAATACTGTGAGGTGTCTTTACAATCTGGGCTATGTACAACCCACACTACCGAGGGGTTCCATTTCAATTAGGAGATAAGGGAATTTTATCAGAAGTCAGCCCCTAATGTCTTCAACAGGAGGTGCTCGGATTGCCTAGCACAGAAATAAGATTATACTACTGGCATTATATAAATAGCAAATAAAAAGATTACTCAAAATTAAAGGAATCCACCTTTAAACACTCTGTTCTCATCGTGTTAACACACCATATATCCCTGCACCCAGAAGTGAGAGATGGGCAAAGACCACTGAAAATGACTCCTCCTGGCAGTAAAGTGAGAAGAGCAGATATCAAAATCTTCCAGGTATCTGTGAAAAATGTATTCTATTGCCTAATACTGAAAAAGGTTCATATGCGTCTATCTACACCTTTCAGTGAAAGAAAGGATGAGGCAAGAGGAATCCACAAAGAGTTTAATAGTGAAAACTGCTGTGGAGATAGCTTTAAATAAATAAAAATAATAACTAGCTTAAAAATGTAAAGCCTCATGCTTACTGCAGGATCATCAGCTGCTGGCAATAGCTGGATCTGACATGAGGCATGTGTGTGTGTATTATATACATAAATAGTGAGTGTGTTTTTTCATATTATAAACATAAACATACACATATTTTACCTAAAAGTTAACTTTACTTTTCATCAAAAAGAAGAAATTACCCAGAAACCAGCATACAGTTGTTAGGACTTGTCCATATTCAAAGTTGCACCAGTTTACATTGGTTTTTAAACAGATTAAGTTATTCCAGTGCAAGACAGTGTAGGCACCTGTAGTTTGATTTAAATAAGGTTTATACATCAATTTAAATAGATTCCTTACTAAATTAAACTAAACCAATATAAACCAGGTTTAAATCAGATTAAGAGAGTGTCCAGCCTGCGTTTTTCACCAGTTTAAAATCAGTTAAAAAACCCCACAGCACCTTTAAACTGCAGCAATCCTGAATACAGACATGGGCCTAGAATTAGGAATGCCTTTTTTGTTAGTCTCTAAGGTGCCACAAGCACTCCTGTTCTTTTTGCGGATACAGACTAACACAGCTGCTACTTTGAAACTTTTCCTACCTTGTCTTCTGACTTGTAAAAGACTTTGTGCGGAGACCCCAAAGTGCTCAGAACATCTTGGCATGAATCACCAAAGTACACACAGCGCTCAAACACCCGCATCTTGGCATCAGCTAATACACCTGGGCCACAGCCTGAAGAATGAGGAACAACAGCCTAATGTTCATAACTCCTCGATCACAAAACTACACAAAGAATGAACAATCACAAATCCCAGCACCTAGTTAGTTAAGGGGATGGAATGCAAAGAAGTTCCTGTAAGACATTTTTGCTGTACTGAATTCAGTTCTTAATTCTGATGGCAGTTTACACACAAAAAGGTCTCATCTAGGTAATATGGTTAACTGTCATAGACCCATATCTTAATGGCTAAATTCACTGAGTGCTATTCCCTGAGAAGTAGATTAAGAACTCTTCCCCTATCTCTTTTCATTTTACAAAATGCAATTTACTTATTTGCACTGTCAGTCTCAAATCTGATCAATTCGTATCAAGTATAAGTGCCAGCAGTTAGCTATGTCTGTAAGAAGTTTAACTGCAGTACTGGAAGCACATTGGGAGTTGTATGGTTTTAAAGGTTATAAAATAGTGTGTAATCTGACCAGCCAAAAAGTAAGGCCCATGCAATAGAATTCAGTACTGTTTTAGGCCAAATAAATATACCGTATATACTTGATCATAAGCCGGTTCGTTTATAAGCCAACCCCCCCCACCCAAATGGATAAGTAAAAATGGAAATTCTTTATGACCCGTTCATAAGCCGACCCTATAATTCAGTGGTCAGCAAACTTTGGCTCCTGGGCCATCAGGATAAGCTGCTGGTGGTCCGAGATGGTTTGTTTATCTCGAGAATCTGCGGGCACGGAAGTAAACCTAAGTAAACAAAGTGTCTCAGTGCGCCAGCTGCCTACCCTGACAGGCTGGGACAGCAACTGATGGGGGATTTTTTTGGGCAGAAAAGATTGGGGTCGGGGCGTAACTCCTGTGACTACCCCCCACACGACCCCACCCCTAGCCCAGGACCCCCACACTCTCCCCATCCCATCCCTTCCCACCTTATCTAGGGAGGATGTCTCTGGCCTGGTTGGAGCTGCTCTGCTCTGGCAGGCTGGGCAGCACGGCCAGCCTGCTCCGGCAGGCCAGACCAGGTGGCACGGCCACAGCCTGCTCTGGGGGGCAGGGCCGAGAGGCAGGACTGCCGCCTGCCAGTCCCGGACCTGCAGCTGCTTCGGAGGCTGGGGGGAGAGCAGCGTGGCCAGAAGCGGAGAGATTCTGGCCCGACTCTTCCCTTCTGGCTCTGCTGGCTGTGCTGCCTCTCTTTGCCCCCTCTGTTGGGGGGGAGGGGAGGGGGCTGTCTCTCACCTCTCCCTCTCTATACCCATTCATAAGCCGACCCTCTTCTCTGGTCCTTCCCCTTTTTACTAAAAAAAAAAAAAATCGGCTTATGAACGAGTATATACAGTATATTACATTCTCACCTGAGAGTTTCTAGTTTTTATTAGCTACACAGTAAGTAAATTCATATATACACAATGCTTATTTAAATAAGTGCACTGAATCACAGCTACATAGATGCATGGTTGAAACACTGTTTGAAATTATGAAATGAGTGACTGTATATATAATGTTCCATTGCTCTACTTTGCTGCATAGGCATTACAACTCAAGGTATTTTCAACCAAAGTAGCTTAAATCCAAAACAAACAAACAACCTCCCCCGAACAAAAATCAGATTAACAAATCAGGAAATTAATTTCTTTATATATCAGATGACACTAAAGTGCAATATACAGGAATTAAAGTTTTAGCTCATCTGGTTGCTGGATAGGTACAAACAAGCAATTCACAAGGCAAGTTTAATTGCACTATGTTGCCAATGGCACCAACCTGAATCCCATGACCAGAAGTTCTCTACAGTTCTAGCCTTTCACTGCCAACAATCACTTAACTAAGGCAATCATGGCGTGAAAGGGTGCTGAACCACAACATAGAGGCCATAACAGTAGTATTTGCCTATTTGACTATGTCTTCACAGGCCTCATGGGGAGCCTAAGATACAACATGGCCAGCTAACATGGCTTCAGAAGTACGAGGATGCAACCTAACAGGGCTTTTCAAATGTGTTAACACGACTCTCTCACACACAAACACTTTGCCCATTTTGACATACCTCACAGGGCTTTTCAAAGGTGTTAACACGACTCTCTCACACACACACACACACACACACACACTTTGCTCATTCTGACATACCCGCTATGTCTAGCTAATGGTTGGGCAGTGATATAAGTCAAGGATAAACATGCCTTGCCTCTAAGAGAAAAATTTTAAATGTAATGCTGAGAGGCTAATTAGTATTTTTATTTATGATTTCCAGAAGTGGTTTTTTCAATTCATGGAGAATTCAGGTTTTCTTACCAGACAGCTCTCTCACCATGATTGAGAAAGTTTTCCTGAGAGCCAAGAGAAGGCCAGCTAGTGCTGCCTCCTGGTCTGGGATATCTCATAAGTATTATAAAGAGAAGGAAACCCAATCAAGCCAGCTTTGATTTCTTCATCAAGGGTTACTGTAAGTTAACTCGCTTACACAGGAACTAATTCTAGAAGGGGTGGGGAATGAATTAACTGAAGGAACTCAGTTCAGCTAGGAAAGAATGACACATGGCAAGTTTGTCCTTTATCAAGTTCTAGAAGTCTGACAGCTAATATACCATTTGAATGAAGATTTTATTTGTTGCTAACATCATTTCCTTTAAATCTCAGGTATGTATGTTATCTAGACATGACACTCTACCTTAAAAGTATCCAATTTTTCAAAACCATTTATATTATCTGGATAATATAGCTAACTCCTTCCCTACTACACCAGGATATATGATCCCTGTCCTAGGCAGCTCTCCATTATCTTCCTCTGTAAAGACAGAAGCAAAGTAACTTTAACAAATCTGCTACATTTTTATTCATTGTTTCTTACTCCTCATTTTTTTAAAGCTTTCCCTCCCCCCATTTTTTACCTTATGTGTACTAGGAATATATGAGAGTTCTCTCAACATGACCATGTCTGAAAAAGTCATAACACTGAGAAAATAAACTCTGCTACTTGAAAGAAGAATTTGAAATAAACTGAACATGTTTTTTGATAATATTTTAAAGCCCTTTAAAGGAATAATCACCTACTGGCATCTCTTAGCAGGCAATAAACCTTTCTTCTTATTCTGTAAGTCCAGCCATCAAGAGAACACGGGGTAAATACCTAATCAACTCATGTCACTTGTAATGCCACCTCCATTGAATTCAGAATGACAGTGGCATTGTGTACTTCTGGTGTTACAATGTACAGGGCACAGACCTACCTGAGGTTTCTTTGGCTTTGACAGGGGTTTCCTATGACAGACAGCATCTGTTTATTTTTCTGGGAATATACACAGAATAAAACAAATTCCACTGCCAGCAAGAAACTCCATGAACTTGGAATTGAAAGAAATTTCCACAGCCATCTGTGATTTCTCCATGGGTGTGGATATGCAGCAACAGTAAGACACTATTTCATAGAGGGTTTAAAATAAGATGTGCAAAATATTTTGAAACCCACCTATGAAAATACAATAAGCTAGCTAACGCATATTTCATTCAAATTTGCCCCTCCTTTCCTGACTAAAAGTGAGGGCAACACAACATCTATTCTCAGTAATACCTGCAGTGAGTAAGCGGAGCCGTAAACCTGAGGGTCCAGTTCCATCTCTCAGAACATCAACGTTCTCTGCATACACGTTACCAAGGAAACAGCTGAGGGGCATGAGGGGAGCCCTGGAAGAGTTAGATCCGATATAACAAAAACAAACACTGGAAATGCTTAAGCTTAAAATTTTCTGCTAACTCTCCAATGACAGAAGCTAGTACAATACACTGAAGCAAAACATATTACTGTTGACATGAGAGAGCCTAACTCACCTGGAATGAAAGGGCTGAAGTAACTTTTGAGACATTCAACTTTAAAAAAGCTCACATTGTCTAGAGCCTTGTTAAGCAGCACAATAAATAAAAATGCAACATGAAAGATTGGGTCCTTTACTAATTAAAAAACAATTCAAAAGGATCTAGAAATTACAGCAGCTGCATCCAGTCCTTGGACTTTACAATTATATATCTCATATTATACCAGAACATATTGTTTCAGACAGTTTTTGGTTTCAAATGTATTTCTTGTGAAAATAAGGGCCATATTGTGCTTATACATGCTTAACTCACAGCTGCCGCTAGAACTAAACAACATCTGTGTGCAGTGGGGAGGCTTCCACACATCACACTGCCAGCACCTCTCACTCTTCAGCTCTAGTATTCCCGTTAGTCCAGTCCTGGATCATTCCTGAATACAGATGGCCGAGTGTATTGATTTCTGCAGTAGTTTGTTGATGTGAGTTAGCATTTAAAGTCTATTTTAAGATCATAAAACACGTGTCTCCTAGTCCCTAGATTTTAATTGATTCATGCTGTCATGTGTCACTATTTCTAAATGTCAAGGTATCTGAATTATTTTAAAGGGGCATCATCAGCATGAACTCAAGACAATTAACATTTTTTGAGGGAGTTTAAGCTGCACCATCTGTTCCTCAGTTCACTTGCCAATTTTCCTTTTGAAATCTCTTTCAGTTATAATCACCTAATTAACTCAACAGTAGCAGGTAAGGAATTTACAGAAAGGCAATATACTTTTAAGAGAGTATGTGTACTTCCCTTAAAGTTATTTTTTCCCAATAATGTGAATTTTTCTGTGCCTGGGTGAATACATGACTTGCCTGTGAGCTGAGGCTTTTATACATGCACACATATATTAAAACCCACCATGCCACAGATGGGTGCAGGAAACCTTTTCAAAGCACTTGATTCTAATTAGACTACAATGCCCATATGAACAAGGTCCATTATAATGTATCCCCTTCTTTTGCTCATTAATCCACAAGTGTGTTAGTCTTCCCCTGGCATTAATAACAATACTTTCTTTAGCAAAACAAATGGCGTTATCTGTGTTGGTATGTATATGTATGAGGAGAAAGCAAAAATTTACAGAAATCCCTTTGTTTCCCATCTTGTCTAAGAAATCCCCAGGAAGAAAAATACTTTCAGAAATACTGAACCTTGAAGTAATGGTAACAGTACAGTATTGCTTAATATGGAACAATGAAATGCCATGTCATATATGAATGTAACAGTTCATTCAGATAGGAAAAAAAGACACAAGGATTCATTCTCCTGTTGATAAGGGATTTATATAAGTAACTCCCATTCGTACTCACGGGAGTCAGACACACAAATCCCTTGAGGATCAGTGGGAAGGAAATAAGGAAATGACACATTATTCATATGCTAAATGAGCACGGAGACTGGTATTTTCTTATTTGTATTGCAGTAAAGCTTAAGGGCCCTAATCAGAAATTGCGGCCCCATTGACACTCAGACATATGCGGCCCCATTGACACTACAAACAAATAGTAAAAATATTGTTCCTTGCCCCAGTCAGATTGACTTAGCTAAATAAAGGGCATTAGTGTACATGCAAACTGTGTAAGTACAGTGGCTTTTCCAAATACAGCTCCTATCCTCACTCTTGGAGCATGTAACCTCACTCCTGGAGAAGAGTTTCCTTCAGTCTCACTTGCTTCTTCCATACTACCCCACCTATCCTCCGAGCTTAATTTTGATCTTAGTTGATTTAGGGGTTGTCTACACTGCACCGAAGTGAGGACTATGGGGGGTGTGAATTGCAGAGCAGTGGGAATTGCTTCGCTCTAAACTGCCCCATATGGACGCTGCTGGCGTGAACTAAAAAGGTACCTAGTTCACGTTACATACTCCTGTTTGAAAGAGGACTAAGTTAACGTGAACTAGATACGTTTTCGTTCATGTCAGCAGCGTACACATGGGGCAGTAAGTCCAACACTTGCATGCACTCTGCAGTTCACATCCCAATAGTCTGCACTGCAGCATGCTGTACACATAGCCTTAGATAAGTGCAACTAATCCAAATGGATTTACACCAGATTCACACCAGTGTAAATCAGATCAGAATTTAGCCTTGTTTCATAGGACAGTATGGCTCTGTGCACAACATTTAGAAATATTTGAAGGAGCATTACCACAAAATGATGTATTTGGCACCATCCAAAGAAAGGAACAAATGGACCTAGACACTGCATTTCTTATACATTTGGCATTCATATAAGTCTAAACAAATAAATACACGTGAAGGAGAAAAAAACATTTTAGATATTGGTTAACCACCTTTGACAATTCAGCTATACATACTTCGTATCCTGCAGGCTGTTTCCATTGTAGATGTACATACGTTTCACAGTTGCACCATGGGGAATTTGCAGAGAAGCTAGGCCATGAGCAAAGTTAGGCTGTGGATATATAAAAACATTCTGACTATTATATATTGTATGACAAACATATACATTGCTCTAAAAACACACATTTCCATTCAAAATATTGCACCAGACAACTGTATTTGTAAACACAGACTGTACATCTCTAGATATTGTTAACCTGAATGTCTGTACACTACAACTGCAGGAAAAAAAGCCACTGGAAAATACTTGCTTGCACTGCACTGTTCGTTGATGCTCATGGTGGGGCGGAAATGCTCAATTATTTTACCTACCCTCTACAAGATGGCTGTAATTTTTCAGTTTCCTAACATAAGCCACGCATATACCCAAGACACACTAGTTCAGGACTAGTGTTTGAAAAAGTTTACTGGCTCTGAAAGCATTAGTTCTGGTATGCTACAGTATTTATGGTACTGGAAAATTGTACATGTGGGTGACCCTTTTTTTTTTTTAATCTTATCAATCTTTTGTCGTATTATTCATGCTTGCTTTCTGAAACCTGTTAATTGTTCCCCAAAAATTTAAGAATTAATGCTTGTACCTCTGCTGGTTAGGAGAATGCCTTTGTCAGAGAAAATACTTTGACTTACCTGGTTCTTTTCAGTATTCTTTTCTTATCCAACCCCTCCAACACAATTCAAAGTTATTTATGTATGGATAATTTTTACAATGATTTTAAAATCTTGTTATTAAAGAAGAGTGGTGCGCAAGAAGGAAATCTGATACTGTCCTAGGTGAGTCTGTTTATAGGTATGCATATTGAACATACAGCTCACCTATACAAGATTAGCAAAGATTCTGTGGCACCTTATAGACTAACAGATGTATTGGAGCATGAGCTTTCGTGGGTGAATACCCACTTCGTTGGATACATACAAGATTGTCTCTGCAACACTATTCAAACACACACTACTAGCTTTGGAAAGGAAAATAATTTGTCGTGCCATGTTGTTCCCTGGCATAACATACAGACACAGAAACAACACACACTGAAAAAATAACTATGCAAAAGAGTCTCCTACTTTAACTGGTTTACTTCAATAGAACCTCACCTAAACTAAACACGTCAACATTTTTTAATATGAAAAAATATTTTGTAAGAAAAAACAGGAAGCGTAACAGGAATAACTGACCTTTCACTATACCTCTATCATTTCACACACTGTCTCCTTTCTAACCTAATTAGTCCTAACAATCTGGAAGTCTAAGACAAGGGGAAACCAAATTAATAGTATTTAAGGAAAATGACTGTCAATGTCATTTTAATATGTTCAGTCTCTAGCCATTTCTAAATACAAACAAACTTCTTGTTTGCTTTTTGACTACACTGAGCTGAAGTTTTCCCACAAGGAAGTTTACAGGTGTTTTTTACCCAAAGTGCATCAAAAGTTCAAAGTGTTCTTTACAATATGTAGTAGGACTTTGCAACAGACATGACATTCATTGCTCTGTGAGGTCTTTCTGGATTTCCACACAATCCTTCCTAATCTGCAAACAAACAACTGTCAAGTGCAGATTTCACTACTTCACTGTTCAACGACTTCTCCAGGATGTTTCGATGGGGGAACTCCATTGCTGATCTCCTTCCATGCTGATCATTTTTGTTTTCTACCTCTACAACAATTTATAATCTATGGAAGAACTTTACCTCTTATAACAAAAATTTAGGAACCATAATAGCCTCTCGTGAGTAACTTTGTGAAAGGCTTTGAAAGTAACAACCAATTCTAGCTTCTATTTTGGAGACTCCTGTTAAAGAACTCTAATAGTGTTGAGAGGCACAATTTTCCCAGTCAAGACATGCTCTTATTAGGTGTTTTGTAACTACCCTTAATTATTTTTCCAGTTAGTGAGCCAAAGTTGGTACTGAAATAAGATGCATAGGTCTGCAATGGTTAAGATATTTCCTAACAGCTCTTTTTAAAAAAAATATAGGCACAACATTGGCTATTCGCCAGTCTCCTGATATAATACCTGATAAAAATAAAATCTTTCATTAAGCAGTTCAGACAGCTCATTCTTACCGAACTCTTGGGTGAATACCATCCGATCCTGGTGGGCTATTGCAATTTAGTTTCTCAATTTGTTCCAGTGCTTTTTTTTGGACACTTTATTTGCTGACACTATCTTAATGATCTGCAAAGAATACCTTTTGGGTCGGTATCTCCCAATTCTCTTACTTGTTGAAGACTCATGCAAAAGTCATTAAGCTTCTTGGCAATGCCCTTAACCTCTAAATCAGGGGTCTCAAACTCAATTTACCTTAGGGCTAGTGCCAGTCCTCAAATCCTCCCAGCGGGCCAATAATGTCACTCATGCCAACCAGAACCTGCCCCCCAAAACTCCGCCCCCCCCCACTCTGCCCCCACCTGCCTAAGGTTCTGGGAGGGAGTTTGGGTGGGGGAGAAGGTCTGGGGTAGGGGATTGGGGTGCTGGCTCTGGGAGGGAGTTTGGGTGCAGAAGGGCTGAGAGGTTGGGTTCTGGGAGGAGTTTGGGTCGGGGAAGGGGTCTGGGGTGCAGGCTTTGGGATGGAGTTTGGGTGCTGCATGCAGGCTCTGGGATGGGGCAGGGGTGCTGGAGGTGGGGGGGGGGTTGCAGGCTCTGGGAGGGAGGAGGGGCGCAGGCTCTGGGAGGGAGTTTGGGGGTGTGTTGGAAGGGGTGCAGGCTCTGGGAGGGAGTTTGGGGGCTGGGGGTGTAGAGAGGGGGTGAGGCTCTGGGAGGACGTTTGTGGGCAGGAGGGGGTGCGTGGGAAGGAGGTGCAAGCTCTGGGAGGGAGTTTGGGGGATGCAGGGAGTATGTGGGGCGAGGGTGGGGGTGCAGGCTCTGGGAGGGGCTCGGGGGTGCGGCACTTAACTGGGGCTCCAAGGCGGGGTGGGCTGGGGGGCCTCCGTGCGCTGCTGCCCCCAGGCACTGCCCCTGCAGATTCTTATTGGCTGCGGGGGTGCTCGGAGCGGGGGCAGCGCACGGAGGCACAGCCCCTCCGCAGGGTTTCAAGGAGGGGCCGGCAGCCACTGGAGCGAGCAGGCAGACGCCGCTCAGCTCCGCTGTGCTGTCGGGGCCCCTGGGGAGGAGTGCCCGGGGGTGGCAGGTGGGGCCCAGGGAGAGACCCACGGGGGCTGGGAGTTTGAGACCCCTACTCTAAATGCTCTCTCTACACATAGCTAGCTTACTGATCTAGGAATTTGCTGATATAATGAGAACATATGCCACTATATTGGCTAACCTATGCCCCCCCCTTTTCCAGTTCTTGTCACGGAATCCAACACTGTACAATATGCATTGCCTTAGGTGATGAGAATGGATCACACAATAGAGGGTATTTTCATTAACACAGAAGTGAGTTATACATATGCCTCCATTAGCATTACCACAGTAGGTCTGAGCTTGCTTCCAGTGAAGTCAGTGTTATATCTGCCACCAGCTTCAATGGATATAGGATTAGGCCCACTTAAGCATTTAGTAACCCATCAAAACATTTAGTGAATAAGGAAACCTACATAGCATAACACACGTAATTTTGATTTCCAGACTCTCCTATCTAGCAAGGGTATTTTATGCACTCTGTTCTAGTTAGCTGCACAATCACTTTGGAGGAATTCAAACAGAATTTATAGATCATTTGAGATTAACTGAAATATTTTAGATATTAATTGGGTGTTCACATTTGAGAAGCAAACTTTAGAGATTCTGCTCAATAATGAAAATGCTATTCCCTATTAGTTTTGGAAGCAAATCCTCCATCCACACCCTTCTGCTAAAAGCCAGGCATGATCTTTGGCTTTGAAATGATTACGCTGAAGGTAAGAAAATGGGTCAGAGCACAATTTAAGATTTAAATTTCATCCAGATGAAGGTTTTGTTTTGCTTGCAGGCACGGCAGACTAGAGATGATATTTTGCAATGGTTACAAAGACAAAAAACAAACAAGCAGAGTATCTATTAACTAAGAATGATTCCTGACCTCGTACTTTGGAGTTTCAGCCCATGAGTCCAATTGAAAAGAAAAAGACAGTCCTCTGAAATTGAGGTGAAAGAGTTGTTCAGCTGAGTTGTACACTGGAAAAAGAAAGAAAATGGAATTACAGAAACAGACAGTAATTTCTCTAGTTCAGATCTAGCAGCACTTTGTATCACTTCAGTCTGCTGTTTCTGCATGCTCCTGACTCAGCAAAATATCAGAGAAGAATAAAATATCATGACATGATATGGAATGTTAAGGTCTCACATCGCAGCAACGTTCCCTGTAAACCACGTGCACACGGAACAACCTTGAATATACCTATGTCACAAATCTTCCTGCTCAGGCCCCAGGTCAGGTGACAGGCACCCAGACACACTCCCTACAACAAACACGATGGCAAGAGGGTTGACTCCAGACCATGTAAATGCCAGGCCATGGCAAGGAAGAGGCTTCATGTGAGATTTTGCTCCCTATCATGAGAGGAGGAAGGTTCCTATGGTTACAGGGTATGTGCCAGTGAGAGGCAGCATGTCACTTGCTTCTTCCCCTACCTTGCAAGAAGGCAAGTTCCCCGTCACAGAACAACTTCATGTCCATCTGGGCCTGCTGCCTTCAGGAGCTCCAGGGACCTCAGGAGCAGTTGTATCATCCCCTCTTATCTTTCCCAGGGACCCTGCCCACCAGAACCTGCCCCCATCATACACATTCCAGGGAAGACCAATGCCCCAGGAATTGTCCTTACGGCTCCTCCTACCACATTCCCCCTTGGTGGCCCCTCACACACACACACCCAGCTCCCTGAGAATCCTCCCTAAATTACCCAAAGTGACTCTCCTTGGGTATCCCCTCTCCTCTCTCTCAAACGCTCTAAATACCCCCCATCATATACACTGGCAGCCCTGGTGGTGGGGTTGATTCTGCCTCCAGAATCCCTTTCGTTCCATGGGGCTGAGCAGAGAGGACGCGCCCTTCCTACCCATGGCCCCGCAGGCTCTGCCCCTCCCTGTGCTCCCCCCCACTGGTGCTCAAGCTCACGTGCTCTCCCGACAGTTTATTCCATGCAAAGCCAGAAGGTCTTGATCTCTAAGGTGGGTGGGGACTGGATCTTCCTTATTGTTCTAGGGCTGCTCATGGCACTGGTGAACAGGAATTGGCCCTGGGGTGTGCATTGTCAGGTATGGTTTCAGCCGGGGAATAGGGTCTGGAGGGGTGGCAGGGATAGGGATACAGGTGCCAGCCAGGGGAGCAGGGTCTGAAGGAGGAGGTGGTGGCTGGCTATGGTGTGCCCCATATTTTTTTTTTCCAAGTCTTCTTACACTGAACTAACTTGCTGCTGCGTTGCTACGACTGTATACAGCACATTCCACGTTTCCAGTTGCCTACTCCTCTGGCTGACACCATACCAGCCACCTCACCCAGCCTCAGAACCTACTCCCTAAAAAGCATCCATTTGCCCAAGGACAAAAATATTGTGCAGTGGTGTTTGTAGCCCGCTCAGGCCAAAGACAATTTAGAGGGAACTCTGCATCACAGTAATCAAATAAGTGAAGTGTCTCAAACGGTGAGTGGAGAAGAAGGTAATGCTTTCATAGGGAAGTCAAGATATCTTAAGTAGTAATATATAAAGAGAAATAACTAAAGAAATGGCTATCCAAGACTCTAAGAACCCTAACACATTAACAATACAAATAAATCTCAATAGCATTAAAGTAGTTCATTCAACAGGAACTCAGCCAGTCAATCAACAATCCCATCACCCCCCCACCCGCCACCTCAACACCCTCCTTCCCATCCCTTCTTCATTATAGGAAGCATGACCGTGGCCCTCTACAAAAACCCTATCAGACATTTTGCACTGGGCCCAGATGGTCATTAAATTCACTACTTTGAACCAGGGGTGGGTGTGTGTTTGTATACACCCATTCTAGAGTCTCAGGGCCTTCGCAGTGTTACAGCTTGATTTATATACAGAAAACCATGGACATTCACAGCGTAAAGGCTACAACTCTTCCAGCCTTCACTTACTCCAATTTGGTATCCAATTACTGCAGGGTCTCTATCCAATTATATCCCTGGCACCATTACATGGTTAAAGGAATATAATTCAATACAGACCCTGCAGAGCCTTCCACACCCCTTAATCCTTGCAATAGGTTGTCCAAGAAGCTGCCGGCAGAGCGGTAACACTGCAAGAGATGGGGATATACATCCTTACACACCACAGTGTGTCTTGGTACTAGCCGATGGAGAACCAGCCTGAAGCGTGGCAACTGGATTGAGCATAAGGCCAAAAGAGACATGAGAAAGGATGCCCAAATGGTATTTTGCCTATTCTGACATAAGCCCCAGGCCCCAGTTACAGGAGGAATTACTTCACTGTTATGGCTGCACTCGGTTTTGATTGTCCAAGGCTTCTCCCCCAACAGGTCATTCAACTCTAGTTACCCTTTGCCCTGGGAGTTGCAGGAATCATTGTTTCTTTTCATCACCTATCAAAAACACTGGGTAATGTACTTCTGTTTTGTTGGATTTCCCTTTTCTTCCGTGATTCTATACAGTAGAAGGTTGGGTAAATGATCAAGAAAGGAGCAAGTGCCTATGGAGAACAAACTATCAAGAATACAAACAGGCAACCTTATGAGATAGAAGTTTTGAAGGGGGTACTGGGCCCATTTGGGGAATTTGTCCGGGAAATTTGTCTGTACTTTATTTCTCTCATTTCTTCTGTACACCGATTGTGTGGGAATGAGTGACAGGGAATGGATCACTTGATAATTACTGTTCTGTTCATTCCCTCTGGGGCACCTGGCACTGGCCACTGTCGGAAGACAGGATACTGGGCTAGATGGACCTTTGGTCTGACCCAGTAGGGCCATTCTTATGTTCTTATGTGTTTGTGTTAATAAATTAGAATGCCACACCTTGGAGTCAGTGAGATTCATGCTGGGAGCGCTGCGGATCCTGATGACCACATCACATGACAATGTGGTCTGTTTACATGGATCCAGTGACACCTGTGCAGGTGCTGACAAGGTCTGGCTGCTGTTCCAATCTCCAGACTGGAGAGTGCCCATAAGGAACTACTGAAGCAGTCCGGTGTTCTTACCCTGGGGGGCATCTCACTCCCCACCCACTTTTCTGTATTTATCCAAACCTAGTCCAGTTAACCAGCCACTGTGACTTCGGACATCACTATGCAAACACTTACTGAGTGGCAAGCTCAGGTATATATATCTACAGCACTCCAGCACACTGCCTGTGTGGACTTGCTGATGCACGATAAATTTCCCCAGGGAACAGTGACATACTGTTGCTTGAAGCTTGTAGTGCGCATCAGCAGGATGGACACGGACAGTTAGTGCACGGCATGCTAGAGCTTTACACCCCAACTTGCTGCACAGTAAGCGTTTGTGTAGACAGGGCCTGAGAAAATATTCTCTCCACCTAAACTAGACAAGAATAAAGGAAAAAACCTTAGAAGTTCCTTGTTATTGTGGGTTCAAGTGAGCCCACTAATGCTACGTGAACATACTATTATCAGGCCACATATATTTCACATTATTTTAGTTAACTAAGTAGGCCACCTTAAAATTTAAATATAATGGGAATATCTTGTAAAGTATAAGAATGTGACAACTCTCTGAAAAACAACATAATTCATTTCAATTGAGATCAGAAGGCTTTATCGGCGTCTCATATGAAAACACGGCATATTCTTTAGAACAGTTTGTCATTCTTAATGTTAACCAAGAGATGAATTCATTTGGATGAAGCCAGTAAGTGAAGTCTACTTGTGATGATCTGAGAAATACCATAGCCTACCTCCTGGATGTGTTGCTCCAAACGATTGATCAATCTGTTCTATGGTTGGAGCAATTGCCTGAGAGTTAAAATGGACACCACTGAAAAAGAAAATGAAAGCCACTGAATCATCATTAAGGAGCGGGCTATTAGTTGGGATTCATTAGTTAAAATCATTTAACTACAAAAATAAGAATGCTCAGAAAACTCATTTTTCAAGGGAAAATTATGTTACATTTATCTCACATAGCAATCCAATACCAGAGAAAACACCCCATGTTTTAACAAGGTAAGGAGAATTAAATCCTGTATATACTCGTTCATTAGCTTGTTCATTTACAAGCTGACCCCCCAAGATGGTTAGGTAAAAATAGCAAAAACTGTATGACCCTTTCATAAGCCGACCCTATATTTCAGGGGCTGGCAAACTTTGGCTCCTGGCCCATCAGGGTAAGCCACTGGCAGGCCGGGACGTTTTGTTTACTTGGAGAGTCTGCAGGCATGGAGCCCCTCAGCTCCCAGTGTCCGCGGTTTGCCGTTCCCAGCCAATGGGAGCTGCGGGAAGTGGCACGAATCGCGGCCACAGGGAGCTGAGGGGCTCCATGCCTGCAGATGCTCCAGGTAAACAAAATGACAATGTATTAGATATTCAATTCAATGATTCCACAGAGTTTAAAATCAATAAAATTTTGGTGTAGACCCATTTATAAGCCGACCCCACTCTTTGATGCGTCACTTTTTTACCAAAAACATTAGGCTTATGAATGATTATATACAGTATACTTTGGGGTCACTCACTTTGTTGCTTCTGTCAGCCAAGCTAACTGCACACACCAGGGGCTCCCTCGAGCCACCCTCCCATTTCCTTCTATTTTAGGAGGTTCCCTGCAACCCTCTATCCTCTCCCTCATGCCAGGGGCTGTGTGTGTCCCCATTTTCCCCCAGGCAGTGTTACTTTGTACCCTTCCCTCATTCCCCCATGCCAGTGTCCACCATTCACATTCTCTTTTTCTCTCTTTTTCAGGATGTCAACATTTGTATACCACCTGGGAGGATGGACAGATCTAAGATGAGGGGTTCTATTAAAGAGTCACTGTAACTGGAACTGATTGGAGGCTATGTTCAAAAGTTACTGTTCCATCTAAACAGAGAAATGCCATCAAGTTGGGTTTTTGGCCTCACAAGCTCAGCCAAAAAACTATATGAATTTTTTGTAACAGAAGGGAAATCATTCTTAAAGCCAAGTTCTATTCTTTGTTACTCCTTCATAACTCTACTGATGTCAGTGGAGTTACTCTGAATGAGTATCAGGAGTAAGGAAACAGGGTTTGGCCCTTAGACTTCTATAAAAAGATAATACGGGATTTATAAAATCAGACTATCTTCATACACATAATATGAAAATTTCTCAAATCCACGAGTTGCAGCTATTTTGAGTTTTGCTTTGTTGAGAAGAATTTGACCCTGCTTTCATCATTTGATACCACTGCTTGGGGGTTAGACTAAATTTCCCTTGCGGTCTCTTCTAACCCTATAATTCCATGATTGCTACAAGAAATTTGGAAAGAAGGGTATTACAGCCATTTTCTATAACAAAGAGGTTTTAAGGGACAGACACATGGGAGAGCGAGCACTGATCTCTTTTCAAAAAAGATCTTTCAGTTAAATTGAACTATTGCAAACATCTACAGGTATTTCTACAATCATTCTGTGTACGCAGCTTCCCAACCTTCAACTCCTATTACAAAAAAGTTTTGATAAGTTCTGTTTCAGGTTCAGCCCTGGAGCTCAAGAAACAACTCAGAGGAAAAATATAGACAATGACATTTCCATACTCATAAGGTGGGCTTTTGAGAATAAGAAAAAGATGTACTTTTGATTTTATCAAAGAAATTCTGCCTTTGGCTTACATAAACCATTTCAATAGTATGTCCACTAAAATATTTCACAAGGATCATTTTTATTATGATAACTAACCTTTGATAATTATGGGATGCAGGCTTTCTAAAAAAACTAGATATCATACCACATACTGTAAGTGGCAGTGGGATGCTGTTCAGTTTATTTTACCTAATTAACATTCCCTACCACCACATTTACACTTGCAAAATAATCAGTGAATGGAACACACAAGATGAAAAATTGGTGGCAACCAGAAAAAAGCCAGATTCCCAGAAAAATGGGAGTCGCTGCCAGTCACTAACACAAGCACTATATACCATCCAGACTTCCACATTCACCTAATACATCTCCAGATAACTCCCCTAATGCATGTCTGTGTGAAACATGAAACCTCAACTGTATTGTGTAAGCCTTCATTTCTCTCCCTTGCCTGATGTCATATCTGCCCCTAGATTTTAAGGGTCCTTGAGGGAGAGTCTGAAACTTTATTTGTAAAGGTCCATGCTCACCTTTCGTGCTACATATACATGTTTAATAATATGATAAGTTGAGAACAGAAAGTCTAAAAACCTTAGAAGAAACAGGGGATTGGTAATGTACACAGGGAATATGCTTAGGAATGTTATCTGCATTTTGTTCTCACTGTTAGAGTAGCATATAAATAATTGAAAACTCTTCCCCAGCTAAACAGAATAACTATAATAAGCATAAGCAACAAAATACAGTATAACTGACCCAAACCAATCCTATTGGCACCACAAAAATACTGATCCAACATGCATCATGCCTACCAACCTTAAACACTTGGACTCCTGTTCAAAATGTACCCAGAACTCATTTCTGTTAAGAACATGTTCTTTAATTTGATATATTATGAGAATATCACCTATAATTTTTACTTCTGAATAATTTAATTAACTTCTGATGAAAAAATATACAACTGTTTTCCTGAAGAGAAATTAATGAGACAAAAATTCAGTGCAGTCCAGTAATAATTATGACTGGAGTGAAAAAGAGATGGTAACTAATATATCATGTGTGACCCAATGGTACAAGATAATCTTAAATCACTTACCAATATTTTAACTTCACTTTAGTCAAGTCATAAACTTCAATCACCTGAAAGACAGAAAAAAGAAAAAATTATTGCAGTTCCACAGAGTTTGAAATAGGATATTTAGGGCAGACTACTGACCCAAGTTATTACTGCGAGTTCACCTTCTCTAGTGGAAATCTGTTTGATTTTAACTGAATCAAGACAGATTAGAGCAGTGGTGGGCAACCTGTGGCCCGTCAGAGTAATCTCCTGGCAGGCCACAAGACAGTTTGTTTACATTGACCGTCCACAGGCACGGCCACCCGCAGCTCCCAGTGGCCGTGGTGAGCCGTTTCCAGCCAATGGGAGCTGCAAGAAGTGGTGTGGGCTGCAGGGACGTGCTGGCCAACGCTTCCCGCAGCTCCCATTGGCCAGGAACGGTGAACTGCAGGCGGCCATGCCTGCAGATGGTCAATGTAAACAAACTGTCTCGCAGTCCGCTGGTGGATTGTCCTGACGGGCCGCGTGTGGCCCGCGGGTCGCAAGTTGCCCACCACCGAATTAGAGACACAAGATGGGTGAGGTAATATTTGGGGGGGGGCAACTTCCGCTGGTGAAAGAGAGAAGCTTTCGAGCTACACAGAGCTCTTCTTCAGGTCCTCAAGTTGGTCCACTAAAAGATATTACCTCACCCACCTCGTCTCTCTAATATTCTGGGACCAAGATAGTTATAACAACACTGCAAACAAATCAAGATAGATTAGTGAGCATCAATTTTCAGAGTTTAGCACCAAAAACCCTCCAATCCTGTAACTGACTCTGCAAAGGTGGATCCTTGCGCCTGCATGGAATCTGCTGACTTCAGTGGGGATCTGTATGAATGGATCGTTTTGGCAGATTGGGGGCTAAAGTAGTATCTACAGGGCAACTGCTTTTAAGCAATCTCTGAAGGAAGTGACAGTAAATGGTTACCAAATGCAGGTGGTCTCCTAATGGAAGTGCAACAGATGTGCCATCAATACATTTGAAGATTCTTTGGGCTGGACTCCTCAGACTGCCTAAAAATGGTGGTTCCTTGTACAGCTTTCACTATATTCAAACTTCTCTCATTTTTTCACTCAGCAAAGTGATTTGTGGCAGACATAAAAGTTTTAATTTTCAATGTAAACACACAAGACGCCTAGCCAAAGGCTTTAGGTGCTGTAACAGACACTTAAAATAGCCATTCATAAAAAAGGATAACAGCAGACCAGAGGCATAATAACTCTTAATATTTTTGTTTTATGTACATATATTGGTTTTGTTTAATTTAGAGAAGATCTCCTCAGAACCTCCACTATGAGGGCCTGATCCTGCATACATTTTTGCAGACTCTTGCACCTAGATGGATTCCTGTTGATCTTGATGAGTCTCCTTGGGGAATAGGAATCTGCACTAATGGCTCCTGATGCTAGATTGGGCCTAAAGCAGATTTTCAGGGAATAAAAAAGGATTAAACTTGGGCCCCCTCCATTCCCGCAGGCTTTCTCCTAAATTTAGATACCTTTCTTCCTGTGCCAGTAGCTGCAGAGAGAAAGAGAGAGGATGGTGTCTAACTGCTGTGGGAAAAACAGGGAGCCTTGTGCTGCCTTGGATAATCCTTCATGAAGCTTTAACAGAAGCCCTCCCTCTGTGGCTGGAGGAAATGCTGCTGTGGACACAGGGTCATGGAGGATAAAGGGGAATCTCCCATCATAAGTAGTACTGAGAATTTTGGAGAGACTTTTAAAAACTCGACTATGCTGCATATTAACTGAACACACATGGTTTTAAATTCATATGAATGCCACCAACCAAGAAGGAAGTCTTGTTTTAGTAATTTGTTTGGCGAATATCCCTATATAAAATATTATAATGTACATTTAAAACTACACACAACATCCTGTACAATAAGTACTTCATGTTTATGGTATACTGTTGACTCATAAGAAAATGAAAGTTTCCCCAAGCAAAATGACAAGTATATAGGAAAAAGCCCATACACTTTAGACAACTAAGAAGCTGAGTAGGAAACACATTTTTATTTGGTAAACTCAACTTCAAAAAACAAACAAAACCCAATGAACAAGTATTTCTCTCCTGTCCATTAAAGCAAGTTTATATATAAATATAGTTGTCCTAGTTCTGCTTCTTAAAATCCTGGACACTTTGTATTATTAAAATTTGGTTCAACTCTTCTAGATTGCCTGCTACGATCTAACAGATGCCCCAGTAAGAATGAAGATCATTTAAATGGCGTCATTGTGAGTCAGTACTGGTCCTATTTTTTTTTTTTTTCCAAATTCCATTTTCTTAAGTCCTCCACATGCTCTTATTTTGCACATGGACATCTCTGGAAGTGAGGCAAAAAATATCTAGCCTAACCCAAGAATGGAAAAAACTCATAAGCTTTTTATGAGTGCTGCTGCCTGGCTAAAACAATTCACAATCCAGGAATATAATAAAGGATGAATCAAAGAACACAGAAAGAGCACAGTCAGCTAAAGGAACTGTGTGTTCAGTAAATGAGCTCCAGGTCAGCAAGAGTCATTGACAGCAGTCAAAAAAGTGCCAATTCATCATAAGTAGGCTTGACATAATTCAATTTTTTTTTATTATTGCAATGGATGACACTGATGTTTATTTTAATCACTTTTTACTTTTATAAATTTAAATTTTCAAAGTTGGGCAAAATTATGGCTTTTAAGCTTTTTCATTGATTTAAGTTTTCTCATTATGGGAGAAGTCAAACAATTATTGCATGACAGACACTGAGAATCAACAAGTTAAAGTTTTATAACCATTAAAACACAAGTTGTCAACATCACATGTCAAAATATACTAAGTAAATATTCTTAAAAATCAAACTCCAATAAGATCTCAAGCAATATTTCTACTATGCACCTGTAAATTTCAGTTATCACTGATGGAAATATTTTTAACTGGTTTGTATGTGTACTGTGAAATTCACATTTACCAGTAAAAATCCAATTCTTCCAAGCCTGATCAAATCATCATCCCATTCTTCAAACTCAAAATCTATTCATGTCTAGCACACAATTATTAACTGCAGGTAAGAGAAAGAAACAAGCTCTATTTTGGAACATTTATAGATAATTA
Source organism: Mauremys reevesii (assembly GCF_016161935.1). Taxonomy (NCBI): domain Eukaryota; kingdom Metazoa; phylum Chordata; order Testudines; family Geoemydidae; genus Mauremys; species Mauremys reevesii. The sequence goes on along the minus strand of NC_052638.1, from coordinate 11,185,436 downwards.
TGCAGTCCAGCAATACCCAGTGCATTTACATAAACTCATAGTCATTGCAGACACACCCACTGAAGAAATACTGCAATAAGCCATAAGGCTAAGGCAGGACTTTTTAAAAACTAGCTTAGCTACTATTGACAAAACAACCATGGTATTTATTCCACTGCCCATAAAAGCAAATGTGTAATCAGCAGCATTCAAACCCAATTATTGATCAATCTCTGCATAATCAAGAAGCGTTTGGCTTGAATTTGAGAAAGATCAGTAGTTTAAACAATTTACTATAATCTAACATTAAAAGAATTTTAGAGCATTTACAGGTTGAATATTTAATACTTCACAGGGCTTGTAGAATTTGCAAGGCAACAGGAAACGACAGCATAGTGGAAGTCTAGGTCCTTTCCTAGCTGAATGGGAGTGGGGGGTGGTGAGAGGAGGATGGTACTTGGACTCATATTAGAGTGCTATCCCTAAAAGTTGGTCCAGGGCACCATGCTTCATTGCAGCCTCTGGGTAATACATGCAATAGACTTAAAGACCCCTGCATCCCTTTGGCTGCTGGAAGGTACAGAGAGGTCTCTTCCTACCCACACAGGTACATAAAAGCATGTCATGGATATTGCCACTATTCCCTCAGCCTCCTAACTCTGCCATTCTACCTTCTAGAAGCCTTTATTTATTGTCATCTTCCGCATGACCAGCTCTAATAGCTACATACTATTCAAGTAACAGCAGAGTGAAGAGACATGATTTTGTCAGTTTCACTGCTGAACTTTGGGTTCTAAACCATGGAGAAACTAAAATGAATTATGCCATCTTTACAGCAGGCTTTAATAATCCCCACCTAAAACAAATTCTTCTTAAAACAAGTCTGATCACTCCACTAAGAAGTGATCTGAAATAAATGTGTGCGCACACAGAATATGTCCCAAGTAACTTTATAAATATCAGTTAAATTTCACAAAATACTTATTATATCCTTTTACAATTGTACAGTTTGCACAATTTACAACAGAACTGTTGACCATCTAAGATTAGAGACCAAAATGCATTTTTGCTGGACCACTAAACCAGATCAGTTTGTTTAACCCTGCTAATTTTAAACAAATGGGCTGTAGGAGGAGAATTTAAACACATAAGAGTGAGGAAGAATAGAAGGGAAACTCCTGAATATGTGCTATTGGTATCCAAATGACATTGATCCCACCCTCTCAAAAACTGAAGTGAGAGATTTGGGGGTGGCGGGAGAGAAGGAGCTGCTTTATTCATTAAAAATGAGATTCAGAGGCTCAGATAAATGGCAGGAAATGCGATGTATAATTGAAGTGATTATTTCAGTCTTATCAAGCTCAGTTTCTTTAAAGAAATTATGCTACTGAAAAGAGTTTCTACGGTCAAGCAACAGCCCACACTGGGAAAACGCAGCTCCTTCTGAAAACCAGCTTTAAAACATCCTGTTAATAACCCTAACGTCACTTCCGCTGTTTGAATATCAATGAGACTTCTGTTTTAAAGACAGCAAGGTCCCATTAATACAGGAAGGATTTCATAAACAGAAGCCTCCACAATTCAATTATAAACTATAATCCGGCCCATTCTGAAGAAGGAAAAATATCTGACCACATCTCATTTCATTTCCGTTGACTTTTAATGGAAAATTAGTCTGAAAAATGCACATATTAACTTATTTTTAACATTTGAGGTATACATCTAACAATTATAAAATATATGAATGCATAATGGTACTGAACTATAAAGAAATCTTAAATTCAGTTAAAAATAACAATCCAAATTAAGTGCAATTCACAACTATTTAGTCCATTAGAATATCTTGCATTTCAGTTGATTAACTTCCTCCCCTCAGCCCTCTGTAGTGGCTTTACAGTTATTTTTGTGCTCCTGGGAAGTCTGAATTGGAAGCTGGGAGAGCACAGTTCTCTACAGACAGAGCAGGTACAGCCATGGGTAGAAAAAACAAGGTTCCATAGAGCAGCAGTTCTCAACCAGGGGTCCAGGGGCCCCGGGCAGGTTTCAGGGGGGCCTCCAAGCAGGGCCAGCATTAGACTTGCTGGGGCCCAGGGCATGGGGCTGAAGCCCAGGTCCCTGAGCCCCGCCACCCAGGGTTGAAGCTGAAGCCTGAGCAATGTAGCTTCATGGGGGCCCCTGTGGCGTGGTGCCCCAAGCTTGCTACTCCCTAACGCCGCCCTGGCTTTTATATGGAGAAAAATAGTTATTGCGGCACAGGTGGGCCATGGAGTTTTTATAGCATGTTGGGGGGTCCTCAGAAAGAAAAAGGTTGAGAACCCCCGCCATATATCACCCTTAATCGTGGTTGGAAGGGGGATGTGAGGCACCCTCTCCTGGAGGAACCACTGTTAGAGTTGACACTGTAGATCATTAATCGTGTTCACACAGTACTTCTCTTTTGTACAGGTGATGCCAAGTAGCATGTCAATTTGTGCCAAATGGGCAGGGGTTTTCTGTCCACACCCTGTCCACTAGAAACAGGATGTGGTAGGGTGTCACAAAGTTGTTTCAGAAAGACTACTGAACGGCCAACACTGATTGCTGGTCAGAATTTGGACCAGAACTTGAACTGGTGACTCAGTGAAAGGCTCAGTACCCCACAACCAATACACAGTTACGGTGTTTTAATTGAGAAAGCCTTTTTATTTTGTAATAACCTAATCACATCTCTACAGTCGCACACCTGTACTTGTCCATTTGCTTGGCTGGACCATGTCACCTCAATAGCAGCATTTTCTCTGTTTCTCCTAAATTCTATGAGTACGGTAGATGTAACCAGCCTGTCTTCTAGTAAATGTGATGAAACTGCAAAGCATTCATGGGAGATGCACCTCTTTGAGCACAGCATCACTTAACGGATACTGCTGGGAGCACTGTTAGAATGATGATCTCAGTCTTTGGTACAAATGCCAATTCAGTGGCTAAACTCCATGGAGGAGTATCTGTTTATTTGAATTTGGTCTTCTGAGATGCCACATGACTTCAGGTGCACTAGTGGCTACATGAGTATGAATTTAGTTCAGCTGAAAGCAAGAATTAGGGGATAAAAAAAGTGTTTATATGGATAAAATGGAAGCAAAGAATAAACGGGCAAATGGAAAAAACCCACCACCACCACACATCCACCCCGACTGCAAAAATGCAGGATCTGATCTCAGCCATTTTTAGCATATGACCCAATTTGGAACAAAGTAGGGAAGAGAGGTCACATTTGGATCACTCTTGAAAATGCCCAATATATTTCAAAATATTAAGATATTCTGTATTTATAAACAGTTTGACCATTGAAACACAGCGATAGTCTTGTACTGCAAGAGTGTGTTAAAGTTGGCATATAAACACTATGTAAAAAAAATGAAAGGATGTGTTAACTTAAGTAATTGTAAGACTAGGTTAGAATCTATTTTAGTTACTTTTTTGGTACCTTAAGTCTCTGATTGAAAGCATCAAACAGCAGTTTGATTCCGTCCTGAGTCAGGTTAAGGATGAGGTCATGGCTAAGAGGAGACTGTAAAACAAAAACAGTAGAATCATTTAGATGGAAAGCTGATTGTTGCCACATATATAAAATGCAAAGAAAAATATTTTTCCCAAATGGTCAATTCAATTGGCATGGCAACCAATCGTTTTGTTCTATGTATACGCCTAAACCGAAGTACATGTAGCCAACCCCCTTCAGTTTTCCTATTTAACGAAACAGAAGTGTTGTTGATAAGTTCACACCTTGCATGAACTCACAACCAAGTAGGAATATAGCTTTCTTGCTGCTTTTACAGATGGAAAAAGGGCAATTGAAACTGACATTTTGGGCTTAAAGTGAAAAATTGGAACACATCATGTAGCAGAGTTTGTTGCACTCAGCACTGATGGGCCCATCTTATGAAGACTGAAGAGCCTCTCCTCAACAATGATTACATATTATACTTAAGAAAGTGGTATGCACGTCAAATATCAAAGAATATCATAACCAGTCTGGGTAAGGCTCTAAATGGAATATTTCAGACCCTACTGCTGCAAATTTACATTTCCTTAGTTACTGTGAGTCATAATAACTAGGAGCCTAAATAAAAGCCCAGTGACGTGAACAGATATTTGACTGGGTTCAATGAGTTTTGGATCAGACTCTAAGGCTGTCTCAATTTTCAGTGGTATACTGTGATAGCAGTCTCTACTGCCAACATAGTCCAGGCATACTCAGTAAATTGCCTCTAGCACAGCCAGTCTGACCATATACCCCTCATTCCCGCACATGCACGCACACACACACACACAATGAAACCCACCTTTCCAACTTTTCCCTGCAGGGGGAGAAGGTCGGTAGGTAGGCAAAGGCAGCCAACAACACTAAAATTCATAACCTAAGATAATGCCCAGCACCGTAAGTCTTGCTGTGAATCCTACCCCTCTGGAGGAACTCAAATGGGAGAAGTTGACCTAACATGAACAGACAGTCATGGCAGCAGAAGGGAGAGCTATAGCCACAGCATATTTATGATTTTTAGTCAGATTCAATAATTAAAATAAATCAACTGTACAGGCCTCCAGGTGAGAGAAATTAGAACTGTTTTTGTAAAATATAAATAAGGTTTACTATACATCAGAATTTCATAGTTTTAAAGCCAGGTTTCTCATGAACAACCAAGGATAGATGCTTTATCCCTGAAGTTTTTCAGTGGCATACTTTCATTGCTATCCCTGATTGATATCTTGTAAACTAATCTGAAAACTGCCATAGGTCCACAACTGAATAGACCGAATCCTGGACCTCAGAACAATGTGATTTTAAATCCCTTTGCCTATTTAATCCAGGCTCCTATCTAATCCACTTTTTAAATAAAAGAAAGTCAAAGGTGCAAAATAAATGCGGTTTATTCCATGATTGTTTTGTAGTTAGACCAAAGGTGGTTTGAAATATTGTATGTACTGTATGTTTTCCCTATGATTTGTTTTAACTGCTACTATAACAATATACAAAAGTACTCTCTCCAGAAATGCCGCATAGGATTTGTTTTTCTTTATGGAGAGTACATTTTGGGGCCTTTAATCAACTGACAATGCCCCTTTAACTATGAGAAGGGGAAATGGAAAATACTTTATCACGGGAGGGGGTGAGAGAGACACTCAGGAATGCCATCAGAAACTCCAACAGCAAGCATTCTTGCTCTTCACTCCTCAAATAATCATAAATATAGAAATGTCTTTATAGTATCATATTTCCTGAGGAAAAATGTTTGATAGGTACAGTACCAAAGATAAAGATATTCTAAGCATTGGGAATGGTGCTAAACACATTTGTGTTTAGATTATAACCACTTTATACTAAGTATCTCATCCATCCTTACAGAAAACCAGTTAAGTTCTACCCAAGCAATAAGGTAGCTGGGAGAAAGTAAACATGCAAATATGCAATGTTGTCTAGAATTAGGAGGTACTTAAGCATGTCATATCAAGAGAAAAGACTATCAGTGCTGGTATTAGAGATTTTCTGATGTCTTAGAAAATTAATTCAGAGCGCTTACACACATAGTTAAGAACATCCATTGTGTTATGCCGAAGACATACTACATAACTTTTCCGAATATACGTGATGGGCTCTGCATTCCACTGATTTTAGTAGCTCATTATCCAGGAGATTAAGCAAATTGAGTTCTAAGGTTCTAGGCAGGATGTTTATAAATTTAATTCAGGCTTAGCGTGAAAGTTGAAAACATTATTAACGAGGGAAAACAAAGATCTGACAGAAGGCTTGGTAATTACCACAGTCTGCAGGTCATCTTCTCTTATGACAGATTTTATGGCCAGAAAAAAAATTGAGGGACACAAGTTAAATTAATGGGATTTTTAGTATTCAAAGTGAAACTTCAAATATGACAAAAAATCCCAGGAGGTGGTTGGGATTAACCCTTCCCAAAAGGAGGGGATTTCTATATAATACCACTCCACATAAGTTTAGGGGAAACGGAAGGTATTACTATATTCTGACGGTATAAGATGGAGGGGGAGATTTATAAAGGCACAAATGGGAGTTAGGTGCCCAGCTCCCATTGACAGTTTAGAAATAAAGGTATTAAATATCCATAGATCAAAATTCACCAGCAATAAAACCCCAGAATTAAGCTTTTCCCTCAATTTACAGTTACAGAGACAGGTTCATAAAGCTTTCCTGCTGCATTTCAGGCTTCCCAGGTTTGTTAAGATCAGATCCTTAATATGAACAGAGCTGGCTGAATTTGAGAAGTCTTTTTAGATACATTTGTAAAGAATTAACACACACTCTTGGAGTTTCAGGATAGTAGTCTAGATGCTCAAATATTTTAAGCTGTTATGTTCTATTGTTTAAACATGTTTTTAAAAAAATCATGGGGAAGAGGAGTTATTCTCAATGTTTAAATTCAGGTATCTGAACATCACTCTTTTTGACCAGACAACATAAGAGACACTTCGTTAAGGCCCTGAAACCAAGTGACCACACCAGCAGATCCCTGCACACATGAAGCCCCACTGAAATCAATGAGGATCTGCCCCAGGACAAGGTTGGGCCCACATGCAGTCAGTTGCAGGGCTCGGGCTTAATTAATATAAATGCTTAGTATGGAATGGTTATAATCTAAACACGTGTTTAGAACCACTCCCAATGCTCAAAATACTTTTATTTTTAGTACTGTACCTATCAAACATTTTTCCTCAGGAAACATGATCCCATAAAGACATTTCTATATTTATGATCATTTGAGGAGTGAAGATGAACGATGGTCTTTGAGGAAAGATCTCTGGTCAGTCTCAGCATGATCTTTCTAAAAGCACAAAGCCCAATGAACAGTATGCTATGTTTTCTAGCGCTGGGATATTAACCCTTCTATTACACCACATCATAGAATGAAACAAGGATTACATTATTCTTCTAAATAAATCCAGAAGATATTCTGCAGTGCACTGTACTGACAGGGGTTGAGAAAATGTGGGACACAAACTAATGCTGTTACTAACCATTGTCAGACAGATGGTCTAGTGTATTATTTGTAATGGGCTACATTTCTAATTTGCAAAGTAAATATGTAGCCATTATGAAAGCCATAAATCTATATTACCTGGAAAGAAAAAAAGGATAAAATTCATTTAATTAATGAGATATGTATCTGGCAGTAAACCAAAGAGTCAGGATTCTCCCTTGATGATTTTTGTACTCCTATATCAGAGGATCTCTTGCTCAGTCTTTAGATTGTTGATACAAATTCAAATTGTAATAGATTTAGTTAAGGACAACGTGAAAAAAATCTTCTAATCTACCGCTTCCTAAAAACAACAGGACACAATACAAGCTTTTTGTAGCTGAGAACAGGCAACTCATGTATATTTTCACAGTATTCGGTATCCCCACCTCCCTTCTTCACACTCCCCCAAAAACTAGAAGTTCAAAAATGTATTTTATTACACCTAGTTAATAGATTTTGCCTCCAGTACACTACAGCCTGCAATGTGGGAGGGGCATCAAAAGCATAGGAACTAATGTAACACTGGATAATGTTTAAATCATGCAAAAGCATGATTAAGACATCTAGGTGTTTTAAATTACTGCATCTGCTTTTGCAAGCAGAACTGCTGATGCACAGAAGAGCAGGAGTAGCATTTCCAATGGGCTCATCATCACTGCATCAGACAGGACTTGAGAAAGTGAGAAGCATTTCACCATTACAAAATATTACAACACTTGACAGAAACAATGCGAAAAGATTGGAAGATCACTGCCCAGCTATTTAAAGAGCAGAGCTGCAGAAGTCCTTTCCTATACTATAAAAACTAAACTCAGTTTCAAAACAGCCATTACTTGTTTAAATACTTTTATATCAAGAGAGTCAGAACTACTCAGTTTGACAACCTTAGCAATAAACTCCCCTTTCTCAACCCACTATTTTCCAGAGCTCCCCATCCTACTAAAACATGTCAACATAAAAAAGTAGCATTCACCAAAGAATGAATTATTGGTGCCTGAAAATTCCAAGCTATAGCAATATCATGCCATAACAACGAATCCTAGCAGCTGATAAAATATTTTGATTACCCTCCTCAAAGAGTTATTCAAAAAACACACACAATAATATTTAACTAGCCACTTTTAAAAGTCGCACACTTCAAGATGAGTGATATTAGACAACGGCCACAACATGTGGCTGAACTATACACAGCACGTAGCATTACACAACATTGACACACCTTCATATCTTATTTCTTAGTTATCACAAAATTACTTTAACAACCTGGCCGGGTCATTCTCTACTCACCTGCTCACTGTATAGAACCTGGACGTTTTTGATAATACGACAGTGTTTCTGAAGAATTGCTACTGCTTGAGCCAATGGCATTCCTGTAAATAAAGACAAGTCATATTTCTCGAATTTGTCCACACAGATAATAAATTTGGCCAATAGGTTAAAGGTGAGGTAAAATTGGCTCATCACCTAAAAGTAGTAAGTTGCAACATAAGGATTTGCAAACAATAACAAAAGCCTACTTCACTTGTGACCTCAGCAGTGTTTCTGGAACAAAAAGGTCTGTGCTTATCCACCAAACAATAAAGTTCTTCTACTCAAAAAATACAGACCGATTATCTCCAACAAAGGCAAAATAACAAGCCAAAGTTTATGCAGAAAGAGTCCACGTTTTTCTTACATGTATACAGCAGTTTTCTATTTGAATCACCTTTATTGGTGGATTTAATTCTCCAATAATGTGTCTAAGGGCCTGATCAAAAGCCTGTTACACACCATTATTTCTAAAATAAACTCTTTTTGCAGAATCAAGTAAGGTATGCAAGCTAAGGTAAGTATGTGGTTTAACGGCAAGATCCTGCTGCAATTCAGTTTCTAACAAAGCTCATTATAGACTTTAAAGTAGATAATCTCTTGTTTTCACGTTTGATGTTACATAGCCAATACTACATAGAGAATAGTGTAGTGTCAGCTCCTGTTCAGCAAAGTGATCAAAACTTTTGTTGTATCTTTTAATGACATGTGATCATGTGTAAAGAAGTTGTACATATATTCCTGGTTCCAACATCACAATTCGGCAGCTAAAAAAAAGCTTATAAACTCATACAGAAATGTAGTTGATTGCTACATGTCAATTTAGCTTTTATAGTTCTGATTTGCTATTTATTTTAGCTTCTTGCCTCTTTCTAAATTATTTTCTTATTTCTAATTTTTTAATTTTAAATAAAGCAAAGTGTCCCCATCCGGAAAACATACCATGGTATATGTTATTTTGGTCAGATTATATCTTATACTCTAAATGTAAAATTTTTAATTGACGGATATAAATTACACCTTAAATTTAAGTAAGGCATTATTCTTGGTATAGAATCAGCTATGTAACATCAACCCCTAAAACAAGAGATGAGACCTTGTCTATATTAGAAAAAAAAACTATATCTACAGTAGAACCTCAGAGTTATGAACACCTCGGGAATGGAGGTAGTTCGTAACTCCGAAATGTTTGTAACTCTGAACAAAACATTATGGCTGTTCTTTCAAAAGTTTACAACTGAACAGTGACTTAATACAGCTTTGAAACTCCACTATGCAGAAGAAAAATGGTGTTTTTAATCATCTTAATTTAAACGAAACAAGCACAGAAACGGTTTCCTTATATAGTCAAACCTTTTTTTTTTTTAAAGCTTTCCCTTTATTTTTTTTAGTAGTTTATATTTAACACAGTACTTTAATGCATTCCCTCCTCCCCTTTTTTTTTTTGTCTCTGCTGCTCCTGACTGCGTACTTGCAGTTCCAAATGAGGTGTGCAGCTGACTGGTTAGTTTGTAACTCCGGTGTTCGTAACTCTGGAGTTCGTAACTCTGAGGTTCTACTGTAATTTGTTGCCAGGACAGTTCCACCATAGCAATAGTGGAAGCTGTAGCAGAGATGTGATGCAGACATTTTTACCACTGTGTTGTCAAACCCTTTGTCTCAGTCCTCTCCCCACTGCTGCTTTCACTGGTGGAGAATTATGGGTGCAAGATTTTCCAGAATAGGTAAATTTGAAGATGACTGATCAAACGTAAGTACTGGATATAAATTTTGCTGCAAAGTTGTTCCCTGGAGTACACATCAGTGAGAAGAACACATTTCTTCATAAATGGCAGATTGTACTCCCAGGAGATAGTATTTCTTTCTCTGTCTCACTTTTAAATTATTTTAAATAAGAACAGACAAGCTGACCCACAATGGCAATGCTCTCAGCTGCTGTATGGGATACTCAGATTGAACTCCAAACCTCATGCTCTCTCCTATGATCATCAGAGGCTGGGTGTGCTAAAGAGGCAGCATAATCAGTCCTTGCAGGGAACAAATAAGCTCTTCCAACACTTAATGCACAAAAAATTAGTAAGTTATATGGGAGGTAGAGTGGGAAGAACTTCTAAATCCTCATTAAGAGCAAACAGGAGCAAAGGAGGTGAGTAAGAGTGGGGTGAGGAAGGGATATATTGTTTTGTACATTTCAATGTTAATACTGTATCAACATCCACTGGAGCATGGCAAACCTACAAGCAGCAGTAGTGGTATGTACACCAGGAATAGTTTGTAGGAGGACCTAAACAAAGGTGGGGAACAGACAGAATACCTTCCTCTCTCTTGCAGCAGACAAGAAAGCCAAGGGAGGGCCAGATTAACCAAATACCTCCACCCCCGAAACACCTACAAGCCAGTAGACAGTCCAGTGTCAGCACCCCAGTATCCCAGCAGCCTTTCCTATTCCAGCAGCTGGGACAGCAAGGCTGACTTCTCACAACACATTGCCCATGGATAGTGGGCCCCCTCTGGCTATTAAGCATCTGGCCCCATCTCTGTGTGTGGGGGGGGAGGTGAGGCGCGGGGAGGGAAAGCAAAGATGACAACAAGAGAAAACAGACACTGAGGTGAGTGCAGGAAAAGATGCACCATGACTGATAGAAAATATATGAGTGAAACTAAGAAGGGAAAGAAGCAAGAGAAATGTAAGTGAATTATTTTAAGTATATCAAATGGAAAGCTGATGACAATATGATATTTATTATATGCAGTCCACCCAGGAACAGAATCCAAGGTCTTGTGTACACCAGGAAAATTGTGTCAAGGTCTCACACTAATCATCTCCACTAGTGGTTTAATGTTCAGAGCCCAAGTCATCAGCATTTCAAGAACCCCGTAATCTAATTTTGCCCAGAACAGGTATAGACAACGTGGTGCTCAAAATATCAGGAGCAGTCAGCAATCCATTTACAGCAGGGGTCCCAACATTGCTACAACTGGTGGAACTGAAACAATTTTTAGCAACAGTAGGAAATTTGACATGATATCCCTAAAGTAGACAGAGCTTAAGTGTCTTGACTGCCAGTCAGTCCCCTACTCTAATCTACCTGGCCACACTAATTATGTATTACACACTCATATGGCAGAGCTATGTTTACATTAGGCACTGTACCGATGAATTTCCTCTTGCGTATGCGTGTCTATGTCATCTCAACTTTAAGGTGGCGTTAGCAGGTTTGTTTGCATTTTTTGGTGAGGGAGGTTGAAAGGCATTTTATTTTCTTCCGCTTGTTTGTTTTTATAAAGGAAAGAAAAACAATGAGTGCCCACACACCACAATAAACCTGTGCGGTCTGATAACTATTTTGAAGTAGCTTTTATTGAACTTCAGATAATACAAACACAAAAAGATCAGTTAACTTATGCAGGGCTGAACCAGCAGCGAGCTAGCTATACCAACATGTTATTAGTATAGCGAGAGCACTGATGTCTGAGCTCCAACAAGGGGCGTCTTAGTCAGAATACGTAGCACATAACTAATCTGAAGACGACAGCCATGTATTTACTTTGTGATAAGAGTCAAATCATTGCACACTGAAATAAATGCACAAGTTTATTTCTGTATTATCAGGTATACAATACATCAGTGGTCACCAACCAGTCGACCGCGATCAACCCTAGAGGATCTCCCAGTCGGTTGCGATCTCCAGTGGCACAGCAGGGCAGCCGCTAAGGCAGTCTCCTTGCCTGCCCTGGCCCCATGCCACTCCTGGAAGCGGTGAGCGCAGATCCAGGGACAGGGTGGCAGGAGTCTCTCTCCACACGCTTCTCCTGCCTGCAAGCACCACCCCCACAGCTCCCATTGGACGGGAATGGGGAGCTCTGGCCAATGAGAGCTATGGGGGTGGTGCTTGCAGGCAGGGGCAGCATGCAGAGCCACGTGCCCCTCAAACATCCCCAAGGGCCGCTGGGGGGCATTGGCCCCTTCCGGGAGTGGCATGGGGCTGGTGTAGCCAGGGAGCCTGCCTTAGTCTCACTGCGCCACCGACCAGGAGTCACCCAAGGTACGCGCTGCCCGGTGACAGGCTGCACACCAACCCAGAGCTAGCATCCCATACTCCCTCCTGTACCCCAAACCCACTCCTGCACCCCAAGCACCTGCCCCAGCCCAGAGTGCCCTCCTGCACCCAAACTCCCTCCCAGAGCTTGTACCCTCTCCTATACCCCAACTGCCTGCCCCAGGCTCAGCCCAGAGCCCCCTCTCACACTGGGAACCCCTCGGCCCCAGCCCAGAGCCCACACCCCATCCTGAACTCCAACCCCTATCCCAGCCTGGTGAAAGTGAGTGAGGGTTGGGGAGAGTGAGCAGGACAGGGCCTCGGGGAAGGGGTGGGGTAGATCCTGGGTTGCCCTTAAATTCAAGAAGTGATCTTGGGTGTAAAAAGGTTGGAAACCACTGTAACCACCCTGAACTGTGTGTGTAAATGCATAAATACTCCTCCATTTATTTCAGTGATTATTTGGATATACAAATATTGCGTTAATCAAATTAGTTGTACAATAAAAATAGTAAACAGTGAAATATTGCACAAGCTGCTAGTTTTCAGATTTAGGAATTCAAGCCTTGCAAACTGAAAGCTAAGTATACACCAAATCTTTGAGCTTTTCAAGGCTCACATCCTGCAAAGAATTACACACATTTTATGCAATGCAGGTCTATTCACAACTCATAAAATTAAACATATGCATAAGTCTTTGCAGGATCAGAGCCAAAATGAATTAGCTTTTGACTTAGAAGAGCAATATATATAGAGAGAGAGAGAGAGAGAGAGAGAGACTACATCTTTTCTTCCCCTCACTTCAAATGGTCAAGCAGAATTTTATGAAACTTTATAAAAAAAGAACTTCACTCTTTGGACTGAGAACAAGCATGGAAAATATCAGCTTTCAAGAACAATTCAGAAAGACAGTGTATTGAGAGGCAAGTGTGGCTTTGAACAGGCTTAACTGCACTGCTGCTACCATAATCATAACATACCCATTTAAGAGCTGCTTACCAAAAAGACAATTGCCTAATATAGACCTGAAACCAAAACCTTTTCCGCTTATCAGTTCATGTCTGAAACAACAGCTTCTGCATTGCTTAGATTAAAAATGGTGCCGAAAATGCTGGCTCCTATCTGCAGCTCTCTCTATACCAGTACTCCCACCATTGTTACCCCAGTGGTTCAGAACCATCAATAGCAACGTTGGGATATTACAGGCAAAGCAGTATGGTGCAGAAACTCCTAACACACACGCAATTGTAGAATAACCTCATAACTGCTTACAATTAGGAAAAAAGGTAGTAATGTTTAAATGCTGATCGCTTATTACTAAAATATAGGTTTGAAGAGTCAATCATTTGTAGGAGGACCCACAACATATAAAAATCTACTGCTACACTTAAGTGTTTCGAATTAGTTCTGAACACCATCAACTAAATTTGGATTGGTTGTAAGGGTTCTCTCTGATACACTGCTGGGGGGAAGGGAAGAGGAATCTACCAAAGAAATGTGGTCTACGGAAGACTGTATAGAACCACTGGAAGGAGAAAGGTTTATTACATGACCTTGGGCAAGTTATTTAAACTCTGTTTCCTCATTGGTAAAATGGAAATGCGACAATTCAGTTACCGCAATGAGGATGTTGTGACATTTAAATAGTATTTGTAAAGTGTTTAGCGATCCTTGTACAAAAACGACTCTATAAATGCAAAGTATTAGCAAGTTTTTGAGCAGGCTGATGTCACTTGATTGATATTACCCAGACTATGATCAGTACGTCTAGATCATCCTCTCTGGGTGTTACTCAAAATGACTGGTCCAAAACAGCAACAAGAGGCTTTGGAGGAAGTATGAATAGAAGGAAATGCAGATGATAAATAAAACATGAGTCAGTCTAAGAGCATCCTTAAAAACAACCATGAAGTATTCTTACATATGTACATTAATATTCTCAGTATTATATAAAAGTTAGCATTACTTTGCCTTTTTAAAATAACTGCCAAAAACAAAAGAGACCAAAAAAAAAAAAGTCTTGAGGAATTTCATTTTCAGTAATTCAGAATACTGCTAGAAGCATTAGGGAAACCTCTGGCCGTCGTTACTTCTTATTAACACAGCAAGGAAAAATGTGATGACGAGGCAAGTGCCAAGCACAGGACTTACCCAAGGTGAATTCCCATTGTTCATTCCCAAGAGATCGCTCGGGAACCACTTCCAGATCTAGCATTGGCTCTGCCAGAGTATCGGCCCAGTAGTCACACAGCAGATCACAATGTTACTGCAGCTGGACCTGTGCTGGAGCATGACAAAATCACCTAATTTACAATCCTCATCTGACTCTCAGGGAACCACCCAAAACAACATGCAATTATTCCCCTCCCTCCTCCAAACTCTGATGGAGAAATCACTGCTCATGTCGGGCTTTGTCTCCTCTTTGGGATTTTATTCCAGTCCCTCCCTTGTTTGTTGTCACCAGACCCCATGCAAGTCTAGCTAAGGCCTGGTCTACACCTATAACTTAGGTTGACTTAGCTACATCACTCGGGGCTATGAAAAATTGTGCCCCCAGCAACAGAGTTAGGTCAACCTAACCTCCCATGTAGACACAGCTAGGTTGATGGACTTATTCTGTCTATCTAGTTATTGCCTCTCAGAGCAAGTCTACACTAAAAAATTAAGTTGACCTAGGTTACATCAACATAGAGCCACTGCAGTAATTGAATCGGTTTTATACATCCCCACCATGCTCATCAGTGGCACATGTCTTCACCCAGAGCACTTGCACCAATTTAACTGCCAGTGTTGGGCATTTTGGGATGGTTTCTGAAAGGCAGCAACACTTGATGTAAGCAACACAGTGTCTACAAAGATGCTGTATCAACCTAACTACATCGACTTAATCATTACGCCTCCCAAGGAAGTGGAGTTATTAAGTCAGGGTAGTGGGCGAGTTATATCGGTGGGAGCTACATTTCAGTGTAGACGCAGGAAGCATCTACGCTGCAGCTATTCAGAGGCACAGTGGCGCTGTAGTGTGGACATACCCTTAGACTGAAAGCTTTTGGGGGTAGAACTGTATGGGTAGTATTTTTATTTCACTAGAGTGCCTCACATACCTATGACACTATATAGCTATTAAATAACAGATACTACAATGACGTTCATAAGAAATTCACAGATAAAAGCTGCTGGAAAACAGATGGGAAAAGCTGGGCTGTCTCATTCCTTCTGGTTTTGCTGCAAGGATGAGAAGAAATCCAAGTTGGGTCCCTGAATCGTAGCCGAACCACGGGGCTCCCACAGATGCGAGACCCCAGTTTTAAGGCTACCCTGCTGATCCTTCTGTGTGCCCCATCCCCAGAGTCCTTTCCGGCATCCTCCACTCCCCTGATGGGCCCTTGACATTGGAGAACAGCCTTCCCGCAGTTCTTCATGGGGCCCCCCGAAAACAGGGCCGTGACCCCCCCACCTTTCCACACGGTCAGTGCTTTGGGGCTGGGACTGTCTTTACTACATGTCTGGCGCGTGCCCAGCCGGCTTATGGCCTTTGGCGCTACCGTCACAGAAACGTGGGCCAGACCCACAGTCACGCCCCCCGAGACCCCCCCACTCCACGCCAGCCCCCAACCCCCACGCCAGCCTCCCCACCCGCCTCACCGCCCGCTAGACCCTCACACCGGGGCCAGAGCCCCCTCCCCGGGGACAGCGGCTCAGGGCCCCCACTCCCGCGGGGCCTGCGCCCCCCGCCCCAGAGCGGGCCCAAGGGCCCCCCGCCCGCAGCCCCGGCTCGCCCGCAGCGAGGAGCAGCTCCCGGCCGCCGCGCTCATCCCGCTCCGGGAAAAGGGGGGCCAGAGCCGGGCCCCCCCCAGCTGTGTGCGCGGGGGTGAAGGGCGCCCCCGCCGGGGCATTAACACCTCCTCCCCCCGCTCCGAAGGGCCGCGACTCACCTCACTTGCGGCTGCTGAAAAAATCCTTTGCAACGGCCGTCAGGCGAGACCGCCCCGGGTGGGCGGGGCCGGGGACTGACGCGGGCGGGGCCGCGGGCGTGTGCGTGCGCGCGCGTGCGAGAGGCGCGAGGCCGGGCTTAGACCCCTTTCCTGGAGCTGGGGAGCGCTGGGTTTGAGTGCCGACTGTGCCACAGACGCGCCGTGCAGCCTTGGCCAACTCACCTAGCCTAGGGGCCGGGCCCCAAAACCAGGGGAAGGGGACGGCAAGGCTGGGATCAGGGGAGGCAGGTGGGGCAAAAGAGGCAGGGACAAGGGGAAACAAGGTGTTGTGGGGATAACAGAGAAAGGGGGCCTGACTCCCTCCAAGCTCAGCGGGTGGGAGGGGGAAACCATGTCCCCTCTAGGGGGATAGTTGGACCAAGGATGTCTATGGTAGGGGATTGGGGACAGCACCTCATTTTAGCATTGTCAGCTCCACAGTGTTCAAAAATCAGGGTTCTGCCCCCCAAAATCCTGAGATTGGTTTAAAAATCAGGCAATTTATCTGTTTGCCTTCTGGTTTCTGGGACTTTGGGGTGCACTTGGGTCACATTTTCAAGATTTCTTCGCCATCCAGAAGGGCTAGAAACATACATCATTTTAAAATGCTGAGAGTCTCCTGGGCTTTCTGCTGTGCAGCAGCTGGGACTTGTGATTTTGGCACCCCAGTTGTTCTTCCAAACAGAGCAGCTTGCTGAGGCTGCCCTTTATTTTAACAGAAGAGTGGGGTGGAGGCAGTGAGCCCCAGCAAGCAATGATCGAGCTTCAGGGAAGCAGATTTAATAATTAGAGTTGCTTATGGGATCATCTTTAGCCAGGCCTGTTCTAATGTTACTGTTCCTTAGGGGATCGCTACAGTACGTCCAGGAATGAGCCTCCCAGCCTAAGGTTAGTGTGCTAAAGATAGTGGTGAGTAGATGTAGTAACTTGGTCTCTGAAGCTTGCGGGAGTTCGGAGCCCGAGCTCCAGTCCAAGATGTGTTAGTTATCTTGTGTTAGCTAATATGAGGTAAGAACACACCTTTTTTCCTAAGGTGGATGAACGCTAGATTGGTTTAAGGTTATGCATTTAGTTAAACCTATGCAACTATGACTAGGTTTAGGAAAAGGGTATTTTTTTATGATGAGAGAGCCAACAAATTGTAAAATCCTAGCATAGGCAGGGAAAGTTCAGTTGTATTTTGATGTAGCTGGTTGAGAAGAATCCTAGTGTCCCAACTTCCTCCTAAATTGGAGGAGGGAGGATGGATATCTTCTGAGGACCCTCATTATCAATTCACTTTAACATGCACAAATAGCCTTTAGGGTGACCAGAGGGCAAATGTGAAAAATCAGGACAGGGGATGCAGGGTAAGAGGAGCCTATATAAGAAAAAAGACCCAAAAATTTGGACTATCCCTATAAAATTGGGCCATCTGGTCATCCTAGACCAAGGCAATGGAGAAGGGTTGCAGGCTGTGTGCTGATAGATGCCCTATGGAAAGGAGAGTATCATGATACTATTCTCTGTACTTCAGGGGTCAAACCTCACTAGCAGATTGATCTCCAACCTTCACAAGCTCTTTCTGAAACAGCAAAATCTAGAAGGACCAAACCCAAATAAACAAGATTTCATTCTATCCTCTCAGTCGGTGCAAGGTGAAAACAAAACAGTTCTACGGCCTCGTCTACTTCTGTATCTGCGCTATAGAATGTATTTATAAAAATCAAATGGACTCCAGGGACTAATCCTGCACTAACAGGGAGATGGACTAATTAACCTAATACTGTAGGTCTTTTCCATCTCTTAATTTGCATGATTTTGTGACATCATAAACCGTTCCATAAAGTAACATGCATCTCACCATTCCAAGAACTCAATTTTTATACAGCTTCTCAGGAAAAAATACCCTGGAAGAATGTTGTGCTTGCTGACCTCACGTTGACCAGAATTTCAGATGCCCTGAGGCAGGACCTTTAAAATGTTCTTTGACATGCGTATAGGGTAGTAAAGACATGCTTTTGGAGAAAGGTTTTTATTTTAATTCTTCCAGCAGTACTTAAAGTGGGAGGAGCTGAGCTCCAGATTTTTTTCCTAGCAGGTGCTAAATAGCATCAGTTTTAAAAAAACCTAACTAGCTCCTTTGAAATAAAGTGTAGATATTGTATGAATTAAATCCCTGGGCTGTTCCAAGAATTTACCTTTCAGAGTTTTAATCTAAAATCAAAACTTTGCTAAAAAGTGTTAAAAGCAGCTGCCATTTCAACTGTGATCAGCTGACTACCAGTGGTCCATGGAGCTTTTGTGGTATGTCCACCTAGCTGGCAGGTCATGTGATACTGACTTTTCCTTGTTTCTAGCAATACTACACATATCAGGTTCATCACTGCAAGAAAAAAGCAGTTGGAAGTGGGTAGATCTAGGGGTTATTAATACAGGAGGAGGAGGGGAAACACGAGACTCCCAGGGACAGTGTAATCCGCAGGGTAGGAGTTGCTAGTGGGAGAAGAATGTCTAAGGGGAGAAGGAACCCAGGCCGCATGTCCACGGTTAGGAGGAAAGAAAGGAACCAGGCAGCATGCATAAGGGGAGAGGAAGACAAGGTGGCAAGGGGCTAGAGGAACAAAACAGATTTAAACGGGCTAAATGGGCAATGCAGGTTCAGTAAGATTATACATTATATTGCTTTGAGTACTATCCTCTTGAAAGAGGGAAATGGGTAGGGGAAGATGTCCTGGCACATATTCTATCTATGCGCATTTCTTTGAAAATCTACCCCTTGTAGATAGTGGTATTACGAGTGCCGTAACAGGGCTTAGTGCATCGGGGCGGGTGGTGTCCTTCAGATGAGACATGAAACCATACTCCCTAGGGCTAAGAAGAAGTTAAAGAGCTTGTCACATATTTTGAAATAGAGTAAAGTGATAACCCTAATGTCTTAGCCAAGAGTTTCTTGATAAAACATGTATTAATGCCCAAGGCTGGAAGTTATTAATATTGAGCCCATAATAGCTGTGGCATTTGCTTCCACAGTTCTACACTACCACCAAAACCTCATCATGTTGTAAAGCACTTTGAGAAGCTTTTGCATTAAAGGGTTTGTAGAACACAAATGCTCCATTCTTTTATTCCTTTAAGGAACAGTAGACATGATGAAATTCCTCTTCCTCCTAATGTTGTATCAAAGTTACTCCTAAAACAGATTCTGCTGATGAAACCATAGTCTAGACAATAAATCATTAAATTAAATATAATAGTTTATGACACTCTTTCACCAATGGCCACACAAGGATCAAAACATTTGAAAGGGACTTACTGAACCAACCAAATAAGGATCAGATATTGCCTATAAAATAATAATGCTGTAATTCATAAGCAAAGATCTACTGAAAAAAGATTAGATGGTGACCAATTGTGGAATGGAAAATTAAAATAACTTTGCCTAAATGTTATACAAAAAGACCTCCAGCAGAGAGTGTAGACTTGGCTATAGCAAACAAACATTGTTTATATTCAAGAACTGGCATGAATTAAAAGGTGTCTCAGTCTTTTCTTCATGCTAGCATCTGCACTGCACCTGCCTCTTTGGTTCCAACTAACCCACCTGGCTCTTTGGATACACACAAACACAATTCTCAGAACTTCATATCTTTAAATAAGAATCTCTGCAAGACAAATGGTGCATGAGTGTATATCCGTACACGCCTACACCTCTTGCTCTTTCCAATTCTTGACATAGGCAAGATTTACATCGCGCTGGATGGATTGTGCCAAAATAAACCACAGTTAAACTTTATTTATTATTAAAAAAAGATGCACACTTTAATGTACAAGAGAAAGCATGTGAGAGAGAAATTAACCACAGGTGTTCTGTAAAGTTACTGGAGCTACACTAGGAAAGAATCTTGCCAGTGATATCAGTGGAAGTCAGAATAGGCCCATAGTTGACAAATATATAGATAAAGTTCAGACCGATAATTTTTATCCTGGTGGAGTCTGCATCTCCTGCCGCTGCTCGTGGCAGGTCAGGTGAGACTGAGGCAACTTCCTTTGTCACTGCAAAGCTCTCTTGCTATGGAGGTCCGAAGGAATACAGGCTGATACTCTTTATTGGCAATGCAGATAAAGTTGGTATATCCCTTTGCTTCTCTCAGTACAGAGCAAGGGTAGGCAACCTATGGCACACGTGCCAAGGGTGGCATGCGAGCTGATTTTCAGTGGCACTCACACTGCCTGAGTCCTGGCCACTGGTCCAGGGGGCTCTGCATTTTAATTTAATTTTAAATGAAGCTTCTTAAACATTTTAAAAACATTTACTTTACATACAACAATAGTTTAGTTATATATTATAGACTTATAGAAAGAGACCTTCTAAAAACATGAAAATGTATCACTGGCACGCGAAACTTTAAATTAGAGTGAATAAATGAAGACTCGGCCCAGCACTTCTGTTAGCCAAAAGGGCTCGTTTCCCCCTGGAGCTTACCTAATTACACCAAGGAGGCACGGAGACAGGAAGACGAGTACCACACCCTTTATTGATCGGTCAGCTGAGCGGGTGCTCCTCTCGGCTAGTGCCAGAGAAAGAGACACACCCCACAAGCCCGAACGGGCCTTTTTATAATCAGTAACAAACAACTTAGCCTACATTTGTCTACGTCATTTGGTTGACCTGTAGAACCTGCACATGCATCTATTAGGGGATAATTGGATACGCAGGATACATATATCATTTTGTGGGGGCTACAAGATACATCTGTTGAGGATACATTTGTCATTCTGAAGGGGACACAAGATACATCCGTTGACCCTTTGTACTAGATACTTTGGATGCATACATGTGAACGCAGCTGCATACACTTGGGGAGCCAAACAAGCTGATAAGCAAAATAGCTGACATAGGTAAATACACGGCCTTCATTCTAATGAGTTCTGTAAGCTTTCCAACATGGTTTGGGCAAGCATAGCATAACTTTGGTTCACTCCGGCCTAATACAAAAAGGCTTCATTAGCACTATGGTTTTCCAACACTTCTGAAAGGTTGCCGCCCCCTGGTCTAGAGCCTGAAGAACTCCTGCCTCCCACTGTGCCTTGTTAGCTATACTCCTTCCCATCCAACTTCCTTCCTGGCATGACAGGGTGGTATTGGTTGCTCTCTCTGGTAAGACCATTTTCACTGGGCATTTCAAGATATATTTATTAGCGCTGGGCAAAATTTTCCCACTGAACATTTTTCTGTCACAAAACACTGATTCACTGAAATCAAAGTGTTTCACAGGTGCCTGGTACCACTGCAAATACTTGCTGAGGTTCACTGATCTCTGAAGAGAGCAAAAAGTCTCTGACCAGGAGTCTGTCTCAGTTGGACTCACTGGGCGGAGCTCACGCTGTGAAACAGGAATGCTGAAACCTAGAGCTCAGTCTCAGAGGCACTGGGGCCACATGACTTTCCGTTAAGGAAGAGTGGAACCCCTTGGGGGTGAGGCACAGATCCTGTATTTGCCCTTTCAGTATGTATATTGAGGTAGTTTTTTTACCCTTTGTCTTTGGTAGTCCCTGAATACTCCCCCCGCCATTACCACTCCCATATCTAGCCGGAATAAAACAAAGGAAAATTAACACAAATTATTACAACCCCAAGATTCAGAACTAAAACAAACCAAATGCAGTGTCGCAAATACAGCACCGGTACGACAGGATAGCCTCAGCACATCACACTTGATCCCATTTGGAGACTATTACAATTCTCAAGTGTAGAAATAACAAAGGCATCCGAGTGCCACATCTGAGACAAGGAGGTGTCATTACTTTGCTAGCAGAAGATAAAAAACAGGTCACTGACATGATCTGGGAATTTAGGAGCAGTGATGAGTCTAATAAGACTGAGGTTACAGGCCTCTTTTGACAGTGATGGGGCAAAATTTTAGAATATATATATATATATTTAGATAGCATCTCACCATTAGACTACATACAATACCGGGAGGATAATTAGATCGGGTATATTTGCATAACTGCCAGTTGATGTTACAATTACTTCCTGCTTGTCATGTCAGTTGGGCATGCTCTCTGCTAAGCTATTTCATTATTTTGTGATGCCGGGCCAGGCCAAGACTTTTAACAGCTTCACTATAAGGAGTCTGGTGGCACCTTAAAGACAAACAGATTTATTTGGGCATAAGCTTTCATGGGTTAAAAACCCACTTCTTCAAATGCATGGAGTGAAAGTTACAGATGTCGGCATTATATACTGACACATGAAGAGGAGGGAGTTACCTCACAAGTGGAGAACCAGTGTTGACAGGGCCAATTCAGTTAGGGTGGATGTAGTCCACTCCCAATAATTGATGAGGAGGTATCAATTCCAGGAGAGGCAAAGCTGCTTTTGTAGTGAGCCAGCCACTCCCAGTCTGTATTCAAGCCCAAATTAATGGTGTTAAATTTGCAAATGAATTTTAATTCTGAAGTTTCTCTTTGAAGTCTGTTTCTGAAGTTTTTTAGTTCAAGTATGGCTACTTTTAAATCTGTTATAGAATGTCCAGGGAGATTGAAGTGTTCTCCTACTGGTTTTCGAATGTTATAATTCCTGATGTCCGATTTGTGTCCATTTATTCTTTTGCGTAGAGAATGTCCGGTTTGGCCAATGTACATGGCAGAGGGGCATTGCTGGCACATGATCGCATATATCACATAAGTGGATGTGCAGGTGAATGAGGCCTTGATGGTGTGTTGATGTGGTTGGGTCCTCTGATGGTGTCGCTAGAGTAGATATGGGGACAGAGTAGGCAACGAGGTTTGTTACAGGGACTGGTTCCTGGGTTAGTGTTTCTGTGGTGTGGTGTGTAGTTGCTGGTGAGTATTTGCTTCAGATGTGTGTGGGGGGGCTGTCTGTAAACAAGGACTGGCCTGCCTCCCAAGGTCTGGATACAGACTAACACGGCTACCCCCGATACTATATTACTGTGCATTTCCATTTAAGAAGCATTGCAGTATTCCAAGATATCGCATTCACCCTGTGGTGCAACTGCATTAAGATACTTGTATATAGGTTTGTGAAGGGGTCAGCTCCTCACAGGCACCACCTATGGTTGGGCCACAACGTGTGTCCACCCCTTCCACGGTACATGAGGAGTCCAACCAAGACTAGTCCCACTGTCCAGAAAGGGGCTCCAGGACTCGCCCTAGCTAAAATCCCAGAGCCAGGACTCCCCAGGATAGGAGGTCTTCCTAGTCCTTGGTCACTAGTATCAGGGATAGGCTCTTTGTTTCTAGCCCCAACAGAGGCTGGGCACAAGAATCCAGGCCCACCCTGTCCATCAGGTTCCAATCCAGGATCCAGAGGTAAGCAGCTGAGTCCTGAACCCTGGAGTGCTATGTGGCTGCCTCCCTGGATCACTGCCTACCAGCCTCCTCATGCAAGAGGGAAAAACAAGGATGTGTAAACAAAACAAATCAAGGACTAGGTCTCTGCTCTTGCAAAAGTCCAGAGTCCTTTTCCCTCAGCAGGTCAGATAGACCATCAATAGTCAGGCGCTCTGGCAGATAGACTTCCCACAGTGCTCCTCAGGCAGTCCACAAGTAAGCTACAACCTGCTCCCTTTTAAGCTCCTCTCCAGAGGCTGGGCAAGTTGCAGGAGTGGCAGGGCGGAGCTATCTGGGCTCAGAGCAGCTTCTTAACCCCTCCCTCTCCAGTGTGGGGTTTTACACCCCATCCCAACATGTAGAATATAACACTTGTGCCTTAAATAAATGTTGTCAGGAAGCAAATAGAGTAAACTGAGGGAAATCTACTGACAATTCATCTGGGAAAAATTCAGTGCAAACAGAAGGCTGTGGAACAAAGTCTTAGAGGAAAGAATGAAACAAAAACTGAGCAAATGCAGGCAGAGTTATTGAAAAGAGATGACGAATGACTCAGGAAGAGAAGAGTATTAAACCAGGGTCATCACTTAAGCAATGTGATTTGAGAAAGCAGAGGCTGCACCAATGATGTCCCTCTTTTCTTCCAAGGCAAACTACGGTGCATAGTAACCCACTCAAGGCTGTTACTGCCAAGCATACCACAATGCTGATCTACAGATAACTTTAGTTAATTGAAAGTTGCATTTGTTGCTTGCAGTGGTCTGTTATTGAGAGGTTTTTGGAATGGTTTAATAGAATTTCTCTTTGGTGCCAATGCCAGCCAGCAAGGCTGTACATACTTATTGGTGTTGATGGGTTAGAGAGCACGAGTGGCATTGGCCAAATATGCTGTGGGTGTGAATTAGTGCTAGCCTTAGATGGGGTAATGTGCCCTTTTGGTGTTTTCATGTGTGTAGTGACTAAGGAGTTAAATTGTGCTTTCTAGACCCCTGCACCCTGTAGCTTCCCAAAGTCAGCATTAATATGCAGGTATCAGTCCCATACAGCAACAGAATAATGTATTTGGTCTTTTCACCATTTTAGATGCTTGCCATTGAACCAGTAATTTACTGCCCCTGATGCTATGTCACACAGGATGAGATTTCAGAGGATATTATTCATTAAAAAATAAAATAAAACCTTCAATAGAGGTGCTCTATCTTAATCCAGCAATGAATTTGGCTTTCTAGTTCTGGGGGTATACATAACATGTGGATTTAGCTGACAGCACTCTTTCGCCCATTTATTTTACAAATATAATCCGTAGAGAACACGCACTTTCAGACACTGATAATTTGCTCTTCCTTAGCATGTTATTTTTCTTCGTTATAACGGTCAGAGCATCCGCAGTGTTCTGGCCACATTCGGCTCTGATTTACACCAGTCACGAAGAGATTAGGGAGCAGGTCATGAAGCTGCTTTCCCCTCTCTGGGAACAGATGGTGCTAGCAACATTATCCGAACTGAGTTCATAATTGGCATGTATTGAGACAGAGCCTCTCTAGAATGCAGCAACCGTAATTTCTTCCAGTCTCCTGAATTACATGTTAAGAGACAGAGCAGGCACCAGAGCCTGAGGACTGAGAACCCAATACAGACAAGTCTCTAAGAACAGATGCTTGGCAAAGAGAAGAGGTGGAGAAGGGAGAGCAAGACCATTTAAGATCCACGCTCTGTGGTCACCACACCGAGTGAGACCACCCGCTCAGGGTTTTTCTGGCTGTGAAATGAATTCTTGTTCTACTTCAGTGTTGAGTTTGTTTTTGCGGTCTCTTTACTGATCTCCCTCTGATGTGCCAGGAGCACAAGTGGGTGGGTGAGGGAGACACATTGCTGTAGCACGCTAAAAGGACTCCACCCAGTATTTTTTAAAAGGACCTGATGGGAACATTTTCCTCTGGGGAAGCTTCTCAAACATTTCATAGTCTGTCTCCTGAGGCTTTGGCACAGCGTTTCCCTGGGTTGGCAGCTTGTGCTCCTTTTGCAAATAAAGTTTTCCATGTTTATTTTAGGGTCTAATCCCGCATTCCTTATTCAGGCTGAACTCCCATTGGAGTACGATGGCAGTAGGATCAGGGTCTTGATTGCTCTTGTGTCCGCAGATAACTTTATTCTGGGGCATCTGTCTGCTGGATACAAAAGAACGTGTCTGTCCACGCAGGGTGGGATTTTCAAAAGTGCTCAATGTTGGTCTAACTCCACTGGCACTGAAGACAATGAGAGTTTTACTGTTGATTTCAGTGGCTGCAGCGTGAGGCCAATGCTGAGCGCTTTTGAAAAATCCCATCCCTAGTTTTGCCGTGGGTTAACGATGAAAGAGACTACATGCCAATACATGGAAGTCTTATTGCTTGTTTGTAAGACACACATTTCTGATGCTTCTGCTACATTTTTCAACCTGCTTTATTTCCACAAAGGGTCTATAAATCACGTCTGACGAGCTTGTTGTTGTATTATGAGCAGACAGATAATCTCCACACAATCAATCTAGTCTGTCTCAGTGGACTAACAGGTGCTTTATAATCCAACTGTGTATCCAGTAATCTGGTTCTGTCTCCAATCTGAGTTGATGCTCACCATATTCCATGGTGATTAGAAAGAGACCATCCCACTTCAAATCTGTTTATACTCCTTGGGCATACACTTGTTTACAGAATTTAAGTAGCACTGTTCTTATGTTCAGGATATTGGAGCAATGTTCTACACTGTTCCCACTTAGTCTACTGTATGGGATGGTTACAAACTCCGAAATGGCAAAACATACCTTACAGTGCCAGCAAATTATGTAAATATCATTTTGCTCCAACAGAATATGCATGTGCTCTTGAATAGAATGGTTGTACCTAAAAACACCTTTTCCTGGCTTTTGGGTTTGAGTGGTCATCTGGGATAAGCACTAGGCCTGTCGTTTTCTTGTGGAAGCAGAAGACCCAGGTTTCAGAGAGGTGTTTATATTTAGCAATATATAAACAACATGATGGAGGAAATCAGATCCCCTACGCTCTGTCTGCCCCCATGTCTCTTCTAGTCCACCTCCTGTTAGATACCTGTAGGTTCCACAAGATGGTGCAATGAAGCAGGTTTGGTACTGTATGCATACTGTTATGAATCCTGGGCCAGATATCTTTTTGGGCATGGCTGGGTGTGACCCATGGTATTTTCTGAAAGCGTACTGACATCCAGTTTTACTGTTTGAGACCTGGCTTGCTGGGCCCATAGACTCACCTGTCTTTAGCCCACACACAGGTTTTACATCTTGTGTGTGGATTTATCACTACAGTCAGGGAAGTATTCCAGATGCAAAGACCTCTACCTCTGTGTGTGGGGAGAGGGCACTGGGGGTGGGGGAAGGGTCTGACCATCCTTAGATTCTCCATGGTTCTCTAGTAGTTCTCATTTCCTCCTAGGAAAACGTTTCTTTAATCAGAGTTTCAGAGGCCATATTAATGGAATCCATCTCAGTATTAAGTCCCTCCTGAGAGGTTCTAACAGGGGGTGGGTTCACTGAGGCCAACTCCCGTTGGGTCCCTAGTGAAATGATCTTCAAGCCATAAGAGGCCATCTTCTCCTCCAACTGTGACCCCATCAAATTAGCAGTTATAGCTGTGAACAGCTTTCCCAGTTGGTTCCACTGCAGGAAGTGATGCACAGGTATTAGCTGTGGATCAGGAAGGAGAATGAGGAGATTTTATGAGGACACCATTACCCCTAGACTCATTCCCCACTGCACCCCGCTCTCGCTGAGTCTAATAAGATCACTGGTGCTGACCCAGTTTTTCATGGTATGTGTGCTGCCTGCCAGCAATGAGATAAACATCAATAATGCTGCCTGTGTACTCAGAGGCAGTGATGTTTTTACACAGTCCCTTTGCTGACCAAAGCTGCCCTTTAAGTACTTTTTCAAACCAGGTGGACTCTTTATAATTTGAAAGATCCCCAAAAGAGGGTTTCGTTTGCTTCCCCATTTGTCAGTGATGTTACAGCCACCTGGGTGAGAAAGCAGGAGTCAGTCAGCAAAATAAGAGGCACAGCAGATCAACACTAAATGCCAGAACTGGACATCATAGGCTGAGAAAATGGCTTTGTTCTAATAAGTGTATTTTAAAATGCCTGTCCTTAGGTTGCAGAGCTGTCAAAGCAGAGTAGCTCTGAATATACACAGTCTGGAGTGAGCCACTGGGAAATGAGCCTTTCCTTGAAGTCTGCTGAACATTGTTCCATTTATTATTCATGTCTCACTTTTTTATTGAAAACTAGAAGAGTGACAGAAGTGACTAAGATGCTACTTTTTTTCCCCTGTCACCCCTGTGGAAGGTGTTTATTGGATCAAAAGAAATATTAGCACCTCCCTTCCTAATAATAGGAGTTGATTGTCTGTGATAATTCATTCTGAGCTGTGGTATGGTACTCAAGCGAATCAGAACACAGGCTGGCAATACCTGTTGAGTTAACTCATACAAGTAATTACAGAGTTACACATCAGATGTCTAAGTTACATAGGTCCATGTGACCATCCAGGCCAAGTGATTAGTGATTTTGGGTGCCTTATTTTTCAAGAACCCAAGTGGAGATTACTTTAAGGGTTTGTGGTGGTGGATTGCCAGTTAACTAGCTTTTACATTCCTGTTAGTTTAGACACACCACAGATGTTCCAGGGCAGAAATGTTTGTGGTTTACCAGACCATGAGTATTCTTTCTCCTAGTTTATTCCTCTTCTCAGCTGACTCTGTGAGATTCCACTGGAACAGGCTCAGTGGGCTGACACTAGCTTCTTCCAAACAAGAAACAGCAAGCACTTAAAGCATCTAACCTCTGATTGGAAATGGACTGGTTATGACTTCTTGAGTCAACTGCGCAGCTTTGGTAGCAAAAGAATAGAAATCCGTGAATTAGTCTGACTGCGATGAGGTTCCCTGCAGAGGATGGCTCCAGCAAACAGACCCTTGATGCGGAGTTGCAGAATGTGTGAGTATCATCCCGAGCTGTACAGCCCAGCCGCTAAGACCTTTTCATATCTGAGTAGCTCCGCTGTCTCCCAGCGGCATGCTATGCCATCTCGTGCAGCGACACTTTTCTAGCAGGTCCACATATGCCTTTGCAGTGGTGTTTCTGTGCACATGCTACTGAAAGCCTGGACAAGAAACACACGTTGTTCTAAGGGATGGGCTGTTGATTGCAGAAAGCGCTGCGGGGTGCTGCTTTGAGTCCACAGTAGGAAAAATCCTAAAGAGAGAGAGGGCCATTTTGTAATCACATTGATAGACTTGACCTTACATCCGAACGAATGCCGTATATGTCTGCCTGGTGTTAACTGTTTGTAGGAAGAAGGTTCTTGTAAGAAGCTTGATTCTAATTCCCAGTTACTTATTAAGTAACCATCATTACACTGAGCGAGTACAATGGCCATTGTGGGGGGAGAAGGTCACTCACTTTTATCAATTCCCTGTGGATGATCACTGCACTTTTCATTTGTCCCCCCTCCCTTTAGGTTTTTGCTTTCGTATCTGTATTTCACTCCTTATTTATAATTGCTTTCGGCATCCCGAATTTGGTACCCATGTGGTACTCTCTACACTGTATGTACCGCATTACACGCAAAGAACTGCACTAGACATTATTCAGGGTGCAAAGGCAAGTGCTCAAAAGCTAGGAAAGGCCACTATTAAGGCTACCCGTGTGACCTTAAGGTGTGTGCCTGCATTATGATATGGTCCTTAATTATAGGGTCACGTAGTATTTTTCTACAGGCCCCCCTGCCTCATTCAGCACCCAGGATTGATGGTGCTCCCTTTCTGAGTGGCTGTTCAGTATTTTGTTTTCGGATTATTCAATGGGTGGCCCCAGGCTTTATTTACAGCACACTACTACTGAAATCCTGCTTTGGAGACAGAATTATTCATTTTCTCATGGGCTTTTCGATGGTGCCCATCAATCTAGTATCTGAGTTCTTCAGAGACACTATTGAATGTATGTTCGCAACGCCTCTGAGATGAGGGAGTATTATCTCCATTTTACACATGCGGAACTGAGGGACAGAGGTTAAGGTCAAAATAGGAGCGCTGTGGCAGAGGGAAGAAAAGAATGCGGTTCTCCAGGGCTACGTTCATCTGCCTTAAGCATGAGATCATCCTTTCTTTTCCTGCTCTCCTCTGCCTCATTCACTACACACCTTCCAACTTCTGTGACAAATAAGGCAGGGGTCCTACAGACAATTGTCTCCTTCGCTACACAGCCACGATTCATCCTCAGAGCCAGTCCACCCTGCGCACTGACTCAGGCAGGGGTCCTGTTGAAAAAAAAAAGTGTGTGATTCTATAATTATAGACAGCTGTAAGTGTGAAAAGGGGCCGGGGTATGAATCTTCCAGGGTGCCAGTTCATTTTTAAAGCTGAAATCAAACAAAGCGTGCCAATATAATAGAATCCAATAGGATAACCTCTTTTTATGGAGTCCAGGGAGAATTAGCTTACTCATTTAACATTGAATTCTTTTCAGGTCAACTTTGAACTTGACAGTATTTCTCAAATCAGGACACTGGTTTATTTTTAACCAACTAAGAGTTTATTAATTCATCCAGAACCACATTCAACTGTTCACCACTGAAATGTAGACAAAGCCAATTGTGTACTACACAGACCATATAGTCTTGCAAGCAATTATCACAAACTGGAGATGAAGCTCAGTAGTTATATCAAAGAACAAACCAAATTACCAAGATTTCTTATTACATTCTCTTATGATCAACAATTCTCAGTTCTTTAGAACCTAGATGATCATAATGGTCCCTTCTGACCTTAAAGTCTATGAGTCTATATTTATCTTCCCGAGGGTGCACTTATCTTTAAGGCATTTTGTGGAATATGGTTACTTCTCTTTGACTAGACTGGTCCAAAAGGAAATACTCTCAGTTAGCCATTTTAGGTTCTATTCTTGGGGAGAGGAACGGCCAACCTTGGCTGATTTGTGGGTCCTTAGACACTGTATCTCACATGATGTGGACCATTTTCTTATTGTCTTTATAGGTGGATCCTATTCTGGGATAAAAAGAGGTGGATGGTTTTTCTAACTCTTTTTGAGGCCGAGAAGGAATCATTGGTTATTAATCACCCAAGGCCTAGCTGTTCCATAGATCTCTTACACTGTGTCATAAGGCATACGCACAAGTCTCTCTGCTTTTGCATAGTGCTAATTAAATACCTTGTTAATGAGTTTTAGAAATCACAGCCCTAACATCCACCCCTACGTGACACTCCCAAACTGGAGTTGTCAGAGCAACAGTATGATTTTGGAAGACCCGAGTCCTGATTTTTAAACACATGGGTTGGCAATACCGAATGCTACCTGCTGAAAATAGATTCCTGACTGCTGCCCAGTGCGGCACAATGCACCGTTAAGAAGCGGCAGTGTCCTTGGAGTGCAGAAGCTGCTGATTGCACTGTAGTGATTCCCATCCAGGCCCCTCAAGCCTCCACTTTGCAGTGCATTAGTAACTCTGGCTAGACCAGTAGGGTGTTGTGAATCAGTGCGGACATAGCGTCTCTTTTCTATTTCTGCAAAGCCGGAAGCCTGCCTAGTTATATACAGGCAGATAAACGATGAGCTCCCTGCCCCAGAGAGTTCACTGCATATAGCTAGGAAAGCAGCCTCTCCCCTGAGCAGGAACCAAGTGAAGTAAGCAGGATGTGTTGTAACTAGATGCGTGCAGATTCCACTCCCTGACCAACTGCCCCTTCATGACTAAAGCCAACTCGCTGAGTGTCAGCAACATTTGGGACGCTGCTCCCAGGAGTCAGCCTGATTCTGGGGGCACGTTACTCACAAGTGGGACAGGAGGATGGGGGACCATTTCTTGCAGAGGAAGAAGAGGGTAACCACCTCTGCGGCTCTGCTGGGCCAGCCAGTCCAGCATGCTTCTGCAAAGAGCAGTAACTCGAGGGGAGGGGTGAACGGCGAGCAGTCAGCGTGCAGTGTGGAGATTGGGCAGTGCCAGCTGCCCAGTGCCCGAGGGGCAGCCGCAACTGGGGGTGGCCCACCAGAACCATCAGAAAGCAGCGTATCGATGCAGACACTATGGAAACGCAGCTTGCTGGCATCTGGCAGGTTGCTAAGGAGGGGTGAGGGGGGAAAAACAGGATTTTACTTTGTTTCTGGACCTCGGTGTGTGACTCCTACGCACGAGCAAGAGGTTCTAGCGTGTCTCACACAGAGCAGAGCACGAGGGCGAGCAGGCCGTTTTGGCACGCTGCACTGAGGCTGGGAGAGAGGTTGGGTGTCAGGCTGTGTCCACCATATGCCCTGCCTCATGTCCTCTACCTCATGTCCTCATCCCCTTCACACCACTCTCTTCACACCCCATCTACCCACAGAATCACCAGTCAACACCGGTTTCTTAACTGAACAGGTTTTCACGCTACCCTGAACATTCAGCTAAAGTCACAGTCACGCACATGGCGCTCACATCACCTACCTTCCTCTTCAGCTTTGTGTTCTCACGTGATGTCCGCTCGTCCTGTGGCGTGCCAGGTCTTTGGGGCAGGGACCATGTTTGTGAAGCACTGAACACGTGTTGGGCATCAGCAAGAGCTCAGCTTCCATTCAGCACCAAATCAAATGGTCACATTTTCAGGAATGCTCAGCGTCAAGCAGCTCCCGTTGTGACATCCGCGGCCAGACATCAGCACCCACTGTGCACAGCTCTGTGGACACATCTGGCCGTATTCTGGTGCCCAAAGAGGAGCCGGGCCCCTCAGAAGAAAAGAAAAAAGTGTCTGTCACGATTAAAGCTGTCAAGTCAGATGGGAAAAAAATTTCCTTGGGAAAGATTTTGATGAAAATATTTAATTATTTTTGAAGTTCTGACGATTTTCATTATCCCTCCCGCACCCAAGAACATTTGGGTTTTGGTTACTGAAGAATGTTGGCGAGAATGGATTTTTGGTGGGGGGAGGAGAGGGGAAAAATTCAATTAACTCAAAACCCCATTTTCCAGTTAAAAAAATGTTTGGACAGAAAATTGTCAGCCCTCTCTAGCACTGAACCCTTTTGAAAATCTGGCCCTAGACAACAGGTGCCATTGCCTCCTCCATGGCTTTTCAAAGGGTTTTTTATTTGATTTCTCAGGCTCCTAAGCGTCTCTCCCATGCAGTGGAGTCGGCACATATAAACGAGGTGCACATGGCACTG
The DNA here is from genome assembly GCF_016161935.1 of Mauremys reevesii. NCBI lineage: Eukaryota > Metazoa > Chordata > Testudines > Geoemydidae > Mauremys > Mauremys reevesii. The sequence goes on along the minus strand of NC_052638.1, from coordinate 11,152,541 downwards.
AGCAGCCAGAGAGCACTGTATCTTTTGCAGTCAAGTCATTTGCTAACAGTAAAGCAGAAAGACCTTTGTCAGTGACCTTCCCTTGGTTCTTTTCACATGGGTAAGGGGAAAGGGTGACTTTTCAGTGAACAAGGTTCTTTCCTCACCCCAGCTGTTCTAAAAAAGTTAAATATAAACGGGGACAGAGTCTCTTTCTGCTGGTTTGTGCTCTGCCAGGAGTGTAGTTTACAGCCATCAGCTGCAGTTTAGTATAATTCACCATTCACACTTCCCAGGTAACCCATGCCATTCTCTCCCCTGTTAAGGAAAGAGGCATCAGAACTGGTTTCTTGCTCCGACATCAATAGGAGGACCCCTCGCCTGGCATCTGGCTGTGGCAGGTGGTATAGCTTGGCCTTGCACAACGTGTTTGCATGCTGTGGCTCTCGCTTTCTTCCCCTAGTCCACATTGAGGTGATTCCTATTCCACATTCCTGGGATGCCGGCACATCCCCGCTCTCCTGAGACAAAGCTTTCATTGTGCCTCACAGCTGATGTGGGCCCCGCTCGTTGGGAGTTGTTGAATTACAATAGAGAAGGGACAACCTCACTCAGCTGCTGCCAGATGATTTCTGGGCAGCGTTCTAATAGATTTTGAAGTGTGCCCCTATTATGAGATTAGGAGTGTGTCAACTTGATGTCCATCCAGGCATGAAGGTTAACATAGAGTCTAACCTCTGTCGTAAAGAGCGAGGTCTCTTTCAGACAAGAGCCTCTGACAGCATGTATGTTGTTAACATAATGGTGATTCTGATTCTAGAACATAAGAACGGCCATACTGGGTCAGACCAAAGGTCCATCTAGCCCAGTATCCTGTCTGCCGACAGTGGCCAATGCCAGGTGCCCCAGAGGGAATGAACAGAACAGGGAATCATCAAGTGATCCATCCCATCACCCTGGTGTAAGATTAGGACACAACCGAGTACAAGGAACTCAGCCATCTGCCCCCAAGCCAGGTATTAGTAATGGGAGATGACTCACCAAGATGGCATGCACCCCTTAGCAAGGGATGTAGAACAGAACCTGTCTTCCTGCCCTTTGTATTTCAACAATACATGGAAATCAACAGATGAGACATCTGTAATTAGAGCACTGCTGTTTCTGCAACCGAACGACAGGGAGCCAGGCAGGCAGACTGGCATTGCTTGGACAGAATAGCACCCACATTTCACTCAAGTTCTTCTGTTCCTCTAGCCTAAGGAGCTGTGGCTTCCATTGCTCTCCCTTGAAGAGTTTTGCAATGGATGTTAAGCAGTGAGTCAAGCAGGGCCGCCCAGAGGATTCAGGGGGCCTGAGGCAAAGCAATTTCGGGGGCCCCTTCCATAAGAAAAAGTTACAATACTATAGAAAACTATATTCTCGTGGGGACCCCTGCAGGGCCTGGGGCAAATTGCCCCACTTCCCTCCCCCCCCCCGGGCAGCCCTGGAGTCAAGGCTGGTCTTGAGAGTGGTTACGTACACGAAAGAGACGGTGACTGGAGACAAGCGTGGAAAGAGCCTTCTGCTGCTAGGAAGAAGGGCCCTTGTGCCAGAGCTGGTGAACGGAGAGCGCTGCTTGGCTGTTGTCACATGCTTCGCTACTCTGCAAGGGACTTGGTGAATTGGGCTGCTGTTCTGCCCATCATATTGTTGAGAGTGATATTTCTCCCACTGAATAGTCCCTACCTCCCTCTGGAATCTCAGCAGCAAATAAGCCACCCTTCCATCCCGGGCTTCACGCGCTGATGCTGAGTAAGCCGTGGGTTGGCTCCCGGGCTGATTGCTTTCAGTGGCTCTGCACCTGTAGACGTAGCACACTGCCACAGGAGAAGCTTAGGAAGTGACGAGAGATGCCCAAGACCTGCTGCTTGACTGGGAACGAGGGTCATGGCAGAGATTTGACTCAAGTGGTAAAAGCAGCCACTGGGGACAGTCTTACTGAGGGCGTCTTCATCATCACTGCTATCGTGCCGTCTTTGGCAAAAGATATTCACCGCTACGTCTGGGTTCCTTTGGGGCTCGTCTCTCCATGGGTCCCTTCCCAGTCACTCTCCCCCCACCGCAGAAGCTGTCTCAGCGCTGGGCAACTCTCATCCAGAGTATTGCCCGGCCACTGAACCTTCCTTCAGCTTCACACACACAAAGCTGCCTTGGGTTGGTCCACAATTCATTCAGGATGTAGCCTGGATTTGTATAAATCTTAGACCTGAGCGGCCTTAGGTCACCTGCCTGTGCAGAAGAAAGGTCATGCTCTGCCAGCCAGCAGCCAAACGCCAGCCGAGTCCAATGTTAGACTAGCTTCTTGCCAGCTGGCTGTTTGTTGGTCCAAACTGGAGCACGCGGACAAGCCAGTCTCACGCCAACATTTGCTGCCTCTGCACTCCCCAGACCTCATTCTGCAAGCCAGGCAGATGGATGGAGGTAGGTGGCTTGCTGTGTGGGAACCGACTGCCAGCCAAACAAGAGGACACTGCTTCTATGCACTTGCAGCCACCCGCTTGAGTTTTAAAGATAAAAGCAGTGCTCCCATTGGCCACCTCCTCCCTGCATAACCTGGAGTAAAGTCAGAATTGTAAAACTTAGGGGGTGCATGGATGGCTAAAGCAAACAGTGCTTTAAAAATACCAGCCTGCTCCTTGGGTCTGGCCCAGCTCCTCCATTCAGTGTAGGACCAGAGTGCAGGAGGGGGTGACTTGAATACAGATGTGGTGGGCTCATCTCAAAAAAGATGGCATTAGAAAAGGTTCAGAGAAGGGCAACTAAAATGATTAGGGTTTTGGAATGGGTCCCATATGAGGAGAGATTAAAGAGGCGAGGACTTTTCAGCTTGGAAAAGAGGTGACTAAGGGTCGATATGATAGAGGTATAGAAAATCATGAGTGGTGTGGAGAAAGTGAATAAAGAAAAGTTATTTACTTGTTCCCATAATACATGAACTAGGGGCCACACATGAAATTAATGGGCAGCAGGTTTAAAACAAATAAAAGGAAGTTCTTCTTCACACAGCACACAGTCAACCTGTGGAACTCCTTGCCTGAGGAGGCTGTGAAGGCTAGGACTATAACAGGGTTTAAAAGAGAACTAGATAAATTCCTGGAGGTTAAGTCCATTAATGGCTATTAGCCAGGATGGGTAAGGAATGGTGTCCCTAGCCTCTGTTTGTCAGAGGGTGGAGATGGATGGCAGGAGAGAGATCACTTGATCATTAACCTGTTAGGTTCACTCCCTCTAGGGCACCTGGCGTTGGCCACGGTCGGCAGACAGGATACTGGGCTGGATGGACCTTTGGTCTGAGCCAGTCTGGCCGTTCTTATGTACCCCACTCCCCAGTGTAAGTTAAAGGCTGAGGACTGCTAGTGCAGCATACTTGGCTCATGCCCTGGTCACCAGGAGGAGGAAGGGAGGTGGGCTCGCTGTGCCGGCTGGGAATTCCCACACACGGCAGCTGCCTGTTTAAGGCAGGCTCCTGGTCTCTTTGTGCCACCAGAACACCACAGAGGGGCCATAACATGGGCCCAGATGTGACCCACCGCGCTGGGCTGTTATTTCAACAGTAACTAAAGGGGCACATAAGGAAAGGAGGCTGCTGCTGCTTCCAGCAGTAAAACTGCTGTAACACAAGGGCGCCTGTTCAGCGACTGAGCTGTCCAGTCAGGGCTGCACGTCTGGCCCCACGTAACACAATAAAGGTTCCCTCCATAGTTTTGGCCGCAGTCGCTGCCATTCAGTTTTCTGGCCCCACATTAGGAAACGTCAGTGCTGGTGCTGCTCATCTGTCCGTGCTGTGTGACGAGAGACGGACGCAGCTAAGCCACCCAGCACTTTTGTCTCTAAGCCCTGCACAAAATCCAGTCGTAGCTCCAGGGTGGCTAGATTCTGGATGAAGATGAGTGGGTGAACGGAGATGTTCAGTGCTCTGTCTGGTGGGGCGGGAGGGGCATTTTCTGGGGCACCGGGGGAAGGGAGGAGGTAGGTTTGGGATTACAGGTTAGCCCACTATCAACAGAAACATACCTTGGACATTAGAGTCTAGATGGATTGAAATAAAAATTGCCGTGGGCCAACGAAGGGGCATGCCCAGAACATCGGGTTTAGGAGAGTCGTTCAGGGAAGCAGCTGGGCTCCTGCCTGTGTGCTCGCCTCAGCCAGTATATAAAGCACCTGTCCCGAACAACTCCAGGCACCTGGGCCAGTGTTTACCAGATACACAAACACGATACAGCGAGTAGCCTGTCGAAACCCATCTCCCCAAACCACCACCTCCCACAACAAACCACTCTACCTCCCTGAGCCTTCCCCTTCCATACAAGCCACAGCAGAGGAGGCCAGCACCACAGTATACAACAAGGCTCCCCGAGCTCTTATCTCCCATTCCATTCCAACAAAGGCCTGTCGGAAAAGAGAGAAGAGTTGGTAGAAGAGAAAAACCCACCCACCCGGTTATTACTGCAAGTTACCTTTCAATAGCAGCAGTTTCTCTTGGAAGAAGTATTAGTGAGGAACTTCTGTTTGCTGCCCATAGCTCAGAGGTCTCGGTTATTATTTTTATTCCTTAGTATTGCCATAGCCCAGGATGCCATTGTGCTAGGTGCTGTACAAACACAGTGCCTCTCAGAGCATTTGTGGCTACTCACATGGGGCCAGGCGCTCAAAAGATCTTGGCCGCCAGGTTTTCAAGAACTCGGCCCTCAGTCAGGCCCTGTATGGGCCATGTTTTCAAGAACTCAGCATCCCACATATCCCCCAGCATGCTGGGCTCTTTTGAGAACTCTGCAGGTGCGTCAAAGGCATTGGTTTGGGGACACCGATAGCAGTTCTAGCATCCAGATTCATAGCCTTAAATCTTGCTGTAAAGGCTGAGGTTGGTCAGGCTGTCTGTGAGATATGTGACCCCCAGTCGTGACTCACCTTGCACAGCTGGACAGGTGTCCCAATTCTTTGTTTTGCCACTGGCTTCATCTGGGAACTCCAGCCATGTTGCATTCAATAGGCTTCAAGAGGAATTGGCTTTCTGAAGAGTACCAAACCCTGGTGGGTGGGGTGGGGAGATCGGCATGTGAATTTACTGCGTCTTCACCTAGTCCAGATGCTGCTGCCAGATCTCAGCTGGTTTCTGCTTGACCCACCTAGGTCTGTAGCTACATACGCTACTGCTAAGAGCGGACAAGGAGGTGACGGTGAGTCCAATTGTCTCGCTGCAGAGGGAACTGTTGGGCTACAAGGATAGTCAAGCCATCCTGAGGGGTGGGCCGGGGTCTGTTTCTCTCAGATGATCAGCAGCAGCAGCCCCCCTGCTCCCCATTTGCTGGGGGTGGCCCAGCCCAGTTCTTCTAATGGTGGCAGTTAGAGGAACTGAAATCTCTCACTGAGTGACCGACAGGCACCAGCTGCAGCCCCAGCAGCTGCCCTACATCATGTCCTGCAGCTGAAACTATGGAGTTTGGTGCACAAGGAGCTCCCATGCTGGGACTCCTCAGAGCGAGCCTTGGCATGGCAGAGAGCTCCTCAGCCCCCTGGCAAGATGAGGACCCATCAGGAGGACACATACCTAGAGAGGAGTAGGGGAGCATGAGAAAGGGAGAGTGAGTCCCTCCCCAATCATTTGCACCAGTTAAGGCACAGCTGGGGGTGATTGGAAAATTAGTTACTGCAGGGAAAAACTACGACCAGAGGGACGCCTGCTGATGACAACTCACGTCTGCATCCGCTGTCAGACTCACCGGGTTCTGCCTCACACCATCCAGACCAATAGACGGAGGAAGTCCTGGTTCAGCTCTGGTTCTGCTCCAGCACTCAATGCCAAGCCTGCCGTGCTTGCCTTTGGCTTCCTCTGGCTGTCACCAACCAAAATGCCTATTAACAAAGCAATATCTTTTCCAGCTGGTGATTTAAGCAAGCTCACAGCTGTTCCACTGGCTGCCCACGCGCTCCTGGAGAATTGCTTCTTGGAGGAGCCAAGTGCTGAACGCCGGGGCTATGTGGACCTCCAGTGGCTCTTTGGATTCCTCACAGCTATGATGGAGTTGTCAGTGGGAGATGTGACTGGATTACTTCTGTTCCTGATGTCGTCCACGTGGTTCCTTGGGTCCTGCTTTTCACAGATGCCTAGAGCTATGGAAGTGATGTAAATGCTGTCTGAGGTGCAAGCACTCTAATCAGCGGACATTTCCTAGGACACACTGAGGTGGGGAGTGGTTTGAATGTGTGACTGGGCGCCAGGAATTCTGGAGTCCGAGCCCGTCTCTGACACTAATTCACCTTATGACACGTCACCTAAACTATCCGCTTCAGTTTGCCCATCTGCTAATTGTGTCACTTACCAGCAATAGCTCCCTGGGCTGTTGAGGACGGGTTGGTTAACCCTGCAATATGCTTTAGAGATAGCACTGAGTATGTGCTTGTCTTCAGTTGCATTTTAAGAAAAGTCTCACTCCATAAACTCTTTCCACATCAAAGGATTTGCTGACTCAGATCCTCCTGCAGTTTCAGCTTTGGTTCAGTTACATATTTTCCCATTCTCCCCAGTGAAATTGGTTTCTCTTCTGGCACCAAAACTGAGTTCAGCTGAATGAGATTAGACGCTCCGACCACTATCCCAGATGGAGGCAAACTCAGTAGTTTCAATTTAGGATTTTTAGGAAAGAAAAATGAGAATTTTCTTTCCTCATTCCTCAAACAGCTGGGTAATATCAGGGGGAGAGACACTGGAACTGGGCGGCTGAGCTCAGTTGGATTATGGTAATGTCTGTCTTTAGCCCATTGCTCTCACTCCTTAAATAAGTGAGGTTCAGACTTTCAGAAGTAGTCTCGGGGCCAGATTCTTTCCTGCTTCTCCACCTTCTCTCATCCTTTCTAGCTACGCAGAGGGGCTGGAGAATGGCAGCAGCATGCTTCCACTTTGCACTGGTGTAAATGACTGGGCCAGGCGCAGGCATGAGGAAAATCAGATCATGGGACTTTAAAAAAAACACACCACCACATGTTTAGAATTCTTGTTTAGATCGTTGTGGGCTCGTCTGTTTCACACCCTGGACTGGCCTGATGGCTAATGGCCCACGTTCAGGGGGTGTGAAACTGCCTCTCCCCTACCCTGCTGTGCCAAGTGCAGCTCAGGTGTGACTCAGCATCTAGGCCAACGTGTCGTGATGTCCCCTCTCACATGAGGTAGGTATAAAATGCTACCCCAGTGCAAGTGCTGGGAGCATTCTGATTGGATAGCATTCACCCCCACTGGGAATGACATACACGGGGCAGGGAACTTCCTGCCCTGGGAGCTTAGACCAAGATCTCCAAAACCAATTAGTCATTTTGGACACCTCTCAGAGGCCTGATTTTCTGAACGTACTGAACAGCGCCTCCTACTGGCTGCAATGGAGCAGTGACGGTTTACAGCAGCTGAGAACCTGGCCCTCTTCCATATTTGATTCCCCTGCACAGGTTTTACAAGGTCCCATGTTTAGAGCTAGTGGGAAAACCAGGACCTTCATGCCCCCAACTGCAGAAACACACCGAGGGGAGGGAGACTCAATACCCAAAGGAACTTGTTGCTCTCCAGGGTCTCCGTGAAAACCCCAGACGGAAGAAAACGGGGAAAGACTTTAAATGTCGGGAGCCACCTTGCGGCAAAACCTGATTAATTCTTGAACTTGATACACTGTGCACTGGCTGCAGCACAGTCACAGCAGCCTCTTGCTAATGGGCCTCTTTCTGACACACAAGGCGCATGCTAGTTACTTTGTCCCAATGCCTGGAGAGAAAATCATGGGCCAGATCATCAGCTGGCAGAAATTGACGGAGCTCCACTGATTCGAATGGCGCTATACCAATACACGCTGGATCAGGATCTGCCCCAGGCTTTTATTTGGTAGCGCTGTCAGATTAGGCTTGTTTTGGAAGAGGGATATCACCAACTTAACAGGAAGCACACTCCATTTCCCCCTTCCTCCCTCTACCTCCAGCCGCAGCGTTGCCAACACTTGTCATTTTGGTGGGAGGCTCCTGATATTTGGTGGGTTTTTTCCCCTTAAAGCCCCAGTTCCTGTACTCAGGTAATTATGTGAGAACCTCAGCTTCTAGCAGTTGTAATTCATAGAATCATAGACTTTAAGGTCAGAAGAGACCATTATGATCGTCCAGTTTGACCTCCTGCACAACGCAGGCCACAGAATCTCACCCACCCACTCCTGTAACAAACCCCTAACCTATGTCTGAGCTATTGAAGTCCTCAAATCGTGGTTTAAAGACTTCCAGGTGCAGAGAATCCTCCAGCAACTGACCCGTGCCCCATGCTGCAGAGGAAGGCGAAACCCCCAGGGCTTCTGCCAATCTGCCCTGGAGGAAAATTCCTTCCCGACCCCAGATATGGCGATCAGCTAAACCCTGAGCATGTGGACAAGACTCACCAGCCAGCACCCAGGAAAGAATTCTCTGTAGTAACTCAGATCCCATCTAACATCCCATCACAGGCCATTGGGCATATTTACCGCTAATAGTCAAAGATAGCCTAAATTTGGCAATTAATTTATCCCATCATACCATCCCCTCCATAAACTTATCAAGCTTAGGCTTGAAGCCAGATATGTCTTTTGCCCCCACTACTCCCCTTGGAAGGCCCCAGAACTTCACTCCTCAGATGGTTAGAAACCTTCGTCTAATTTCAAGTCTAAACTTCCTGATGACCATTTGTTCTTGTGTCCACATTGATACTGAGCTTAAATAATTCCTCTCCCTCGCTGGTATTTATCCCTCTGATATATTTATAGAGAGCGATCATATCCCCCCCTCAACCTTCTTTTGTAATTGTGGACAAACACTTGCAAAGATGACCTGTGTGTAACCTAAAGGCTCAGAAACTAGAAGCCAAAGGAAAAGACTCTGAAATGTGTTGCTAAACAAATCTCATGATTTTTTGAGCCTGATTCATGATTTTTGAACACTAGGAGGTGATGTTACTGCATCCAGGCAAGCTGACGGGAGCAGGAAGTATGCAGTGTTGTTGTAGCCAAGTTGGTCCCAGGATATTAGAGACAACCCACCTGGTCTCTCTAGAGCAGGATGGTCGATCTGGGATGATCTCCGTTCAGCACTGCTAAGCGTTTGCCATCCAAACACATTTTGAGTTGGGATTGTTAATTGCGGGGATTTGTGGATTTTTTTTCGTTGCCTTCTCATTCCTGAGCCTTTAGGTTACACACAAGTCACTTTTGCAAGCTTTTGTCCACAACCGTGAGGGGTAGAAACTTACCTTCTTTAAAAATGTAAGCAGAGAGTCTCACTTACAAAAAGTGCCAGGGGCTCTTTGAGCTGGCAGGACTGAGGTTTTTGCAGCTTGTTCTTCCTCGCTCAGGAAGGTCCTGCCACTTTATATGCCTGTCACGTGCCATGCACTCGAGGCCAAGGCTGCTCTATAAATACTCATCACTGGAGAGACAGCCGAGGAGAGAACATCAGTTCAGTGCTGACTCTGAGGGAAGAGCACCACCTGCTGAACACCAACACAAGTTATTCCTCAGACTAAGATATAGCAATGGGAAAAGGGGATTCATGTGACGCAATGTTTGGAGATAGGGTTGCCAGGCGTCTGTTTTTTTTTACCAGGATGCCCAGTCGAAAAGGGACCCTGGCAGCTCCGGTGAGCAGCACAGCAGGGCTAAGGCAGGCACCCTGCCTGCCCTGGGTCTGTGCAGCCCCCTGAAGCAGTTGCCATATCTGGCTCTTAGGGGCAGGGGTGGCCACAGGAGCACTGCGCGCTGCCCGCGCCCCAAGCGCCAGCTCTGCAGCTCCAATTGGCTGGGAAACACAGCCAATGAGAGCTGTGGGGGCGGCGGCTGCGGGCATGGGCAGCACGCAGAGCCCCCTGGCTCCTCCGCCAGCCACTTCCGGGAGCCGCTGGAGGTAAGCGCTGCCTGGCCAGAGCCCTCACCTGCTCCTGCCCCCTCAACCCCTTGCTCCAGCCCTGAGCCCCCTCCCGAACCCAAACTCCCTCCCAGAGCCCCCACCCCAAACCCCCTTCTGCACCCCAATCCCCTGCCCCAGCCCTGAGCCCCCTCCTGCTCCCCAGCCTCCTCCCAGAACCTGCATCCCGCACCCCAACCCCCTGCCCAGAGCCCCCTCCTGCACCCCAACCCCCTGCCCCAGCCCTGAGCCCCCTCCTGCTCCCCAGCCTCCTCCCAGACCTGCACCCCAGACCCCAACCCCCTGCTGCACCCCAACCCCCTGCCTGGAGCCTGCACCCCACACCCCAACCCCCTGCCCCAGGTCGGAGCCCCATCCCTCACTCCTGGAGCCAGCACACCACACCCCCACACACACTCCAAACCCCTCGGTCCCAGCACTAAACCCCCGCCTGCACCCCAACCCCTCCCAGAGCCTGCACCCCACACCCCAACCCCTGCCCAGAGCCCCCTCCTGCACCCCAGCCCCCATCCAGAGCCTGCACCCCGCCCCCCCACCCCCTGCCCCAGGTCGGAGCCCCCTCCCTCACTCCTGGAGCCGGCACACAACACCCCCTCCTGCACTCCAAACCCCTCGGTCCCAGTGCTGAGCCCCCTCCTGCACCCCAAATCCCTCAGCCCCAGCCCCACCCCGGAGCCCTCGCCCCTTTGTGCACCTGAACCCCCTGCCCCAGCCCAGTGAAAGTGAGTGAGGGTGGGGGGCAGCAAGTGATGGAAAGAGGGGAAATGGAATGGGGGGGGCAGGGCCTCAGAAAAGGAGTGGGTTTGTGCGATTAGAAAGTCAGCAACCCTACCTGGAGCAATGAGACAAGCCCCCTGATAAATAAGTGTCCAGGTGGGACTTTGGAAATGTGCAGCAGCCAGTGGCAGAGCTTGGATTACGCCATGAAACAGCCTCATGCATTATTCAGGCCTTGGTTAGAACCAGACTGAAGAGCAGATCTTTACTTACTATTATTCTTTGCACTACAGGAGCCCTTTATGGCCTCAGCTGAGACAAAGGGGCCCTTTGTGCCCAATTCAGGATGCACCCCCTGCCCCCAAGGAGCTTACAATTTAATAGACATGAGCGGGAACAGAGGCACAGCAAGGTAACGTGACCTGGCCTTAGTCATACACCAGGCCAGTGGTGCAGCTGGAGTCGAGCCCAGGTCTCCCAAGGGCTGGTACAGTGGGCTGAACCTCGCTGCCACTAGAGTGATGGCGCTTTTGTAGCCATATCACTTATACTGGAGGCAATGACTTTAAGGGCAGTCACATCTCTGCTTCAGTGGGGAAAGTGTTGCTTGGAAGGAGCTGAGGCTGATGTTGGCTGGCCCAAGAAGCTCTGTTACTCCTAGAGGAGCCACCATGGCTGCATTTTTGACTAGCTCTGCTTCCCCCTTCCCTCCCTGTGCGCTGAAGGTGAAGACCGCTTGGATGTTTTCAATCTGCCAGGAACAGTCTCCATTCTCAGCCAAGCTTAACGTGGGCAGAATTTGCTGAGGAAGCATCCCTGGGAGGTTGGGGGTGGGGCGTAACTAGCTGCTACCCAGCAATTTGCCTTGACAACTCTGCCACTTACTGAGGTTTTAATTTTTCAAAGAAAGTGGTTGCTTTTTGGTTTTGTAATGAAAGAACCTTTGCTCCTTTCCTAATGAGAAAGCCACACTTCACCGAGCTGGAGCCAGAACTCAGCTGGGGCCGGTTGTCACATAAGGGAAAATGGGAGAGACCTTGTAAAGCTTTAGGATGTGGTGTGCGCGTGCACTCAGGTGGGTCCGGAGGTGTGTGTGGGAGGGAGGGCGGGGGGTGCAGATATGCATGGAGGGGGAGGTTATGTTTGTGTTTGGATATGCATGGGGGGAGGGTTGCACAGAATTTGGGTATGCCTGGGTGGCTCTGCATGGATGGTGTGTCTATGCGTATGCACACTGGTGCTCATGTGCATGTGGGGAGGATCTCTTTGACGTTATCTGATGAAGACCAGCCCTGCCTCTTCTGATGAATATTTCCTGCTCTCTGTGATCTCGCTCCCTGCCATCCAGAATTTGAAGAGCCCCTTTCCCGCACCCACATTAGCTTTTTCAAAGAGTAAAACCGTGTAGAACCTGCCGGGGGGCGTGGCTGTCAGTGCGCACGAGGACAAGGGAGCAGATCCTCCTTACAACAGGGGCAGCTGGGAAGATATGGACGGAAAAACACTAGGGACCCAAAGGCCACATGTTGCCAAGCAGCCATAGCCCGTATGCTGACCTTCTCTGTAGGGATGGGGGAGAAGAATCCGCTGCATGCCTGGCCTTAAACAGGGCTAGAGCCCAGGCCCACTGACTCCCAGTCCAGACTTGATGGCTTCTGAGCGTTCTGTTATAGCTCCATATTTCCTTTTGCCCCACAGCCTCATCCGCTCCCACACAAGTGTGCTCCCACTGGTAGTTATTGACACTGGGCCTGCAGATTCTCAAAAGTGGGATTCCATACAGCGCAATGGACATTAAAGGACTAGCTCCCCCCTTACTCATCCATGGTTTCTTCTCCTGGGAGGTGCGTCATTTTGGATCTGTGTTACCCATGACAACACCTCTAAGCTGTGGCTGCTGAGACCTATGTTCAGTCACATCCTACAAGTAACGCTGCTTTGCTGGGGAAGGAATCAAGTCTGATTCAGGACAAATTCATTCTTTCAATCCCACAATCCCGGCAATCTTGGGCCTGAGTACGTTAAACCACCCCGCTAACCTGCAGCCATCCTAGCTTTATGTCAAAAGGCCTGTTACCCAACCAATAAATTGATCCTCAGGACTCCAGCAGTTTCCAGCTTGTCCTGAGCCTTCAGGTGACTGGTCTATATTAAATATGGCCATTGGCTCCAAAAAGGGTGAAGGAGAGGAAGTGATGAACAACTCCCCTACAATTCACAGAGGCTCACTGCTGTTTTACCACTCGTAATACTCCAGATCTGAGCCCACGCTTCCCACGAATAGCATGCCTGAGAGAACCACCCTGGTGGCCCAATCCTGGGTGGTACAGAGTACCCGCAGCGCCCACTGACTTCAACTGGTGTCGAAGGCACTCTCCTTTTGCAGGGTCAGGCCTTTCATACTGAAAATTCAATCACTGGGTTGAGGTGACGTTTGGACTGCTCCAAGCACAGATGGAAAAGATCTTGGGCTAAATTCAATTCTCAGGCTCCAACTCAAGAAAGCACCAAAGTATGCGTGTCATAGGTTTATTCCCCACTTTGAACTTTAGCGTTCACAAGATGGGGACCTGCATGGACTCCTCTAAACTAAAATCCTAGTTTAGATCTGGTTCTTGCTGCCACCAGTCAAGTTTTAAGTGTCTGACACACTCCCTGTTCCCCCAAAAACTTCCCCTGGGGAACACAGATCCAAACACCTTGAATCTCAACACAAAGGGAAATAATCTATGTCCTTCCTCCCCTCTCCTAGTACTTAGGAGAGATACCTGGATTCAAATTCCTTGAATCAAACAAAGAGGGATTCACTTTTCCCCCTCCCCTTCCCCTGAAAATCCAAACAAGGGAAGAAATCAAGCAAGTTCTAAAAAAGAAAAGATTTTATTAAAGAAAGAAAAAAAGTACACTCTCTCTGTATTACCAGGATGCAAAAATACAGGGTCTAACTTATAAACCTGGAGAGGCTCTCCCCCCCCCCCCTTTCTCAGAATAATCAAAGTAACAGCAAACAGAAATAAAGATATTTCTCCAGCAAACACACAATTGCAAATGTAGAAATCAAATTATAAGACTAATTCGCCTTTCTAATACTCACTCTACTGGATAGTAGGAAATACTCCAGGAGAACTTGGAGACATGTCTGGCCTCTCTTAGATCCAAAGAGAGCACACAGCTCAAACAAAGAACACAGACAAAGGCTTCCCTCCACAGAGATTTGAAATTATCCTGTCTCTTGATTGGTCCTCTGGTCAGGTGTTCATCAGGTTACTGAGCTTGTTAACCCTTTCCAGGGAAAAGAGACCTTAACCCTGATCTGCTTATTTATGACAATGCGCTTAAGCGTCAGGGAAGGAAAGCACAAGCTTGATTTCTTTGTTGAATATGGACAGACTTGAGCCCACGCTCAAGCGCTTTGCTGAATCAGGGCCTTGAGACAATAGTGTAAATCCACAGTGACGTTATTAACGTCACTGGATTAAGACTCGTTTAATTGAGAGTGGCACCTAAGCAGCTGAGTACATGCCTGGCCCTTGCGTGGCACTGAACATGAATGAGACAAGCTGGAGACTAGACTGTTATGCGTCAGAGAGGCTGGGAGAGAAGCGAGTGGGGGTGAGCTGGTCCCCCAAACATGAGGAACAGCACCAAGAGCGAGGGTGAGCCTGAGTTCCAGTAAACTGCAGCAGGAACTCTTCCAGGTAGGTTTCATGGCTTCTTTTCTATCAGGAAAAGGGCCCATTGCATTATGGACACAACAGGAAATAAATAAATTCAGACAGAACCTCATGACAAGTGTGCTGAGTCCCAGGCTAGCAAGATGATGGGCCTTTTTAACCCCCCATGGGGCTAGATCCTGCACTTACGCACATTGACGCACATCTAGAACAACCCAGCGGAGTTGCCTCTGGTTTAATCACTTACAGGGGCGGCTCCAGGCCCCAGCACTCCAAGCGCGTGCTTGGGGCGGCAAGTCGCGGGGGGCGCTCTGCTGGTCGCCGTGAGGGCGGCAGGCAGGCTGCCTTCTGCGGCTTGCCTGCAGAGGGTCCGCTGGTCCCGCGGCTTCGGACCCTCCTCAGGCAAGCCGCCGAAGGCAGCCTGCCTGCCGTGCTGGGGGCGGCAAAATGCCTAGAGCCGCCCCTGATCACTTAGATCAGAACCTGGCCTCAGGAGATTTAATGAAATAAAGCTAAAGATCCCCAAGGGAACTTCCTATTTGTTTAAATAGGAAGCTTGCTTGACAGCTGGGTTCCCCTCTGCTCTTCCATCTCCCATCTCCTCCTAAGAAAGCCTTTTACACTGGTCAGATTTAGAAGCGCTTCCAACGCAAGTGAACATCTGCATTCCATGGAACTGAAATTGACAATAAAAAGACTTCAGACATTCCCACAGGCCGATGGCTCCAGCAACGTCAAAACAGCTGGGAGCGAATGTAGATCAGCAACATGCATGTCAATAATGCTAGGTTTTCAACAAGCAACATTCCCAAAGCCCGCTACAAGGCCAAGGCATTTAATCATCTGCAGCAGGCCACATGCATTGTAGGTACGAACGTCAGCTCAAAGGAGGAGGAATAAGGGGGCAAACGTGTTGGCCGGGGTGGGGACAGTGTTGGCCAGACAATTAAATGATTCAATTGCAAATAATCCCAGGCTGTAGAATTTCCCCAAATATGCTCTGAACTTGACCAACCCTGGCCAGGGCAGAACATGGAGGCGATGCCCTAGGTGGCCGTTTCTTTACTGAGCTACTCGTCCACCCAGCGAGGTTTTTATACCACGCTTACTGCCATACAATACAACTACTATCATTCGTTTTATACCACCCCCCACAGGCCCCCAGCTCAGAGCAGGGCTCCAGTGTGCCAGGTACTCTCCAGATACACAGTAAGAGACGCCCCGTGCTTACATTTTAAGTAGCCCAGACAGGCAAAAGAAGGCTCATTACCCCCATTCTGCTCAGCGCCTTGGGCAGGCTCCCCCGGTTTGGAACTGAATCCCAATCTCAGGAGCCCAAGCCCAGCGCCCACAGCACAGGCCCAACCTTCTGCTCTCCACTAGAAGTACAGAGCCACAGGGCACTTAATACCCGTCAGAAGGGCAGACAAGAGGCTTCTAAGTCTCATTCAGAGACATTTTTACGTCTTTTGCCCTTAGAAACAGAAATTTGCGATCGTATTAAAGGACGATTAAATTGAGCGCCGAAGAGGAATCAAAAAGGCAGCGGAGGAACATGAGCGGTTCTGCTCAGCAACTGCCCTGTCAATCTGTTTCCGATTGAAAGGGAATCCATCCTCCCGCCCGGCAACGGGCTCAGGAGAACAGAATCCGACCGCTCTGGAGCAGTCGCGTCAACATCTGCTTATGAAACTCTTCAGCTCCACCATCTCACCCTGGGCGGAAGCTTGGACTTTGTGGCTGGGGGCCAAACACGAGGACTGGAATCGAAGAAGAAAAATTTCTAAGAAGTAAAATCATAAAAGTAATAAAATAGCGGTGGGCGTGGCTTTTAACCACAAAACAGCAGTTCCTCTAAAATGCTTGCTGCTATGCTGATTTCCTCTGTAATGCTTTTCCACTCACGGCCATTACAATTATATCCATTTCACAGAACTTGGCCCCTCTAGATATACTTAAAGCTATGAGTCATGCAGAGTTAGATCTAAATTTGTAGGTTTCATTAGAAACAGATGTAAAGTTTCTCTTTATTTTAAAGAAAGTTTACTTTAGAAATAATACATACGGCCTGTGGGCTCAGATACGATCCGCTCGGTGCACGTTAAAGGGGAAGTGAGGGTACAAAACTCGATCTCCACTTCTAGCTGCCTTAAATAGACTAGACCTTGGTACGGCTCACACCCAGACAGCGGGTCTGACACACTGTGAAACTAATTCAGCTTTCTGGATTACTCAGTACAAACCCACTGAGAGATTTGTTATTGATATAGTGAGATGTTCCTTCTAGCAAACCAACACGCAGCTCTTTACTCTCTTCTGTAGCTACTGAGGTGTTTTCCCTTATCAGCAGGTCGATGCACAAATTCACTCCAATGCAGAGGGTCAGAGTACAAGGCATAGGCACTGATTACTGCAAGTCCCAGTCAGGTCCCCTTATTCTGAAAACTTAAGTGAGATTCACCAGGTGCATAGACTTTATGCTGGTCCTCTGCACGAGGATGAATTTCCTCTATAGTGAGTTTTCCTGCAGAGACATTCCAGCATTAAAATGAGGGAAACGCAGGGGAACTCCAAATCTAGCATGTGCATCTTTAACTCTGTGACATTCCAGGGTGCAATCTAGGCCAGCGAGGGTCTGTGTCACCCATGCCCTGCAACCTGGGGTGCCTGACAGTGCTTTCTGCTGTAGCTCCCCGATGGGCCACTCACAAACAGCCTGTCAGCATGCAGATCACACCCAGAGCATCTGTGTTATAGCCACAGCCCTGGTCCAGCAGCTCTGTGAGCAAACACCCAGCTACACACTGGCTTTCAGCAGCCGTGGTTACTATTTGCAGGGTGATCCCAACACTCCCAGTCCCGAATTCCTCCCCCCCCGCCCAAATGTGTGTTCTGCATTGTCCCGCCTTCTTCTGGACACTCTGAATGTTTTAGTTCTATTGTCCTTGTTAGAGAACAACATACAACAACTCTTTTAAACAGTTACCATGCAGCTCAGTTTAACCACAACACTGGATTAATTTTGATTAAAAATAAAACAAGATTATTTAACACAATAAGCTGGGATTTTAAGCAAGTGCAAGCATAGGCATTCAAGTTAGAAATGGTTACAAGAGAAATAAAAATAAAACACTTCCTTAGACTAAAACTTTACAAACGAGGCTTGGTTCAAGGTAAGGTTCTTACCATGTGCTCCCAACAGCATTACTGACCAATCTGCAAGTCAGGATCCCTCCCAAAGTCAAAAAGCTGGATTCTTTTGTCTTCTTTGGCGCAAGAGAGATGGATCGGGAGAGATACGGGGCGGGGTACCCCTCACTTTTATAGTTCAGTCACCCTCTGAAAAGTATTTTCCTGAGACCGCCTTGTTAAAGTTCTTTCCAGCTGAGAGCAAGGAGACATGGAGTCTGGTGGAAGGAGGAGGCCATGTTAATTCTTTTCACCTGTTCATGCTGAAATGCAGCTTTTCTTTGTTTTCTTTCATAGAATATCAGGGTTGGAAGGGACCTCAAGAGGTCATCTAGTCCAACCCCCTGCTCAAAGCAGGACCATTTCCCAACTAAATCATCCTTTCTTTTCCCTCTTGCTGTCTAAGGACTCTGTTTACAGCTTATATGCAAACTGAGGCGAACACCCATCCCTTTGCTTAAGACAGGCCTGCTTGACCTAACTGGGGCAACGTGAATTTGAACATGTGCCTTTAACATCATACGGGTTTTTTTTAATACCTTTGACCATAAGGTTGCGACACACATTTCACTACGATATTTTTGACCAGTGAGTTGTTAGTTCTTCAAATGATACCTTACAAGGCATATTTTGCACAAAGGTTATTACAATAGCGTGCAGGGTGTGTCACCCCGTCAGGAGTGGCTCATGACTGTGAGTGCCTACACATCAGGGCAGACTGTCAAAAACAGGGCAGATACCTCAAACTGGTGGTGTGTTCTATAATTAGATGTCACTAAGGGTATGTCTACACTACAAGAGTAGTTCGATTTAACTTAGGTCGAATTTGTGGATTCGACCTTATGAATTCGAATTTGTGTATCCACACTAAGGACACTAATTCGACTTTGTGAGTCCACACTAATGGGGCAAGCGTTGACATTGGAAGCGGTGCATTCTGGGCAGCTATCCCACAGTTCCCGCAGTCCCCGCTTCCCATTGGAATGCTGGGTAGAGCCCCCAATGCCTGCTGGGGGAAAAAATGTGTTGAGGGTGGTTTTGGGTAACTGTCGTCATTCAACCGTCACTCCCGCCCTCTCTCCCTGAAAGCGCCGGCGGGAAATCTGTTACCGCACTTTTCTGGTCAGTGACAGCGCGGACGCCACAGCACTGCGAGCATGGAGCCCGCTGCGATCATCGCTGCACTTATGGCCGTTGTCAACTCCTCGCATCTTATCGTCCACCTCTTCAACAGTCAGCTGCTGAGAAATCGGGCGAGGAGGCTCCGGCAGCGCGGTGAGGACATGAAGTCTCAGACTGGCACAGACCTCTCAGAAAGCATGGGACCCCGCGCCGCGGAGATCATGGTGGCAATGGGTCACGTTCATGCTATGGGACGGCGATTCTGGGCCCGGGAAACAAGCACAGACTGGTGGGACCGCATAGTGCTGCAGGCCTGGGATGAATCACAGTGGCTGCGAAACTTCAGGATGTGTAAGGGCACTTTCCTTGAACTGTGTGACTTGCTGGCCCCTGCCCTGAAGCGCCAGGACACCCGGATGCGAGCAGCCCTGACTGTGCAGAAGCGAGTGGCCATAGCCCTCTGGAAACTTGCCACGCCAGACAGCTACCGGTCAGTAGCGAACCACTTTGGCGTGGGCAAATCTACCGTGGGGGTTGCTGTGATGCAAGTAGCCCACGCAATCGTTTACCTACTGCTCTCAAAAGGTAGTGACCCTGGGAAACGTCCAGGTCGTCATAGATGGCTTCGCCGCGATGGGATTCCCAAACTGCGGTGGGGCTATAGATGGCACTCACATCCCTATCCTGGGACCGGCCCACCAGGCCAGCCAGTATATTAACCGAAAGGGCTACTTTTCAATGGTGCTGCAAGCACTGGTGGACCATAGGGGACGTTTTACCAACATCTACGTCGGGTGGCCGGGCAAGGTTCATGACGCGCGTGTTTTCAGGAACTCTGGTCTGTTTAGATGCCTGCAGGAAAGTAGTTTCTTCCCGGACCACAAAATAACTGTTGGGGATGTGGAGATGCCTACAGTGATCCTCGGGGACCCGGCCTACTCGCTAATGCCCTGGCTCATGAAGCCCTATACAGGCGCCCTGGACAGTGACAAGGAACTCTTCAACTACCGGCTGAGCAAGTGCAGAATGGAGGTGGAGTGTGCTTTCGGACGTCTCAAGGGGAGATGGCGGACCTTACTGACTCGCTCGGACATCAGCGAAACCAATATCCCCATTGTTATTGCAGCTTGCTGTGTGCTCCACAATCTCTGTGAGAGCTAGGGGGAGACATTTATGGCGGGATGGGAGGTTGAGGCAAATCGCCTGGCTGCTGATTATGCTCAGCCAGACACCCGTGCGATTAGAAGAGCCCAGCAGGAAGCGCTGTGCATCCGGGAGGCTTTGAAAGCTAGGTTCCTCAGGGAGCAGGGTAACCTATGACTGTCCAGTCTCTTTACAGACAAGCTGAGCCTGCCCCTGTTTCAGTTACTATTGACTTTTTTCAGCGGTTACATACCCCGTTCACCAGGTTTCCCCCCTTCCAACAGACGTTTAAAAATAAAGTTATTGGAACATTTTTAATTAACAAAGTTTTCTTTACTAACGACTTCGCGTTAAAGGGTTCAAACAGGGACGCAGACTGTGGTGGGTATGGTGTGCAGTGATGTACAGACCGCTTCTACACTGGAGGACTGACAGGCTCCTGCTCCTACAGCGGTCTCTGGGGGGAGGACGGTTACAGGAGGGTGTGCAGGAAGGGGTGGGTTTGCAGGAAGGGGTGAGGGGTGTGTGGGAAGGGTGAGTAGGTGTAGGGGGATGATGGCTCTGGCTGGGGCTCAGGGCATCGGAGAGGTTCATGGCTAGGGTGGAAGGGCATGGTAAGGGCAGCCTGCCTTGCCATTTGTGGATGCCAGGCGCTCGGACCCTGGGGCAGCATACACCTCCCAGACTGACCTGGGGCAGCAGACACCTCCCAGAGTGACCCGGGTGCCTAGTGACTGCACTCTGTGTGTGACCTGCTGTTGATCCTGCCCCCATGTCTGTACCCTGGTAATGGTGACCGTCCTATGCAATTAACAAACCCCTATCTCCCCTTCACAAAAAATCTTCTGCAAAGAAACATGACGGAAACAGTAATGAACAGCAAACTATTTTTAATACTCAACTACACAGTTGGGGGATGAAACTGGGATTTTGGATTGGGTGAGCCAGGAAGGGAAGCAATTCTCATACTTTAGGGAATGAGAGCTGTTTGGTACATGAGCGCTCTGCTGGGGTGGAGTGACAGTTTTCACGGCCCCTAGCGCCCCTCCTTCTTGTTATTTTGGGTGAGGGGGGGACAGGACTTTGTGGCGGGGGAGGGCGGTTGCAGATACAGTTCAGGGGGGCTCTGTGCTCCTGCCTGCGGTCCTGCAGAACATCCACAAGGCGCCGGAGCGTGTCCGTTTGCTCCCTCATTAGTCCAAGCAGCGTTTGAGTCGCCTGCTGGTCTTCCTGCCGCCACCTGTCCTCCCGTTCGCTGTGTGAGCGCTGCTGCTGAGAGAGGGTCTCCCTCCACTGGCTCTGCTGGGCCGCCTCGGCTCTGGAGCAGGCCATCAGTTCAGCGAACATCTCATCCCGAGTCTTTTTCTTTCGCCGCCTAATCTGCGCCAGCCTCTGTGAGGGGGATGCTGGGGCAGTTCGGGAAAGAGCCGCAGCTGTGTGATGGGAAAAAGGAAGTGATTTCCTTGCAAAGATACATGTTTGCGAACACTGAACACAGTCTAGTCTGTTTTTGTGAACAAGACCATACACGGCACCTATCTCATGTGCTCTCAGGACAAGTTCGAATTTTCGGCATTTGCTTTCATTGCCTGGGGTCTTGCACTGGAGATCAGACAAGCGGGGCAGGACAGCAGAATCCGTGTAGCAGCCAGGCCTGGTAAGCCGTAAACTTTAGGCTGCTTAACAGTTAATGGATAGCAGTGCCCTCCTGCTGCAGGCAATCTGGAAAGCATAAAGTCTGACCCTGTTCCAGCCCCTCGCGGCTGTCCCCGGGAAAGATCCCTGTATGCTTTCCCTCTGCAGCCTCCACCACGTGGCTGTTAAACGACGGTCATTGTTATGCAAAGGAAAAGTCAAGCATTCACAATAGTAACATTACAGTAATTCCCCTAATTAGATGCAGCAGTCGCCGAGCGAGATCACCCTGAGGCGGGTCACTAGGAGAGACAGAGAGCGCATGCTGCGTGAATCCCTGCACAGACCAGGGCCCTATGCTGCCATGCTCGTTGAGGCAATGCTCCCACTGTACCTCAGGATGGCCTGGCGTGGAAGTGTGTGCTTCCACGGAGCACCCAATAAGGCACCTCTCCCCAGCAACCTCCTGCGGAGGCTTTTCGAGTACCTCTACGAGAGCTTCGTGGAACTGTCCCAAGAGGATTTCTGTTCCATCCCTATATGTATCGACCTTCTTTTCATATAGTTTTTATTCCTGTTTTTTAAAAAATAAATGTTTACATGTTTATAGCACTTACCGACTGATCGTTCCCCTGATTCAGAGTCTGGGTTAACGGCCGGGGAGGGTTGGTAGGGGATCTCTGTGAGGCTGATGAAGAGATCCTGGCTGTCGGGGAAAGCAGTATTGTAAGCGCTGTCGCCTGCCTCGTCCTCCACAAACCCTTCCTCATCTTCCCCATCCGCGAACATCGCCGAGAAACTGCCCGTCGACACTATCCCATCCTCAGAGTCCACGGTCACTGGTGGGGCAGTGGTGGCAGACCCACCGAGTATGGCATGCAGTGCCTCGTAGAAGCAGCATGTCTGGGGCTGGGCTCCGGAGCGTCCGTTTGCCGCTTTGATTTTTTGGTAGCCTTGTCTCAGGTCCTTGATTTTCACGCGGCACTGCGTTGTATCCCGGCTGTATCCTCTGAGTGCCATGGCTTTGGAGACCTTCTCGTAGGTCTTTGCATTCCGTTTTTGGAGCGCAGCTCACTCATCGCCCCACACAGCGATCAGATCCAAGACTTCCCGGTCAGTCCATGCTGGGGCCCTCTTTCTACTCTGAGATTGCATGGACTCCTCTGCTGGAGAGCTCTGCATCGCTGCCAGTGCTGCTTTGCTCGCCCCGATGTCCAACCAGGAATTGAGATTCAAAATGGCCAGACAGGAAAAGGAATTCAAATTTTCCCGGGGCTTTTCTTGTATGGCTGATCAGAACATCTGAGCTCGGACTGCTGTCCAGAGCGTCAACACAGTGGTGCACTGTGGGATAGCTCCCGGAGCTACTAAGGTCGATTTCCGTCCACACATAGGCTAACTCGACATAGCCATGTCGAATTTAGCGCTACTCCCCTCGTCGGGGTGGAGTACCGAATTCGAACTAAAAGAGCCCTCTAGGTCGAACTAATTAGCTTCCTGGTGTGGACGGTTGCACGGTTAAATCGAATTAACGCTGCTAAATTCGACAAACTCCTAGTGTAGACCAGGCCTAAGCCAGTAACAGATGTGAACTCCTGGATCACGGTACCAGTCTTACCATGGAGTCACAGATCGTCCCCTTGGCCTCTCTAGTCAATAATGTCCAGACAAACTTTGTGATAAATGGTCACTTACACCAAAAATCACACAATATTCAGATTGCTTCCAGTCCCAAGAGACCAGGAGCTTACCCCCAATCAACGGGTACCCGAGATCGCATACCAAAGACAACACCTGTAGCCAATCCTGTAATAAAATATCTAAAGGTTTATTGACTAGGAAAGAGAAATGAGCGAGTTATTGACAGGTTAATGTAAGCAAACATATGCACGAACGAGTTACAGTCTAAATCCGAAGAGCGACGGAGTTGTAGTGATCTGTCAATTCAAAGCGTCTTTCAGGGCGACCCAGGAGGGACCCCCTATGGATCTCTGGCTTCAGTTTAGTGTCTCTGGCCCTGAGAGAGTTCAAACAGCGAAGAGATGGAAAATCTTCACATCAACTGTTTTTATTTCCCTCTTCCAGCATTCAAAGTGATGAGACGAGGCCTTTTGCACATACCACTCCATGGATGGATGGGGCAGTTAACAAAGCTTTTTGTCTTATAATGGCCCATCACTCCTCCTGGATGGCTGGCGAGGCCGGTTTCCATACCTGGGTTCTCAAGTTCAGAGCAAATATTTTCAAAGTTATAAAGCAAAACTTGCATATTTTCTTATAGCCTGGAATACCGACATCACAAATGTGATAAATGCATGCAGCAATTTACAAGCATTTCACAGAGTCTAAATGCGAAATACATTCTTATAAGACCAAACCTATTTTGAGCAAAACTAACATACAGCTATGAGTTTGTCAGGTCTTAGCTAACGCCTGCAGCCTGTGCAAGAGCAGGCATCTGGCCTGCCAGCGTCGCACGGTGTGACTAAAGTGGTGCATTTGGTCACAGACTCCGCCAGGAAAATATAACAGAACAAGGTCTCTCATTGTCCTGCATGGAAAAGATGAAACATTATCAATGCAAGTCAACATAATATTTGTCTACTCCTGGAATCTAAGGTCTGGTCTAACTAGGGGAGTTTAGCAAAAAACCCTCCCACCATTGTTATCACTCCAGTGCTACTGAGGGAAGCAACTCTGGGAGCTCTAATGCAGGTGGGGGTAAAGAGTGGAGTCTGGCTTGGGGAAAAGGGAGGTTCCCATCCAGCTGCAGTGCCCCCCAGAGAACCTAGAAAATTCGCCAGTTCCCTGATGACAGCATCATGGGCACTGATGAGTTTCCGGCGGGGTTAAAATGACACCCCCCATTTGAACTCTAGACAATTATATAAAGGCGTTGTAGGTGGTTTCAGGTTCTGCACCAGCCCCAGACTCCTCTGGACAGTTTTACAATCATGTGACTCTTTTCCATGTGTCACGGGATTGCTGGCCCCTTTAAAGGGGAATCTGGGCCCAAGCTACCTGAGATGATTTAAGAAGCCCATCTAGGCAGTTAGTCGGATAACAAGTACCCGGGCCTGATAAAAGGCCATCAGGGCTCAGTTACATGGGGTGCTCACGAAGAGAGACGCGCAGGAGAGATGGCCCCAGGATTGAGAACCGCAGGCCCCAGGCCGAGGACTGTGCAGGCCTGGGAAGAGACTGTAGTTCAAGATTATTTTGGATTTAATAAAGTAGAACCCCAGCGGGGGAAATTTTTGTCTTACATCCGTTTGGCCTGTGTGGAGTTCTGTGGAGAGCCCGGAGAGAAGGGAAACCGAGGCAGCGAGTGCCACATGAGCTCAGCAGGGGGCTCTAAGGGCCGGCATGCCCTAGGGGACACAGGCTCCACAGGTGCTTAGTGCCATTGAATCAAACTGTAAACCCTGCATATGATGGAAACCACGTCAAGCCAGGGGGTGCGGCAGCACTCCCCTCCCCCGCCCGAGTTCCAGCACCTATGCGTGTCTGCAAAAATAAAAATAAATAAATGACTAAAACAGCACAAACAACAAGGGAAACTGACTAATTATATGGGGGAAACAATGTAACTGACTAACATGCTCTCAAAGGCATGAAACACATTGGGGGAAAAAAAGAGAATACTCTTCCCAGCAAATCTCTTCCATTTACAGTCATCTGGAATGCTCCTTGTGGGAGGAAGTGTGATTTGTAGGTGGATAGTGGCCCATTAAGAAGTCGCATGCAAACAGGGGTATCTGCGTAGCCTTCGTCAGCAAACACTGCTCTGTAAAACCCTCCTTCCTCGCTGTGCTTTTCTCAGGCCTCCCCTGAGAACCTCACCCCTACAGTAATTTATGGAGTTATGTGGCAGGGAATGAAACTTTCTGAATGAGAGGCCAAGCAAAAGACGTGACATCACAACCAATGAGCTAATCTAGCAACAAACAGCCTCAGCCACTCAGGCTCAACCATTTACGGCTCCAGAGGGACTGGACTGACCGAAGGAGAGCCAGCCAAGAGCACAGTGGCAAACGCAGCGCCAGAGTGTGGCTTCTCAAGCCACTGCTGCTGAAGGAGTGTGTGGGGAGGGGATGCTGCTCCAGTGCTGGGGCTGGAGGCATGGTAGAGACCACATGCAGGCAGAACACCTCTGGGTGAGCACATGTAGGAGTAGCCACCACTACGCTCCCGTGGCAGAGCTCTGACCTTGCTCCCGTGGGTCCTGCGCTTCTAGGCGGTTTATGCCAGCCTCAGTGGCTCACTGTGACCCTCCACGTAGCCCTTCTCTCTAAGGCCAGGGTTACAGTCTACTGAGCCCTTTTCATCATAGGCTGCAAGGAGGTTGGTGAGAGAACTCCCACAGTCTCTGTTCAGCCTCCTGTCCTGACAGGGACCTGACTTCCCCTTCCAGGAGATGTTCCTGTAGTGGTGGGTTGGGGGGAACCCGGGCCCGCCCTCTACTCCGGGTTCCGGCCCAGGGACCCTAATGGTAGCAGTTGTTGGCAGCTAACCTTTCACTGCCAGAGTTGCTACATTTCCCTGGGCCACTTCCCCACAGCTCTCCTGCTTCTCCCTTCTTCACCCTTACCTTAGGGCTCCTTTAACGATGTTTTAGGGTGTCTTCAGTAACCAGCCCTTCAGCCGCACTTCCTCTCCTCTGGCTCCCTGACTTCCCTGCCTGACTGGAGTGAGCCCTTTTTATAGTATCAGCAGGGCCTTAATTAGAGTCAGGTGGTCACATTAACTGAATGGCCTCACCTGACTCTTTACAGGTTAATTAGAGTCAGGTGTTCTCATTAGCCTGGCACAGCCCCTGCTTTGGTCAGTCAGAGAACAGAAAACTGTTAATCCAGTGGCCAGTATATCTGCCTTCTGCTATTCTGCTGTACCCAACTGGCCCGAGTCTATCACACTCCATAACAGAGCATACCCCCTTCCCTGCACCTCCAGTCCTGATCTGCCAGCCAGTGCAGAAGTGGGGTGGCAGGACCCCACCATCCTCCCCCTGTGCTCAGGGAGTGTAAGTAGGGGGAAGGGGATTCTAGAGGCCCACTGTGCAACAGCACCAGGAGAGAAGGGTCACGGTGCCTTCCCTTCTCCCACACCCACCCAAGAGAACCAGAATCTGACCTTTGACTTCCGTTGCTGTAGACTCACAATCAGGTCATGTATGTGTTGAGATCTGCTGAGAGATCCTGGGATTGAGTCTCCACGGCTTTATCCTTTGTGCAGCCATTCACTCCTCTGCAAAATACTGCCACTCTGGTTTACCTCGACGTGCTGGAGGTGCGAATGACTGCACAAGGGATAGGGCCCTTTTTCTCCCAGTGGCCCTATCAGATGGGCAGTTTCTCCAAAGGCGCTGTAGAGATTTGGCTAGGTAATACCCATTCATTTCCACTGGAACCTGGCTGCCCAAGTCACACAGGTGACTTTAAGAATCTAAACCTTAAGGTTGAATTAAGGGGGGAAATTGCTTACTAAATGTTATTTGCAAATCTTAGCCTGATTTCCAGAGACATTGCACCCTGCAGCATGCACATAGAGAGGTATTACGTGCCTTTCTTTTTTTGGCAAAGTAAATGTAAAACAATAGTTTGAAACTCCCTCTTAGTTGGCACTCTCTCTTTTGACTTCAAAAGAAGAGTCAGTGAAATGTCTGGTGAGATGCCATCAGTACACTATTCTAAAAGCAGCTCATTCAGGCCAGGACTGTGTGTGTTTCCCATAGAAGAAGAATTTGCCTTTTTTTAAATACCGGTGAAAGGTGATAGATCAACATAGAACACAAGCACTGGTCCACCCCTTGCCTTTGAAGGTCCACTTCACCTGGTGAGAGGGTCAATTCAGTCTCCATGCAGTCTCTTTGCTGAGATTGCCACCAAATGTAACAATGGCAAGCTGTGGCTTCATCACGTGGCCACCTCTCCTGCAGTCCAGCTGAAGTGAGGCCACCAACTCCTTCTATCACATAGTTCTCAGATGATAACTTTCAGTTCAGTGACCAAAGCCAGAGTTGAGCAGAGGATGGAACTGAAGGGGGGTTCCAAAGAGGATGGAGCTCGGCTGTTCTTAGTGGTCGCAGATGACTGAACAAGGAGCAATGGTCTCAAGTTGCAGTGCAGGAGGTCTAGGTTGGATATTAGGAAACAGTATTTCACTAGGAGGGTGGTGAAGCACTGGAATGGCTTACCTTGGGAGGTGGTGGAGTCTCCATCCTTAGAGGTTTTTAAGGCCTGGCTTGACAAAGCCCTGGCTGGAATGATTTAGTTGGGGTTGGTCCTGCTTTGAGCAGGATTGGACTAGATGACCTTCTGAGGTCTCTTCCAGCCCTAATTGTCTATGAAAGGATCTATTTCAGGGCCAAACGAACACCCACTGAAGACAGCGGGGCCTTTCAATGGGCACTAGATCAAATTCTTAATCACCTGTCTCATGAGCAACCCAGTCCACCTGGTAGGATACTTATAAAATATCCATAGCCACTTTCAAATTGTTTTTATAGGAAATGGACCCCTTATAATAAAAGCTTTGGTCTCCTTGCAAATAATTAGCATTTATCAATACTTTTCAGGAGAAAGTTGTTTAAAAGGGCAGGAAATTAAAAGAAAAGGGAGGTTTTACCATAATACAGCAGATTAGGTGAAATGAATAGAACATGTGAGCAAAGTTGCTCCGGAGATGTGTAGATCACAACCCACGCCATGAAAGTGAGGGTAAGCAAACAAGAAATCGCTGTTCAAAACGCAAAATGTAAACACAAGTGAGACGATGCCCATCAGTCACAGCTCTATTAAAGTCAAGGCAATGGGGCAATCACACAAGTGAGTCTTTGGTTCAATCACACTAAGTACAGCGGATTAAAATAGGGGCAGATCATCAATACAATAACGAAGAAAGATCTGCAAGGGGACTATTATCCATAACAAGCAGAATGATCTGAAGCACTCGTTACAGCATAACGTGAGTCGAGAGAGAGTCATAGCACAAGATTTATTCTTGTCACAATCAACAGTTTTCAGTACTTTGGTAGTTAATGCTGCCTCTCTCCAGATTCCTCTAACAAAGACATGGAACAAAATAGTGCTTATGCCAGTCAATTTTGTGATCTCATAGTGAACACAGCATGATGAGATATGCTGCTCGTGGCTGCAGGATCCATGGGCTTTTTTCATTTGCACACACAGAGCAATGAGCAAGCCAGAAAAGAACCAGAGCCAGTCAAAGCTTATCTCAAAGTATCCACACCCTGCTGCCCAGGTCTCCCATTGAACTCACGGAATACGCAGTGGGAGTGGCTCACATTCTGCAGTGAGAAAATGGGGCCCGGGAATGGCCCAAACTGTCACAGACTCAGTGTTTAATTTGTCCCAGAGCTAAGCCTCCAGGCCCAGCGGTTCGTAGCACCCCGGCGCCTCCGGGCCTGGCCATTCAGAGCCCCCCGGGCGCCTCCGGGCCTGGCGTGTCAGTTATGAAAATAAAACAATTGCTTGAGCCCCGGCACCTCCTTCATTACAGATTGAGCACTGCCTAGACTTCTAGGGCACGTCTACACCACAGCTGGAAGGTCCATCCGAGGTCCGAGCGGGTGGTTAGCCTCAGCCGCTGCTCAAATGGCAGCCCACGCCGCCACAGCCACATGGCTATTTTTAGCATGCTAGCTCGAGCGGAGCTAGCACATGTATGTCTACCCATGCTGTGACTCACACCATCCAGCTGCTGTGTAGCCCCTTAGCTGGAATAGACCTGTGGTATCAGGCCGCGCAATTCATCTCCCTGACAGCAGAGCCCTCACTTACCTTGCTGCATACACTGGGTACTAAAGTGCTGAATCTTACTCAGCACTGGGGTGGGATATTAGCACTGCTAGGGGAGGAGTGAAAGAGAGAACAGTTCTTCTCTCTCTAATCTATTTAATGTGCTATCACTATGGTGTCTGATAACATGGTATCTTTTTTTAAAGCCCGCCACTTTAAAAATCCTCACTCTTGCTTTTCAATGGAGTGAGCATGCTCTGTGCAGGGTACGTTATGGAAGGGAAGGCACAGGACTTGGTAGTAATGAATGTAAGGTGGATGCTTTACTGAAACTGCTGGACTCAGACTCACTCGGCAGTTTTCTCCAGCTCTCTAGCTCAGACTAATGCAACTTCTGCTGCCTAGCGTCACCATAGAGGGTTTCCTCTCAATGTTGGATTAGGAAGCTGTGGAAGGATGACTTTACCATAGTACGAAAGAGTAACTTTAAACCAAGCATTCTTTAAACTAGTGCACGGTCTCTGCTGGACTTCTCACTTCCCCAGTCACTCACTCACCAATCAAGATAGATTACAGTTTTATGACTGAATTAGGCCAGAAATACATTTCAGCATAGAGCAGATCTACAAAAAGTTACTGCTGCTCTTTCAAGGTGGAAGGGAAAGGGCAGGACAGAATAGCCTAATAAAGTACGGCCAGAAGAGACTTTGGCCTCAAGTCTCCTGTACTAATAGAGGATGTGTCCCTGAAACTGGGGACTGTGGGTTCGTGTAATGAGGAATCTAAGGGGACCCACTGGAAAGTTAACTGACAAGTGTAGAAGTGCCTGCAGTTAAAGATTTTCAAAAACACTTAAGTGTGTTTGGGGTGCACAACTCAAGATACCGGAGAGGGGCCTGATTTTCAGAGGGGTGGGTGCGCCGCACTTTCTGAAAATCAGGACATGTATAAGTGTCCAATATGGGGCACCTAGAAGTGGAGGGTCTAGTCACTTCTGAAAATCCTGGCCAAACTGAAACTCTCTCACATCTGTGAGCCTAGCATAAATATAGACCATTTCCACAAGTCACTGAATTCTGAGCCTTGAATGGGTTTTAAATCATGAAAGGAAGCGTTTGTTCCAGCTGGCTTAGTCTGAAAGCATGGCTGTGGGGCTTCAGTGCTTTCTGCAGCATTATGCTCTCAAGATCGGAGATCACTCATTTGTTCCCTCAAACTTCAGCCCTTGCATCATCTCCCTTACTGCAGTAATTTTAAACACACTAGTCATTGCTCACTCATGGCACCTAATTCTGGGCCAGCAAACAGTGTCAGTCATATCTAGTGATTTTAGTTCCTTGGCAGCCCCTCATGTTCCAAATTCTTTGGAACATTTTCCAGAGTTCCTGGCTGACACTGGAGACTGCTAGTACCAGATGTATTGATGAGTTGCCCAACAGTGGCCTCTCAGAGTCAGTTATTGGAGGCGACAGGATGGTGGTGGGGGACTGGTGAGGATTTCCGTTGATGGAGTTCAACCCAGCAGCTCCACCTCACAGCTTATGGAAAATCCTCAACACATCATAAATCACCACGTGACAACTCAAATAGAGGAAAACTGTCAAAGGAAGTGCAGTCAGAACGAGGAACTGAGAGTGCAGACTCCTGGGTTTCTATTCTTACCAATTCCCTGCAGGACGTCGGGAAAGTCACTTGGTCTTGGTAAATTGGGGATAGTAGTATCTACTTCACAGGGGTGTCATGGGGCTTAACCTTTGTAAAGTACTTGAGACCCCTGGTGAAAGGAACAACAGCTCTACCAAGTGTTATCACTGTAACCATACTGGACCAGATTCTGGGCTCTGTTACTAATCAGAAGGCAACGTTTGCAGTGGCGGGAGGTCCATACCCTAAAATGAATTGGATGAGTTCTCCTGTGAAAAAAGCAGCACCGTAAATTACAATCGTTTTAGAAAGCGAGTCACGTGCTTCACAAGCCAACTGATAGTGTGTCCTTGTGGTCACACAAGACGTGCTTTTGCAAAACATAACTGAAAGCAGAACTAAAAAGAGGATGTCTCTTCTGTGTGGGAATATCCTGTCAAGTAGTTCAGTTATGGGGGCTTATGCCATAGTGGCTGCAGCGTATTTAGGAATCAATTCTGCACATCTAGGTTGCTCAACAATAGCTAAGTAGAATCCTAGCAAACTATCAACAATAAAATCATGTCTGACCCGAGGCTGAGAAATCTGAGTTCAGAGGAAAACTCGAGCAGAAAGGGTGAAGAACCCGGAACAAAGGTTTAGTATGAAAATGCTTCCTCGATTTCTGCCATTTCACTAGCACGATGCTCTGTATGTATCATAGATTCCAAGGCCAGAAGAGAGAACTGTGATCATCTAGTCTGACCCCCTGTATAACACACATCAGAGAATTTCCCCCAAATAATCCCTAGAACAGACCTCTTAGAAAAATACCCAGTCTTGATTTCAAAATTATTAATGAGGGAGAATTCACCACAACCCCTGTTAAATTGTTCCAATGATTCATTACTCTTACCATTAAAAATTTACACCTTATTTCCAGGCTGAATTTGTCTAACTTCATTTTCCAGCCATTGGATCGTGTTACACCTTTGTCTGCTAGACTGAGGAACCCTCTATTAGCAAATCTTTGTTTCTAAAGTAGGTGCTTATCGACTGCCACTAAGTCACCCATCACCTTCTTTGTTAAGCTTTTAACGGATTGAACTCCTTGAGCCGAAGTGTGTGCAAAGCAATGTACCTGTTGATGGATAACAAGCTATTTTATTGCAAAGATTTTTTTAGGCTATTTCTCTTCTACTTGAGCATCATTAAAGTTAAATAAACAACCCAGACACTTCACTTAATCCACTAAACACATTCTGCCCTAAGCCATCTGCTACCTGCCAACCCGCAAAGCACACCAGACTAGGAACCCTGCAATTAAGAAAAAGCTACATGGGGAGGTGGCGGGGGAAGAGCGTTAGAGGCAACAGATTCTCATGGGGCTGCCAGAGGAAGGAAATTCCAGAGACATACAGGCTCCAGCAAGGATGCTGTACTGCCAGCTTTCCCGTGTTCAGCCTTGGGGAGGTGGAGGGAGACTGGCAGGCCCGGAGAGTTACTCAGGTCTCAGGACACTTGGGGCTTCATAGAAGAGACTCAGCAACTTAAATTGCACCGGGAAGCTGCTGGGTAACCAGTGCAGTGGCCTTAAAAGGTAAGAAGCTGCATTCTGCACCGTGCAGGAATGAGAATTTAAGCAACCACATGGTTTCTAAGACTGCCTCCCTTTTGCAGTAGCGTTGTCACTGCCACAGGTGTCCCGGGGGAGACGGGTTAGATTTGGATGCAAATCATTTTATTTTCAGTGGGAAGGGAGGAGAGCTTTTTGCTCTCTCTCTGGGAAGATGACACATCATTCTGTGCAATCTCCCACCCCACCCGAGTGTCTCCAGTCTTCTCCAGGCTTTCGGATATCCAGGGAGAATTTCATCCTGAACCAAGAGGTACGGCCAAGAGCTTCCTCTAAATCTGACACCATGACTACATCATGAGTTCCACCATAGAAAAGCTATTCTGGGCACATTATTTATAACAGCAGCAGCCCGAGGCCCCAGATGAGGTCAGGGCCCCACGGTGCTAAGCTCTGCACGAACACATAGTGAGAGAGTCCCTGCCTAAAGAGCGTACAGTCTGAACAGACATAATAGATAAATGGCAGGAGGGAAACGGACACAGCGAAGGGATGCGACTTGCCCCAGGTCATCCATCAGGTCAGTTACAGAGCCAGAAAAAGATCAGGTCTCCTGACTTCCAAGGCAGTGCCCTCCAGTGGAGATCCCTGCCTCTTCCCTCTCCACCCCCCCAGCTCAGAGGGCCAGGCACATTATACCCATGTGAATCTAGGCCCCCTGAATTCACACCCTACACACTTCTGCAATAATATTTGTATAAAATATGCCTTGTGAGGTACCATATGAAAGCTAATACCCCGCTGGTTATTAATATCGTTGCAAAGTGCATGTGTCAATGGTATATGTGACGTTAGGGATTCCCTCTGATGTCACTAGAACATGTTTAAGACCAGACAGCCTAGCCTAGGTAAAGGTGATAAACAGGCCTGTCCTAGACAAAGGAACGTGAGTTTACCTTAGTTGATATATTACCAGTAAAAAAAAAAAAAGCCACTGAGATGAACCAGTGAGGGTTAGCCTGAGCCTAAAACAATCAAGATGGCTCCTGTATCCCAGAGAGACACAGGAGACAGATTCCCCAGCAGGCCTTCCTAACGTGTAAGACAAAGACATCCCTTTGGGGATATAAGGAACACAGAGACTCTCCATCTTTATGGAGAAACCAAGCCATTTGATCTCTGTGATGGGTCCTGGTCTGGCCGGCAACGGCTGGAAAGGAGACTAGGGGTGAGAGAAACCATCTTGAACAAAGATTTTAGATGAGTTTTTCCCCACTTTTATTGGCTTGTAACCATCACTACCTTTTTCTCTCACTTGGCATCACTTCGTCCAAGCTCCTCTGTTCGTAAACTTGTTGGGTGTTCCTTATAAATCATCAGGGCGGCGTGAGTTAAGTAAAGCGTGTTCTTCCAGAAAGCTGACAGCTTGGAGTGTGTGTGTCTGTAAAGGCAGCAAACCAAACCCTTTCTCTAGGAGGGTCCAGTGAGAGGGACTGGTCCCTGCAGTAGGATGATTTTGGGGTGAATTTGGGGCTGGAAGGATACTAAGGTCAGCCTGCAAAGAGTAATGGGGTCAGGCAAAGCCTGGGTGAAGCTTGTGGGCTGCTGGCAGGATGCTGGAGTCAGAGCTCTGGACCAAAGCTGCACAGCCACAAGACACCCAAGGTCATAAGACAGACAGTGACCGACCCCCATATTGGCCTGGATGAGCTCCGAAACGTCACACCCCACCAACATCTGAATGTCATCTACATCGGGGGAGTCTCCTGCTGGCATGCAAGTGTTCCAGCCGGCAGCTCAACGTGCTGCCCCAGCTTTACTAGTCTGATACCACACCCATCACCTGTCTGTAAGAATTCCAGTTTGGGGTGTGTTGGCTGGTGTCTCCCTCTTGTGTGCACACCCCCCTCCGGATGATATTGTGTAAGCTAAATTAGATCTAGCAGGCCATTGATAACAAACAAGAAGCCAGAATTGTTTGATCATCTGGTGCGTAGTGTAATACCAAATAAGATGCAAAAGGCATTAATTGACTTAGCTCCTCTGACAAATTTGAAATTGTAGTTAAATAATAAGAATGAAAAGATGCTAAGTGATTGGTGCTGCTGTTTCTTGTGAGTAGTCCTGTTGAAACAGAAACACACTCTGGCCTGCTTGCCTTCTCACCTATACTGGGTTTTACACCATCATCACTCTATTGACTTCGAGTTACCCCAACGTAGCTGAGTGCAGAATCAGTATATTAGGGACTTTTAAGGATCCTATGTTGCACACAGGCAGAGTCTAACAATGAGTAACACATTTGTACAGATCTGTGCATCACAAATGTTCTACAGACACTTCCCAGTAGATCTTATTCGACCCACCACAAATAATTCCATCACTCTTATTCCAGCATCACTGTCTGTATCCGGTTGGAAAATGACACACACATCCAGGAGATGTGTCACATCCAGAAAGACAGGCAAGTGACATCTCCAAATACTGGATAAGAAAAAAAGGGAATGGAGGTGGGGCGGGAGGAGGAGGAGAGAAAGAAACCCAGTGATGTGCATCAAGCTATGAATAAACTTTCCCATCCTCCTACCCGAGCTTCAAGGGGGCAAGAATCAGCCCATGTTGCCAGGACTGTATGAAATATTAACTGAATATTGCACCTGTGAGTTACAATGATGAACCCAACTGAAAAAACCTAGACATGCAAAAAACATGGTTTGCCAATTCTTTCCTACTTCTCTCCACTAACTCTTGACGTGAACTCCTAACCATCCCAGAGAAACTGCAGCTGCAGGATGCCGTCTTTCACGCATGAACATCCTCCAGTCATAAACAGAGCACTCGCTTAAAGGTTATCCGCTGTCAATGCCAGAACCCAGCTTGCAAGCTCAGGCTTTAAATCTCCCCTCTCCTTTTTATTGGATGGCATCTTTAGACTAAAGAATATTTTAAAGAACTTCCAACAGCTGTGTAGGGTTTCTATTTTTCTGCTGCCTTTGCTTTTAATCATTTTATTTTAAATTAGCCAGGTTGGCTGGAAGACAGCGTAACCCAGACCTTATACCCAGATAGCCTCCCTCCACAAAGCCTAGCACAGCCATGGAGTGACTGTGGGCCAAGGCTTTCAAAGACTGGCTATATTTAGGTGTTTAAATAACTGGCCTGAATTTCAAGAGTGGGAAACCCTCTAACTTTAATAGGAGGGGCCGGGTGCTCAGCACTGTGGAACATCAGGCTGGTTGGGAATCTAAACACGAAGTTTCTTTTTTAAAATCTTGTCCCAATGAGCACGTTGGTGCATTGTTTATGGTGCTAGCTTGGAATGTGGGTGACCTTGGCTCAGTTCCCTCTCACCACAGGATTCCCGTGTGCCCTAAATGGGGATAATAATACATCCAACTCTGGGTGAGGATAAGACATCAAAAATTGCAAGATGCGCAGATACTATGATAACAGAAACCTTGTAAATATATAAGAGAATTACTGTATAATTGTGGAGGCTAATATTGTTTGGCCTCAAACTTCCCTTTCAGCAGTACGAGCCATTAATCACAACACTTCACAATTCTTTGTCAGAGGATCTTAAAGCACTTACATCTACCAACAAATAAAACGTTACCATAATCCTTTGAAGGTTACTTGGTAGAGGTGCTCTGCCCAGTGGGACATTTCCGGGGTCGAACACAGCTGCTGTTAGAAACAGAGAGTGGTGGAAAAATTAGGAGAGAAAGTGAAGATCATCATCTCCAACTGAAGATACGGGAAGTGTTTAGTTAGGAAAGATGACTTACCTAAGATATGGGGGTGGGGGGAGACGCGGGGAGGGGCGCGGATGTTTACACCTCACCTTGTATGGAAAAACTAACCATCCTTTTATATACAAAATATATACGAATGAGAATAGGTCATGCTGATGGGAGAGTGGCACTATATGTGAAAGAAAGCAGAGTAAAAAAAAAAAAAGTAAAAATCTTAATGAATCAAACGATAGAAATTCCGTGCTTGAATAAGAGTAAAGCAGTGGGAATAGACTACTGACCACCTGACCAGGATGACCAGGTGACTTTGAAATACTCGGAGACAAGAGAGGCTGCAAAGGCAGAACACACAATAATAAAAGGGGATTTCAACTATCCTCATATTGACTTGGTACGTGTCACCTCAGGACGGGATAAGGAGATAACCATTCTAGACACCAGTAACGACTGCTTCTTGGAGCAGCTACTCTTGCACCTCACCGAGGGAGAGGCAATTCCTGATCTAGTGCTAAGTGGCGCACAGGATCTCGTCAAAGAGGTGAATATAACTGAACTACTCGGTAATAGCAACCATAATGTAAATTAAATGTAGCATTCTCATAAGGGGACAAATATCAAAGAAACCCACCACAGCAGCATTTAACTTCAAAAAGGGGAATGTCACAAATATGAAGAAGCTCATAAATGGAAATTAAAAGGAACAGTCACCAAAGTGAAATGTCTGCAAGCTGCACAGAGACTTTTAAAAAACATAATAATAGAGGCTCAAACTAACATATACGACTCAAATAAATACATACACACAGGAAGAGGACCAAAAAAATACCACCTTGGTTAACCAAGAGAATAAAAGAGGCAATTAGAGACAAAAAGGCATCCTTTTAAATTTGGAAGTCAAATCCTAGTGAGGCAAATACAAAGGAGCAGAAACTCTGGTAAGTCAAGCATACCAGTATAAGAAGGAAATCCAGGAAAGAATTTGAAGAGTAACTAGCTAAAAACAAAAAAATAACAGCAATTTTTTTAAAGTATATCAGAAGCAGGAAGCCTGCTAGTCAGTGAGGCCAACAGACAATCAAGGTGCTAAAGGAAACCTCAAGGAAGACAAGGCCGCTGCAGAGAAGGTAAATGAATTTTTTGCATCATGTGAGGGAGATTCCCACAACTGAGCCATTCTTTTTTGGTGACAAATCTGAGGATTTGAGGTGTCAATAGAGAAGGTTTTGGAACAAACCGATAAATTAAACAGTATTAAGCCAAGACTTATTCACCCAGGAGTTCAGAAGGAACTCAAATATGAAATTGCAGCACTACTAATTGTGGTATATAACCTATTGCTTAAATCGGCCTCTGTACCAGATGACTGGAGGATAGCTAATGCAGTGCTGTTTTTTTTTTTTTTTTTTTTTAAAAAGGCTCCCCAGGTGATCCTGGCAATTACTGACCACTAAGCTTCATTTCAATACTAGGCAAATTGGTTGAAACTATGGTAAAGAAAAGAATGATCAGATATAGATGATCACAATATGCTGGGAAACATCAACCTGGCTTTTGCTTCACTAATCTATTAGAATCTCTTCAGGGTGTCAACAAGCTTGCAGACAAGGGTGATCCAGTGGACATAGCATACTTGGACTTTCAAGGTCCTTCACCAAAGGCTCTTAAGCAAACTAAGCAGTCATAGGATAAAAGGGAAGGTCCTCTCATGGATCAGTAACTGGTTAAAAGATAGGAAACTAGGGGGTAGGAATAAATGGTGAGGTTTCACAATGGAGAGAGATAAATTGCTGGATCCTCTAAGAATCTATACTGGTACCTCTGCTGTTCATAAATGATC
This sequence comes from Mauremys reevesii, assembly GCF_016161935.1. Classification (NCBI taxonomy): domain Eukaryota; kingdom Metazoa; phylum Chordata; order Testudines; family Geoemydidae; genus Mauremys; species Mauremys reevesii. Next base: position 11,114,577 of record NC_052638.1, on the reverse strand, counting down.
TGGAAAAGAGGGTGAACAGTGAGGTGGCAAAATCTGCAGACGACAAAGTTACTCAAAGATGACTGCAAAGAGTTACAAAGGGATCTCACAAAACTGGGTGACTGGTCAACAAAATGGCATATGAAATTCAACGTTGATAAATGCAAATTAATGTGCACTAGAAAAAATAATCCCAACTATACAAAATAATGGGGTCTAAATTAGCTGTTAATTCTCAGGGAAGAGATCTTCTAGTCATGGTGGATAGTTCTCTGAAAACATTCACTCAATGTACAGCAACTGTGAAAAAAGCTAACAGAACATTAGGAATCATTCGTAAGGAGATAGTTAATAAAACAGAAAAATATAATAATGCAGCTATAAATCCATGGTATACCCACCTCTTGACTACTGAATGCAATTCTAGTCAGTCCATCTCAAAAAGATATATATATATTTGAATTGGAAAAGGTACAGAGAAGGGTAACAAAAATGATTAGGGGGATGGAACAGTTTCCACATGAGAGATTAAAAAGAATGGGACTGTTCAGTTTAGAATAGAGATGACGAAGAGGGGATATGATAGATGTCTATAACATGAAGGTGTGGAGAACGTGAATAAGGAAGTGTTATTTACCCCTTCATATGACACACGAACCAGCAATCGCCCGATGAAATTAATAGGCAGCAGTTTAAACAGACACAAGGAAGTACTTCTTTACACAATGCACAGTCACCCTGCAGCACTTGTTGCCAGGCGATGTTGTGAAGGCCAAAAGCATAACTGGGTATTATAACCTAATGGAGGATAGGTCCATCATTCGCTATTAGTCAAGATGGTCAGAGATACAACTCCATGCTCTGGGTGCCAATAACTGCCAGAAGCTGCGACTGGATAACAGGGGATGGATCACTCATAATTGTCTTGTCCTGTTCACTCCCTATAAAGCAACTGGCACTGGCCAGCATCAGAGGCAGGATGTTGGGCTAGAATGATGGACCACTGCTCTGAGCCAGTATGGCCGTTATGTTCTGTTCTCTACACACCCTCAACCCCTGAAATAAATTGTTGGCAGTAACCCAAATACAGCAGAACTACTTATCTCAAAATGAACTAATGATGTTTTGTACCACCCGCGTAATTGCATAAAACTGCATTTTTCAATGAGTATTTTTTTTCTTTTGACCAATTGTGACAGATTGACAGTATCCTAGAATAGCCCAGACAAACCTTATTGAGTTGAATATCTTTGGAGTCCATTGTATTAGAAATGCAATTGTCTGGATGTTATTCAGGAACTTTATGTATTTCCACTGGGAGAGTAAAGAAAAGAACAGCATCATGGTGACCAGGCAAATTCACACAGGTTGTAACATCTCCAGAGAAACACCACCGTCTGAAGCGGTCTGCCTAGACTAGTTCAAACTCTATTCCCCAGGGACCAAGAGACAAAGAAAAGATTTTCGGATGAATAGCCGGGTTTTTAACTGATCCAGCAAACAGACAGGGCTTCTGGTCTAAGGGTGTCCCAATTTTAGAGAAAGGCTGGAAGGACAAATCACCACCCAGAGCCCTTGTCAATGTGGCCAGAGATCTCTGGGAAGCTTATTAGCAGGTTCTTTTATTGTTAATATATTTTCTATATAATCCTTTCTACCTTAATAAATAAATCATCTTGCTTAGAGAAATCTGGTACTGTACAGCTGTAGAAATTCACCATATACCATCTTGGAGGAGAGAAATGAAGCAGGCCTATTTAGGCAGCCTATCTTTTGCTGGGAAAAGTCACAGTACAGTCAGGGAGCGGAGGAGCCTAGAAATACCCTGGGCAGTAGGGGGAGAGATGCCCATCTCCACCCATGAGAGGCAATACCTGGAGAGACCACAAGGCTGGGAGTGGGTTCCCTTGCTGAGCAATGAAGGGGGAATACTAGGGCAATTACTCTGAACTACGATGATTTAGATGTTAGAACAGGGGCCAGCAACCTCTGGTACGTGGCTCACCAAAGTAAGCACCCTGGCGGGCCGGGCCAGTTTGTTTACCTGCCGCATCGGCAGATTTGGCCGATCACGGCTCCCACTGGCCACGGTTCGCCAGTGGGAAAGTTCTGAAAAATTTTGTTCAGGCCAAAACATTGTTTTCAAAGGGCTAGATTCACAAAATGCCAAGAGGAGAATGTCCCCGTATAAGCTTTTGCCCAGTGGTTAGAGCATTCACCTGGGATGTGAGAGACCCAGGCTCAATTCCCCCCTCTACCGGATGTGGGGAAGAGATTTGACGCTGGGTCTCCCTTGCCCTAACCACCAGGCATTGGGATGATAATTACAGTGTTGCCAACTCTAATGATTTTGTCACAAGTCTCATGATAATTATTGTTTTCCTTAAAGCCCCAGCTCCTGAGGTCAAATGGATGTGTGAAGATTTCAGCCTTCATTTTTAAAGAAAAAGTAAGTTTCTAGCCCTCGTGGCTGGGGAGAAAGCTTCAAAATGTGACCCCAGTGTACCCCAAAGGCTCAAATAGAAGGTAAATAAAAAAAGCCACCAAATCATGATTTTTGAACATTTGGGGTTGGCAATACTGATTACATAATCACTGGAGCTGGTGCAGGAACTTGGGTCTTACATCTCCCAGCTGAATGCCCCTCGCACCAGGCTGCAGCACCTCTCTCTCTCTCTCTCTCTCTCTGGCCTTTCAACTTCCAGATTCTCCTAGGGCACTGTACTACTTTTTAAAATGGATCCTGCAAGCTGGAAGGTATTTTTTTTTAAAGCCACTGTATTTAGCAGTATGGATTAATGGTTCATACAAAAATATGCATGCAAACGATCTGTTATGTGTGCGCAGAGCTTTTTGCTAGATGGTAAATAAAAGTTTTTTTGTTTTTTTTAATTATTTGCCATTGTCTGAAGTTGTAGTATATATGGTTAGAGTAAATCTGGTGGCCAAACTACATGTAAAAAAAACCCTTTCAAGAAAAGTCAGTCAAATTTTCAACCTTGACAGCGTCCCCTTACCATTATTGTAAGTACTTTGGGAATCTTTAATATTTTTGGAATATCAATGCTAAAAGGGAATTTTAGGATTAGATGAAATGACCACTGGATGTCACTGTTGCTTTTAGAATGGACAGCAAGTTTGGAAATGACAAATGACAGCAGTTTGGAAACAAAACCTGTTAGTGTCGATCACTAAAAAAGGGTCAGAAATAAAACTGACAGCCATTTGTTTTCACTACACAGAAGTTTATTATGAAAGTTAAACATACAACACAAAAGGTAGCAAAAGCAATCCTGTAGCTTAAGGCAACTCTTAAAGGAGACGAATTCAAGAAAAGGATGATGCAACTTCTGTTTAAATTAGAAATTATGAAAAATATCAAATTGCATCAATAACTTAAAACGTACTTTAAAAAGTCTGCACTAACCAGCAGAGGGTAAGGGTTTCTGATCTTAATGCCAGCATTAAGATATAGTAAGCAGCACAATGCCAAATGATGATAGGGAACGTTCAGTATTTACACGAAGATAGTAATGTTTATACCTGATAGTATAATTTCCTGTGTACTTATGGTTTGGAACCATGATCTGAAACCATTAGGAACATTATGTAAAATAAATCTTCATACTATTCCATCGACAATACAGGGGATGCAGAGAGGATCCAGGACTAGAACGATGGGTATCTTAAATATCACATTGCAGAAGCTTTTCAGAAAAAAATGCTTCTTCCGGGAAGAGGAGAGGAAAAATAACATGAGCCACAAAGAATGTGAAACCTTATCTGTCAGATTAGCCAAATTTAAATTTATGTATCAATATCAAAGTATTTCCATTTTATGATGTTGTCACCGCAGTTACAGATAAGTGTTTTAGCGAACTGTTAAATATTCATGGTATTAACATACAAGGAGTCCCGGTCACATTTCCATTATTTGTTTATAGTTTTGCAAGACCTTGCCATCAGTAAGGGGACCATATAAAAATAAATATTTAGTGATCCTAATCATACACTATTTCAGTTCATTTTCAAAATTAATCATGAAACCATAATTTTTCTTTAAAATAAGTGGTCTAGCTTCAGCATTTTAATATTAAAGATTATTTCAAATGACAAAAAATTAATTAAGCTATACAGAAAGCATCAGCTTCAAACAATGCCAGATGACACTGCTGTTTCCAGTTGTTTCTTTAAAGTAATGGATGTTGATGGAAAACTGGGAATAAACCTGTTACAAAAATTATTCATACAAATGAATCCATCCCAAATCTTACCCTGTTGGAAAATGCCATATATACTGTAAATTAGTTTGATATGTAGACGATTTAATAAAAGGAAGTGTCCCACGGGCAGTATGAGAGATTCTACACACAACCCCAAATCTCTCCTTTCATCATTCAGCATAAATTTACAAAAAGCATAAGATATAAAATACACTTAAAGCAGGTATCTTAAACATGATTTTTAATACAATATCACCATTGCAGCTGATCACCTTTGTCCCCAGTTTAACATGCTGTCAAATCCAATCGTGAAGTTGCAATATCCCTTTCCAGAACTATTTAAAAAAATCCCTGAATAAAACAGAAGCCAGCCTGCAACTTCCTAGGAGTCTCAGTAGGTACTATATACAGGGCTATATTAACCACTCAAACTCATTTAGTACAGAATAGAAACTAGGTTAGATCCTGGGGCAGAATGCACTGACATCAAAAATATTTGTAAAACATTTTATTTTAAAAAAATGGAACCAATGAATTGCTAGCAGTTAAAAGGATATTGCAACTTTAACAAACATACATGCATGTTAGAAAGTTGATTGACAGCTCTGTGCTACTGGGTTTAGCTCGTAAATAATGCAAAAAATGTCAGCAGTCTTTAAAATGTCTTGCAAATTTTGAAGATAAAGAAGAAAATTGCAAAAAAGACAAGAATGCATATCTAAAATAGAGCAGGAGCACAATAATGACAACCAAAACTTCCAAAAGCCCATATAAAAAAATTAAGCTTAGAAAGCCTTGGCTTCCAG